>NW_022639460.1:134966-159452 GCF_010583005.1 Odontomachus brunneus | reverse complement strand
CAATACCTCGTAACCACTAACATATATTTGCACAAGAGAGAGAGAGAGAGAGAGAGAGAGAGAGAGAGAGAGAGAGAGAGAGAAAAAGCTGTGTATATTAAATATTAAATATTGAATAAATTAGAAATATATATATATATATATATATATATATATATATATATATATATTTCTAATTTATTCAATATTTAATATTTAATATACACAGCTTTTTCTCTCTCTCTCTCTCTCTCTCTCTCTCTCTCTCTCTCTCTCTCTCTCTTGTGCAAATATATGTTAGTGGTTACGAGGTATTGACTGTCCTTATTTGATTCGAGTATATATATATATATATATATATATATATATATATATATATACGTATATAATAATAAACACGTATATATATATATATATATATATATATACGTATATAATAATAAACACGTATATATATATATATATATATATATATACGTATATAATAATAAACACGTATATATATATATATATATATATATATACGTATATAATAATAAACACGTATATATATATATATATATATATATATACGTATATAATAATAAACACGTATATATATATATATATATATATATATACGTATATAATAATAAACACGTATATATATATATATATATATATATATACGTATATAATAATAAACACGTATATATATATATATATATATATATATACGTATATAATAATAAACACGTATATATATATATATATATATATATATACGTATATAATAATAAACACGTATATATATATATATATATATATATATACGTATATAATAATAAACACGTATATATATATATATATATATATATATATACGTGTTTATTATTCGTGCGTGACTAAACAAATAAACAAAAATTTTTTTGTTTATTTGTTTGCAACACGATATGTCATCTCGCGCACGTGTAAACGAACATGAAACCTCCGCTAACTGCTGCATATCGTAAGAGTGCAAAAACAGCAGCAGCCATATGACGTTTAATAGGAGCGCCGCGCTAGTGGAACATCCCGATCAATAGTCAGACAGCGGGCTGCTCATTGGCGTTGATCGAGGGAAAGGGGGAGGATGGGTATACAGCGTGTCCCAGAGCCAACGGATGCTCTTTTTTAACCGGCGATTCTTCGGCCAATTCGGGCACGATTTTTCCCCTCGGTGGTAATATCGCCGTTTATGTACTGCCGCTCACTTGTGAATTTTAATTTCAACGAGGACGAGAAAAAAAGTCGAGGAGGGTTCACCTCGGGAATCCTCCGGCACGATCTGGCAGAAATTTCGTGAAGTTTCAGCGTGTCTTTTTCGTTCCACCACTTTCGGCACATGAAATGGTTTATTCAGCGATTTGTTCAATGTGTAGGAGCAACAATAGTGGATTAAAGAGGTATTGCGAGCGTAAATATCAATACGCCGTATCAATACGCCGTTTCAATATTAAGTCGCCCATTGTTAATTGAACGATAAACTGACAAAACTGACGATTTTGTGCGACGCGAGATGAAACATTTCGTGACCATACCTCGACTCTGCTTCGGACGCTCCACCTCTGGAATAAAAAGAGAGAATAGTCAGAAAAATGACCTTGCGGTTATAGCGAAAAATGATCTAATTTAGATTCTAATATCTAAATTGTGTAGATATATATATATTACACTTTTATCCTTATTTTTGTAGAGAACTCAAATTTGCAACTATAAGAGCAATTCCATCATTTTTCTCATTTTATTTTTTCAATAAAGCTTTTTATATAGATTTCTTTTATTATATAGTTTTACAAACTGAGCGCGCACACTTGATGTCTTTTTTACATTTTTTTTTTTTCAAAAAATTAAGCTATCTAAACAGAAAAAAGCTAAGATGGATAAGTATCTGTCTAGGATAAACTCTACGACTTCGCATATGTTTTGTATTTAATCAATAAGAACGACAGAGACGACAGAGAAATTTAAATTATTTGTGAAATTTAGTAGAAAAGCTAAATATCCCTGCACTTTGTAGCGCCTATTCAGGGATTAAGGCCAGTTTCACACTTCTTATACAAGAAGTGGCTGTGGTGGACAAAAAAGACTACTGACGAAAGATAAACGAATGTGTAATCCTCACACTCACTTAAATTTGTTTGCAGATATTGCAGGAACGCTGTGTTGTTGTAAATTTCACGTGTCACGCGGACACAATTTCCCAGTAAATACAATAAACAACGAAATACAATAAATAACTTTTAACCGCGACACTCAGGATTCTATCAGCAAAACACTTCTTTTGACACGATCAGCATTTTGGACAATTCAAGCTGGTCGCGCAGTGCATTAAAACAAAATAATTGTGATGTTCCCAATTTCAATATGAATTTTGATGCGAACTCGCGTAATGAAACGTGAGAGACGCTCTCTCTCTCTCTCTCTCTCTTTATTTCCCCCTCTCTCTCTCTTCCGCAAGTAAAATTTACGATTCGCGCACATCCCATTTCGCGGCGCATCCCGCATATGCATTAACCGCATCCTTAATAGGCGGGCCAATTAAGCGCATTACGTTATCATGACCTGAATACACAAATTTCTCGAACGCATCGGGAATTCTGGGAAGCGGCAAGGCCGGCCGGAGGATTTTGCGAATTATTCCGCCCGACGTGCGTTTTGATCGATTCGGTATCACGACACGCAATTGCAGATGACGCTTTGAACTACTGCATCGCATTATACATATGACGTGGGGCGCGTCCGAAGTGTTATCTGCCGCATTACGTGCAGACGGAAGCACGTAATGCGTCTTACGGTGCATTAATCGCGCTTTGCCTCATATAACGCGTCGCGCTGCCTGCGATGCGAAGGAATCACTGTTAAAGCGCTCCTAACGCAGCGAGGGGACGCGCTCTCAGCGAACGCGCCAACCGACGCACATTTCGCTCGTGCAACAACGAGATAGACTCTTATCGCACGGCATGTGCGTGGAAACGACCTCTTGCTCGCGGAGAATGACCTCGCCCCTCGCGGTTGGATTTCCGTTCCCTCCGTCCCTCGCCGTAACGCAATTCAGGCTGAACTTAAAGAGGAACCACGCGACGCACGTAAATCGCATTACCTGCTCATCGTCTGGCACACTTTGACGCATCCACTTAACTTAGATACTTATCTTCATGTACCTAATTCCCTGGAAGATCCAATAAACAACGATAAGCTTTTAACCGCGATACATAGAATGTAGACCCAACCAACAATTTGGAGAATACAAGCTGGTCGTGTACAGTTCAGTAAAGCGACATAATTGTGATGTTTCCGATTTCAATATGAATTTTGATATGCACTAATCAGATTGTGCTCTATCAATTTATTATAATTATCCCCTATGAGCTGATATTCATCGGACTCTGATAAGTTATGCAACACAGCACGGCAATCGGGACTTTGTTAATAATATTCAAAGAGAGTATTATAGTTTTTCTTTCTCATATAAATTCTTTTCGATTTTACTGTGTTTCTAATTGTCCATTTCAAATTTTTTAATAGCACATTTTCAGCACAATCTCAGATACAAATAGCAATGAAATGAGAGCATAATAAAATAATCAATTGCTGCAAAATATGGATCTATTTCTCAGTTACAAAATTCTACAATAATTTTTATTATAAAATTCTGTCTCTCTCCGTGTAAAGTCTATTTTGTTAAAAAGTATAGTAAATTTCGCTGGAAACATAGCAATTTTTTCAGTTCTTATACGCAAACGTCAATTTTCTTTCATTGGTATTTTAATAATTACTGCAGAGTCTATGCAAAATGGTGCAGAATTTTTCTTTTCGATTTAACAAATTTACTACCAGCGTTATACCTATATAACGCACCAATTTCTCATCTCAAGTTTATCTTTACTGAAAATCTGCAATCTTACTTAACATGTTCGCTACTAACGTCACATGTATATGATAATGACATGTTTATTCGTATGTCCGCACATAAACAAACCAAGCTTATCTTACATCGTTATATGAAAACAAATCCATGGTAGTGAAACGCAATCCATGGTAGCGCAAACGTATTAACAAGTTCTGCCTTCATACTAGCACCGAGAAATCCAAACATCCTGTTATAAATAATTAATGAAACAACAAAAGCTTTGTGCGTTCCTTCACAATCTTTTTATTATATATTTTTTTATTAGCGTTAGAAATGTAAGTCAGAATGTTTAGTGCAACGCAAGCAACGCTCACGTGCGAGCAGAGCTCATGAAATTGAACGAAACAGTCCTCTACCATTTTGCAAATAACTACAATAATTACTCCTTTATCTTGATCCACAGTAACTACATTAATCTCATCACTATTACAATAGACAAAACGAAGAAAGATATTTCAGCAATTCAATCGCGAATGTTTCTCGTATCACTGTGCTTTAATCGATCATAACACTCACCTCTTCCAAATAAGCAACAAGAGAGCAGCATAGACGTGTGTGGCGACACGCACCAAGAAGATTCCTTTTGGTTTCATGTCGCTACGTCGATTTATTCGCGTGTTATAAGCGTTTGAAGCCGCGCTACATCGACATCTAATTTGAACACGTGCACTTGCTCTCGCGGCGGCGCGATGCGTACTAAAGTGAGGTAAATGACCGCGGCAAGAAAGGGCGGGGTATCTGCTTATCTAAGTCGCGTGATGGGGGGAGGGGGGGGGACAATGAGCCGTACTACCGCGTGCCGTCGCGTACAGTAGAAAGTGATTCTCCGGGAGAGAAAGAGAGAGAAAGCCGCGCTCCGCATTCCTTTCACTCGTCGCGTCTCTTCCGCCGATAACGATCTATAACGCGGATCGATATAATTGTGAATAATTCCACTTGTGGACGTCGTAGCGACTTGAAACCAACGCCATTGCACAGAGGAAATTACCGCGCTTCTGACGGACGTGACATCGTCTTTTTGTGCCAAGGATCAAACAGTGTGATCATGTAAGTACGAAAGAAACTTTGTGTTTGCATTAAAGCGGAGACTGATTGTTAAGCTCCGTTAGAAACTTGGAGAAACTTGAGTTTGGATTTATAATACGAACGCCAGTTTTATATTTTTGATGAATATAAAGTGCAATTTGAAAGAAAAGCGAAATTATAATAACAGCTTTTTATCTAGTAGCGGATATTTTTAGCCGTAGTATCAAAATTCAAACAGTCAATAAATTTAGCTTAACGACATTAGTTGTCCTTATTTCAATAACATCTTAACTATCATAGCTATATTCTGCGGCTAATTTTTCTACGTATAAAATATAAATAGTGTATGTAAAATAAAGGGAAAATCAATTACATAATATCAATTGCAGAATATCGATCTGTTCCTCGGTTACAAGATTATGAAGTAATTTTTACTATAAAAATCATACACTCCGTGTAAAGTCTATCTTGCTAAGAAACAAAAGTAGTATTTTTTTCTAGAAACATAAATTTTTTTAATAACATATTTCAATTTCTAAAATATAAGTAACACATATAAGATGAAAGGATAGTCAATTATTTCAGAGAATGTCGATTTATTCTAATTCCTCGGCTAAATTCTATAATAATTTTTATTATAAAGTTCTCCTCAGGATTATTAATAATTAGTATCTTATTAAAAGCTAGATTATTAAAAATACTAATTATCAGATCTAAAAATATTAATTACTAATTAATCACAAAATAATAGATTAACTTGGCTAGGACTGTAAGATAAATTTTGACTCGGTAAACACTTGGGGATTAGCGTATTTTCGTATTGTCGTTTAACGTTATGTTATTGTTGCTTCATTAAACAGTTGGTAAAGACGCGATAAGATGTCTGGAATCCATTGTTTTCTCTAGTCAAGTTCCATCAGTCATAGTTAGATCGCAGTGTGATAATTCCTGATGGGTCCGCCATTTTTAGAACATGAGTAGAAATGAGAGAGCAGCTCTAAAGACTGTAATTGTCGTCATTTGAAATTTGTTTCATGTAAGATACTCAGATTTTTATTCAGAGTAACATCCAAGTTTTTTTCAATTGAATTATAATATATGTTATATTCATATTTGTAACCGCAATTTATCTGGAAAATTCTCCTCATCTATCTTTGAATTCAAATCCAAATATTTCACCAGAGACAAATTTCAAGTAATAACTATCAATAAGGGCCTGAAACTGAAACTTAAGCACGCTGCAGCTTCTCTCTCACTCACTCACCCACTTCCTCCCCACAAATGGCAATCGACATCCTAACTCCGACTCGAGGAACTTTACCGTTGTCTTTTCAGTTACTTCATCTCGAGGCCATGAGAACTTAGAATGTCGCGCTTTTATTATCCTCGCGGTAGAAAAAAAAAGATTTATCACACTTCATCGAATCGCGTTATTCTCTCTTTCTCTCTCTCTCTCTCTCTCTCTCTCTCTCTCTCTCTCTCTCTCTTTCTCTCCCTCAGAATGATCTCTTTCCGCGGCGCGCAACCCTCTCGATTTATCGTCGCGCGGGATCCACTTAGCGCTCGCTGGCAGTCATTAGGGTGGTGCGGTTAAGTTTCGCACTTTGTCGCGGCCAAGTTTCCCTGCCTCGGTAATTTCGTCGTCCCGTGCCGATTAAATTTCCCGCCAGCCATAAGAACATCTTCTCTTCTCCCTTCTCTACCGCCGTCAACCCTCCCGACTTCCCTCCGTGTCTTTCCTCCCTCACGTCGCGTGGGAGCGAACTTCTCCGGTTTGCTCCGTCTCTTCTCTCGCGCCACCCTCCTCGGGCTTCTTCGGTCACTCCGACTGCCTGCGGCTGAGATGTTGCGGCTCATCATCGTGTCGTCCGCACGGATGATGCACGGCGTGAAATTTGCCACGGTGTGGGAAACCGCGGACATTTTATTCGCGGTCGCATGGAGATGTTCTCCATCGATTCTCCGGCTTTTCTCTCGACATTCTTGCCTGCTCGCGAATTAATCTGACATTCGCACGAGCTCGCGATGAGAACAACAGTTTGCCGGGACGATATTTCGTGTTTATGTTCTGCGCTCTAATTAAACTCTGATCTATCGTGACAGCTCACGAAAGAACCTGCTTCCTATGAAAAGTTCCTTTTGAAAAAAAGCATTATGCTTGGAAAATGACTTTTATATTATTGTTTGTAATATTTTTTGACTTTTATGTAATATTATACTTCAGGATGATATCATTTATACAGAATTATATTTTGCGGATATCTTTCATTCCTCCATCAATTCTCCGACTTTTCTTTCGATACTCTTGCTTGTCACGAATTAATCTGACATTCGTGCAAGCCCGATGGGAACACGAAGTTCTGTGTTGATCTACGTTCTAATTAAACTTTGATCTACCGCTACAGCTCACGGAACCTACTTTTCATTTGAAAAGGATTTTATTTGGAAAAGATCTTTTACATAAAATTGTACTTTGGAGGTACTGTTAATTCGAAACTCTATTTTGGAGATATCTTTTTCAGTTTTTATTCGAATTTTGCTTTTTATTCGAAGGAAATTATATCTGGAAGATAATTTTCGTATAAAATTGCATCTTAAAGATATTTTTTATTCAGAAATATATTTCAGTGATGCACGTCTCCATATCAATTGCCTGACTTTTCTTTCGACCTTTCTTGCTTGTCACGAATTAATCTGACATTCGAGTCATCTGACATTGAGTGTGAGCTCAACGGGAGCGAGAGCTTGTCGGGCTGAAATTCTGTGTTGATCTACGTTCTAATTAAACTTTGGTCTCAATCGCGACAGCTTGTGAAGCCTGCTTTTATTCGAAAAAAATTTTATTTGGAAAAGATCTTTTATACAAAATTAGTATTTTGGAGGTATCGTTTACATATCGTTAAAAATTCCATTTTGAAGATATATCTTACTCTCTTCCGTCGATTCCCTGGCTTTCCCCTCGGCATCCTTGCTTGTCACGAATTAATCTGACATTCGCACGAGCTCGATGGGAACGACAGCATGCCTGGACGATATTTCGTGTTCATCCGCGTTCTCATTAAACTTTGATCTATCGTTTTGACAGCTCGCCTGCTTTTTATTCGAGATAACATTTGCGAAATATCCTTTGCGCAAAATTGTATTTTGGAGATATCGTTTATTCGAAACTATGTTTTGGAAATATCTTTTATTCAAAGTTGCATCTCCGGCGAAATATTGTCGATATTTTGAAAAAAATTGTTGTTACGCATACGCACCGACATATACACGATGCGCGTGCATTCACGTTACAATCGTCTGTTCCACAATGGAGAAGCTTGCTGACTTGTCGTAAATAATTTGTAAACTTAGCTAACGACGGACGCTTTGTTCGCTCGCTCACACAACTGATCAGTATTACGTCACAATAAATTCCGCGGGAAGCTTTTCAACCGCGTCGCATATCTCCAAATCCTGCATTTCGACCTCGCGAAATGATTGACAATGGAAACATTTTTTTTTCAATGAAAACGAGAAAGCCCTTAACGGCATTTGACACATTGGCAATTCACGGTGACTGTTGACTGTGGATAAAATCAACGAATTCAATGGAACGAGAAACCGGGCGTTTAATTACTTCGAAACACCGGCCTCGATTTCAGCTGTCAAAAGCAAGGATTCAAGGCAAAAGCGCTCGAAATTCGAATGTGGCAATTTACATTTGTGAAGAATAATTGCCCATCAAACTTATACGAATGCAGAGAAGTCGTGCACTAAAGGACGTAATGAAATAATAAATCGGTCCGAAGCGCGCCGCGAGGCCTAGAATTAATAGAGCTCTAATTCGATGAAAAATTAGCCGAATCAGAACTTCCGGGCGAATGTCCGATTGGTGGAAACTTCTCGCGGTTAATTCATCGCGGCATAATTATTCGCACGCGCGCCGAATAACGCGGGAACGCGCCGGATATCGAGTCCGCGAGTCGCGTTTTTGTCCCGTTCGTGGCGGTTTACTTACGAAGGAAGTAAACGCCGCGCCCATCATGCCGGGGGTTAAGGGAATTAAAATCAAAATTGTATATCATACGTATGCAACTTGTATAAACCGGCGGAGTCGTTAAGCAGGGGGAATCTCGTTTGCATATTACGCTTTTATAGCGGCGTTTCAAAGATGAAAATGAAAGACGCTAATCCCCGCGATTAGTTTACAGCGAAATTGTGAACGTGGCTGGCACAACAATGCGCGGCCTAAGCGGCGATGCTTACGTGCGAATCGCCTCGCGAAAGCTGCGCACTGAGATAATAAAAGTGTTTGATCCAACTGAAATAAAATTACGAGAGAATTGGAGAAAAAGGGACATCACAGTTGTTTTTGGCCTCAAGCATATTTGCCAACCGTTCTAGTACGAAAATGCAACATGCATTTTAACGTCACTAATATTATATTTCAGTAGAGCTAAAAAAATGGTCTTCTCAACCACAACTTATAACGATTATGTGTGACTATATAGTTGCAAACATATTAAACATTTTTCACCAGTGTACCAATTCCAGCTAGCACGACGAACAAGAGTGATTTTTTACAAAAAGAAAAAAAAAGTTCAACAGCAAGTGTATTTTCTAACGTTACTATCACTAACATTTTAGTAGAATTTAATAAAAAAAAAATAATAATTTTTTCGACCACAACTTATAACGATTATTTCTCTGTGACTGTACAATTGATATACTAAATATACTAAATATTTTTCTCCAGTGTGTCAATTCCAGCAAGCACAACGAAAGCGTGATTTTTCATAAAAAGAAAAAGATGCCATGACGTTCGTCGGCTTTCACGATTTTTGGCTTTTCGACCATTACGGTGTTATTGCGGCACTCTCATCATACTATATGTTGTAGCATTAATGAAAATACTATCGCGGCGGTAATTAAAAGAGACAAACAATATTGTGCAATGAATACGAGATAAATAATCAAACAATATCGTGTAATGAGCGCAATATCGGATAACACTGTTAGCAGAATTTCGAATGACCTGGAACACGGATGTAACATTTAGCGGTCGTTGAATTAGACAAATGAGCGAGGAGTGATCGAAGTAAAGAGATGAGCGAGCGAGCAAAGTAAACGCGAATCAAACGGCAGTTAAAACGAGCAAGAGATCGGCCGGTATTTAAAGTAGACAAAAGAGACGAGACGGTCGTAAAACGCACGAACGGAAACATATGCGGTACGGTACGCGGCGGATGGATGAAACAGAACCGAGTAAAATACCACCCTGCTGTGCAGAGAGTGTCCGAATGAAAAATCAAACTGCAGCAGGGCGCACGAGCGGTCACGCGGCAGTAATAATAATTTAACGCGATCGGACAGTGCTCAGCGCGACGGCGGATGAAATATTAGAGAGTAATGAGAGCGGACGAAAGATTAAGCGAGCAATTTGAATTAGACGATAACGATCGGACGAGAATTCAAACAGACGGAACGAGGGAGCGAGACTGAACTGAATGGACGAAGGGAGGTTGGTCGGTAGGGAGATAGAAGAAAATTGGAGTAATGGCCGTCGACATAAGGATACATATTTGGACGGAGCGTGTGTTGTTAATTCGGGGAGGGGAAGAGGGTATAAGCCAATTTGCAGTAAGGGGAAGTTACGGTATCCTGAGCCATTCGACTCGCCGCCATTCCGCTCACTCTCTTCGCTTATATACGCTCGCTCGCAAAACGCTCTGCACGCTTTTTATCGCGGCGCTTTTTATCGGAAGCTGTCACAATTAAAAGCGACTGCTGATACACATGCATGCTGATACGCGTGCACAGTAATCGATTGTGACAGAAGCCGAAGTGGCAGTACAGGGACAGTAAAGAGCGCAGCCCCGTTCAGTTATTTTTTGATAAAATTGTAGCTATTGATGGGTAGATTAAAGATAATGTAAGTGTCAAAGTGATGCGCCAGACCGTTTGGGAGAAAATGACCCAGAAAGATATGTATTCTGTCGAAATAAATGATATCGTTAGGATTCTTAGAGGAAATGTATAGGAAATGTTGCAAGAAATGGGAAATGAAAGTCTTTATTAATGAAATAACATAAATTATAAATACTAAAAATATTTATTAATTTAAGGCGACTTTTACCAAGCTCTGATTAACTTAATTGTCGATTAATTAGCAGAATTAATTAGCCGTTGTAACTAGCAGAATTGACTAATAGCTTGCTAGTCACAACATAATTAAGTAACAATTAAGTTAATCAGAGTTTAGCAAAAGAATCACTCTAAATTAATAAATATTATTAGTATTGATAACTTTTTGGATTTCTTATAAGATTCCTGTAAAAGTTCTAACAATATCATTTGTTTCGACAGAATAAGTATTTTTTTGGGCCATTTTGATTCTTACATATCTTTAATCTACTCATGAATAATTACAATTTTATCAGAAAATATCTTGAGATTTCGAATGTCGCAAAAATGGAGCTAACAGCTTATGAGAACTTGGTCGCTCTCCTTGGGAAAGAGAATTTATCTAGTCAACGTTAGATTCTAAAATATTTCTGTTGTTTCCTGTGTTACGAAACTGTACAAGGAATAAATTGTGTGGCTGGAAGGTTGATTACAATACTGGATCCGTCCAACCGCGCAATTTATTCCTTATATATTTTCCTCTTTTATAAAGAAAAAATAGAGATATTTTTTTATTTAACGTCAGGTGAGTTACCTCGTATATTTCCAAGTGAGTGAACAATGTTCTGAAGGAATTTATGTATATTTCATAAAAGAAGACAACGTGACAGTGTGTGTCGGACGCACGTCAGCAATAACTCTCAATCGCGGCACAGCTTGAAGCGTTGCAGCTTCATTCGATAAAAAGTTGCGGACCGCTTTGCGGCCGAGCATACACTCGTGGACAGGAAGTTTGTCCGCGATTTTTCGGGTGAGAGTTTGCGAAATTCTCCGTCTTGCTCAGTGGGAGAATTCTCCCATTGAAAGATGTATTTTCCCAACGGACAAGATGGAGCGTTCACAAACTCACCCCAAAAATCACTCGTAGCGACCATTCTGTCCACAAGTGTACATTTTACAACACATTGACAACGATAAACTCACGTAGCAAATCTTTTCAAAGATGCCGGTTGGTTGCAAACGTCACAGTTCCAGCGCTAGCTGGTAGAACGCCGAATATGTCTGAAGAAATGGCAGAAATATATGACGTACCATAACTTCCTCTCGCCGCTAGTTAGACCTTCCCTTCGAGATTCATATTAATAGCTGTTACATGAAACTTGTTTCAAGTGATACTCAGACTTGAATTTAAAGTTAGATGTGAGCTTTTTAATTGACTTGTGATCATAAACATCGTACACATCATATGGATTTAACTGAAAACATCAGATCTAACTTTAAACAAACAAATCTGAGTACCTTACGTGAGACAAGTTTCAAGCAACGACTATTAACACGAGCCTTAGAATTCCAAGTAAACAGATGCATGTAAACTTGGCAGCAACCTTACTACTCGATTTGTAAAGCTTCTCTTATGAGTAATTTGAAGTAAAAGTACCAATTCTGGGACACGTACCTAAACCTGGACATTCGTGTTGGTTTTTAAATATAAATATTTAAACTTCCAAAATATATAGTGAATATACATTCAATACATATACGTGTACATCTTATATTGAATTTTATGTATATTTGATGTAATTTTATTACTTTATACGTGTATATTTTATGTTAAATTTTATGTTGAAAAGTTAAATATTCCTATTTAAAGGCCAAAACAACAAGAATGTTCAGAATAAGTATGTGTCCGGGTATTTTTAGCGTACACGACATTGATATTTAACACGTAGAATGACGAAATACGAAAAGAACAAACAAAACTTGCTCAAAACGTGACACGAAAATGTAATTTTTAATAAATCTGTTGCTGCATCAAAATACAAGGAAGATCTCATATTATTCTATGGAAATTCAATGATCAAGTCGATACAGTACATTTGCCTCATTGTGGAGGCGAAGGTATTAACGTAAATTTATATTCTTTTATTTATCCAAATGAATAAACAATTGCTCTCATTAAAAGCAACAACTTTAGAGAAATATGTATTTTGGAAAAATGTAATCTCATTGTAAAAAAAATATATACATATATATTAGTATACAAAAATATATTGTCAGTACCTACTGAGTAAACATTATTTTATTTTATTATAAATGTTGGTTTCTTCTTCTCTCATTGTGCTGAGAAAAAAAATACTTGAAAACTTGTTTATAGGATATAAAGTTTATTTCTGCGAAGTAAGATTTATTTCTATAAAATAAACTTTATGTCTTATATACAAATAAATTTGCAAGTATTCTTCTTTCAATGTGTATAATTTGAGTCTATCAGACTCAGACAACTTTGAATTACCATAATTTGATAAAAAAATTCATATTTTTAGACATATTTGTTTCCAAAATAAAGCCTCGGCTGTAAGACAATAATGCAACAAAATCAAAATTTGCAGGCAACTATTTGAGCTATTTTAAAAATTTCCAGGTTCCTTTACGAAAACTGTGGAGCTTCTCCATCGTCGATTGTCTCGCGTCGTGATACTCATAAGCGTCTATCTGGGATTTTCCGTCCAGATACTTTTATGTCGATGAGCAATAGCGAACGAAAGTTGGACGGTGACAAAGATAACGAGGAGTAGCCCGGCAATAGTCGGGGGTGAAATAAAATGTCGGTCAATGGTGTGAAAAGGACTGCAGGAGGCGGAAAGGGCGACGAGGGGGAGGGAGAGGAAGGAGAGAGAGGACATGGCGAGGCGAGGAATCGCGTGGGAGCAAATGACAGATGAAACAACAGCGAGGAGCGCGTCCCCGTCGTGAGGATCGGGCCAGTAATAAAAGTAAGCGTCGGGATCGGAAGTATGTGCGCGCGCACACACAGCGATGGTAGTTGAAGTGGCTAAAATATCGAACGCAAGCGGAAACGGCTTTTAACTCGAGGAGCATTAAATTAGCTAAAAGCTTAAAGCTCGGCGGACAGGACTGGCTTTGTTATCGAAGATTGAAGGGGCGACTACAACGACATTCGTCAAAGACCGAGCAACACGCGCGCGCTAGGCGCTCCGGTTGACTTATTACCCTATTATCTCCGATAAAAGGATGAATAATCGTACAGACACGTTATATTAAAAAATACCCCTTCCCTCTCTCATTCATCGCCCTCCTTATTCTTTTCAGCGCTTGCTCCCCCGTCTCATCGCGTCTCTTCTATCTCCAAGCGTGTCACGTCCCAGTTATTTTGTCCCGGGGTTTATTCATCCTGATATATACGAAAGGTCAGAGGTCGTCCAGGGTTTATTAGCTGCTGGCGTATATCGCGATTTCCGCCAGGACTCCATTCGCCTTCGAGCGACCTTCCTCTCCTTTATTCCGCACGACGTCGGGGCTTTTATCGCGCAATCGAAAGGCGGGACGAGCGCCGGGCAGATTTAAGCGGATTCCGCGGACGAATAAGAAGTAACTCGCGAACACGACCGACGCTATTTGCTCCCGATAAATACGTATACATTTAGAGGAACATTTGCATAAATCACGCGGCATCGGGATAGCTGCGTATCGGTATGTGCCTCGAGAGATCAGTATGCGTCGATGAACAGTAATTATCATTGATTGGTATCAATTAGAACACTGATTTATGTTTAATTTTCTCCGCGTCAAATCATATTTTCACATAGAATACGCTGAAAGGAAAAAATAAGAAAATATTTATTTACTCTGTAGTAACAACATGCTATTAACGTAAATTTATATTCTTTTGTTTATCCAAATGAATAAACAATTGCTCTCATTAAAAGCAACAACTTTAGAGAAATATGTATTTTGGAAAAATGTAATCTCATTGTAAAAAAAATATATACATATATATTAGTATAATATATATTGTCAGTACCTACTGAGTAAACATTATTTTATTTTATTATAAATGTTGGTTTCTTCTTCTCTCATTGTGCTGAGAAAGAAAATACTTGAAAACTTGTTTATGGGATATAAAGTTTATTTCTGCGAAGTAAGATTTATTTCTATAAAATAAACTTTATGTCTTATATACAAATAAATTTGCAAGTATTCTTCTTTCAATGTGTATAATTTGAGTCTATCAGACTCGGACAACTTTGAATTACCATAATTTGATAAAAAATCCATATTTTTAGACATATTTGTTTCCAAAATAAAGCCTCAGTTGTAAGACAATAATGCAACAAAATCAAAATTTGCAGGCAACTATTTGAGCTATTTTAAAAATTTCCAGGTTCCTTTACGAAAGTTAGCGCACTGAAAGAAAATAATCTAAAGAATAAAAGATATTTATTCCATAAGCACTGATAACATATTCAGTTAAATCTAAATTCTTGTGCTCAAATAGAATAAACGATCACTTTTGTGAGAAACAACAATTTTGCGAGAATGAATATTTTTTCACTCGTGACAGAAATTTTCTCAATCTACAAATATACTGGTATAAGTAAATATGTTATTATCACCCGTTACGGGTAAATACATCTTCCTCTCGAGATATTTTTTCCCTCATGAGAGTAATTGAGTATTCATCGGATGTCTCACAGAGACATTATACGCGGGTTAATGAATATCGATTTTCGTTATTAATGAGTCGTCCACTGGCGCGAATATCGCGTTCTAACTAGGACCTGAGAAAACGCCGAGGAGCCGCGCCAAATATCGAGCGCGGAATACGCGACGTTGCATCATATGTGGCAACGTAAGATTTATCGGTGATAGGCACCGCGCATATACATAGTCTCATGACAGCGTATAAATTCCCCATATCGATTTTTAAATGCGAATTCGGTAGCCGCCATTAGCTGGCCGGCCCACTATCGGCCGCTGACGGCGTTCGTTTTACGTATTTACCTGTATTCGATATCGGCTACTACATGGAGAGCTACACGAAAAAAGAGAGGCAGAGCGAGAGAGAGAGAGAGAGAGTTGGAGTAGATGGGAGAAGCACCTATTTAGCCACCTTTAATCCGTGTCGGTGTCTAGCACTATCATTAACCCTTTGCGGCATGATGAGTCACTCAACGACCCACCCTTTTCCGCTCAGTTTTTAATTATCTTAACGAATTTCTTAATGTTAAGTATCGATTTTTTTTTTTCGTAATCTCTGTAGTGCATGTACAAATGTAAAGCAACCCTAATGTAAAAAGTAAGCAACCCTAAATTTTTATTTACATAATTACTATAAATAAAAAAATAGTCAAAATTTGTTTTTATAAATATACTACTAAACTATCATCACAATATTAAAACGGCAATTATTTAGGACACTCTAAAGTACTTTTCAAAATTTTGTCAGATATTTTTGCTACGTTGTTTTTTATTATAAATTTTTTTATAATTTTCATATTTTTTTATAATTATTTTATATTTTATTATAAATCTTTAAGAAATATGGAAAAATCAATATTTTCTACTAAATCCAAATAAATAATTTGAGTATCTTTTATAATAGTGACCTGAGTCGCTGAATTTTAATCTGAGATCAAGATTCTTAAATTTTCTAGATGGCGAAACCAATATAAACTAATATAAATAAAAAAAATTCCCACTTTCAATTCGTAATCAGCGACTTGAAAAATTCTCAAGTGCAGAGTTCCAAAAGATCGGTCTGACAAAAAAATTCTTGACACAAAGGGTTAAATGCGAGCGCGCGCTGCAGTCGTGCATCGTGTGTTCCGTGCGCGCGCGCGAATCGGAGAAATATAGTCTTTACGTGATTTTAGTACGGAACACGCGCACCCGCACTTTCATGGACACCATTCGGATTCTGTGTAAACGATTCCCCGTATTACTTAAAAGCCTTTCAATTACATTATGGCGAAATGTCGAGCGAGAGTGATATAATGCACGCTGAAATATAATATATCGCGCGTTAATTAAAAGCGACAAATTAATATTAAAGCTTTATTGATTCCGTTAAAAGCGTATCAGGGCTGGCTGCTCTCGTTGCTCAGCGCGATGGTGAAGATACTTCTTCCAGGCGGCAAATCTGCACTTTCGCGCGCGTTCGCGTCATGAGAATGTTATCGGGCGGAGCAATTGCGCAATTTGTGCAAACAATACGCGCGGAATATCCGCGGATAGAAATGCCGTTGCGCGTTTACGTCGGCACGATCGCTGAGGTGTACATCTCCCTTGAAACATTCGCGAACTCTTGAACGTTGCTAATTCAAGTATTATTTCGATCTCGGTATATTCCGGGGATAGTTGAGATTCCTATTTCCGCTTCGCCGTCGCTCCGCGTTCTGTCATTTTCCACGACGATGCCTGTTTGTCCGGGAAGAGAGAGAAAAAGGGAGAGGAAGAGAAAGAAAGAGAGAGAGAGAGAGAGAGCAGAAATAAATGAAATCTTCCCCGCGTAGTAACGCTCGCGGCAATCAATAATGCCGGCTGGAAAAAATGTGACCGGGAAATTCCCTGTTTTTCGTGCCGTTAATCACGAAATTGCGGTGTAATGTCTGCCGGGCCACGGGCGTAAGGCGCGCGTCTGAAATCAATTACGCGGCCGTCCTTCCGAATCGCTTTATCGAATAGGCGCGGGGAATTAGCTGGCCCCCTCCCCCCTCTGCCGATAGAGGAATTATTATACACGATGTTCCAGCAACGCGAGGCACTTCTTTCCGTAGCGGCGGGCTTATACCTGCCGGGTATTGTGCGGGCCGATTGACGCGCGCAATTTCTGCAAAAGTCCGGGCGAAAGTTCGGGCCGAAAAAGCTTCATTTGCCGTATCCGCCCTCTTCCATTCATTTGGGCATGTGAAAAGCTCGCGCAAAAGAGGTTAGGGGGTTAGTCGACAAAACAGAGTGGATGGAAAGAAAGGCGGCTCGGACGCGCTCAATCCCTTTTTCTCCCTTTGCCCGCTGCTTTTCACGTTTCGTTGCACGTTCGTCGTTGCTAATTGCCCTTTATCGCAAATGACAGGTCCATGAAAGGGGAGAGAGGGGGCTAATGATATCGCGACGATAATACATACGCGCGTTCACCGAGCGCGGTATTGCGATTCGTTAAATCGCCACGGCTGCGAAATGAAATAGCATGCCTGATTTGATCACACATAGAGAGAGAGAGAGAGAGAGAGAGAGAGAGAGAGAGAGAGAGGGGGGGAGAAAAGAGAGAGAAATAGAAAGAGAGAGACTGGCAGTTAAAATCGAACGATTCTAAAGCGATACGTCGTTTTTCCCTTCTGTTCTACTTTTCTCCTTATCAAGTGGAATTCTCGGTGTAAAATATCGGCAAACGAGGGACGATGGTTCGTCGTTGACGGAATTACGGTCGGAGGCACAACGCGCGACGATGCGCGACGAAGCTCCGAGACATTTGAAGAGATTCGTAGCCGGGGGGAAAGCGAGCTGAAAATATAGCGTAATATACATACACACAGAGAGCGTTGGGGGGATTCCGTTGATTCTCTTATTTATTCATGCGCGGTGCTGTGTCGACAATCATGAATATTCTCCAGCGCGCGTCCGCGGCTCCTCACCTCGGTGCTTTCTGCGAGGAAATCATTTCCTCGCAACGACGACGTGCCCTCGACGGTCAAGACTTTATGCAAAAATCGTGAGAGAAGAGCTCTTATTTCTGCGGCGACGAGTACATATAATTAAACGTGCAAGAGGCGCAACCCTCAAGCGGAAATATCATTATGCGAGCACGTGTACACATGTATCTGTGTGTTAAATAAAAATGACGACTCGATATTAAGAGTTGGCAGCGAAGAGAAATACTCGACCGGGTAAAAGAATAAAACGTCGAACGTAAAATATTAAGGAGAAGAACTGCTCGCGAGGGGATAAGACGTTCGATTTTTCCGCGAATTCCTTTCGCAGCGCCCCCTGCCCCTCCTCACGATTCTCCCGCGATTCTCCCTCGCGGTTCCTCGTATTTTTCGCCACGCGATTCTTCGCTGTTTCGTAATTTTCGCTCTTAATTAAAACTTTATTTAAGGCGCGCCCTTCGCGCCAGCCGGAAGAAACGAGACGACCGTGGAACGCTTCGTCGAAGCTCGAACGGTTGCGCGAACGAGCCGTGATATTAATCCCTTTTATAAACTGCGGGAAATCGCCGCGCTATTTGAGCCGCTCGCAAGAATTGCGGCGGGACAATTCGAGTGAACGATAGCAGCTCGATACATAGCGAGAGCCTTTCTTATTCCCGGACTAGCGGCGGGATGTACCAGTTGCTCAGGGGGAAGCTGAGGAGAGATGAAACGACAAAAAAGGAGCAGAGTGAGTCGCGAGTTTCCGTGGAAACTTTATCTCCTTCCCTCTCTCTCTCTCTCTCTCTCTCTCTCTCTCTCTCTCTCTCTCTCGTTGGAACTTTCGGGCCACTGGAAAAGTAATCCCGCGATATACCGGCGACAGGTGAGTGATTTCGTGAGGAATGGCCACGCGCTTCGCGAATGGGGTTTCAATTTATATTAATTAATCCGCGGAGAACAGACGCGCGAGTGACCGACGCGCACTATCGTTCTTCTTTGCTATACGGAGAGGATTTTATATAACGGAAATTATTGTGGAACTTTGTGGCTGAGAGGAACAGACCGACACTGCGCAGTAATTGACTAGCCTTGTACTTCGCATGTGTACTGCCAAAAATGTCGTGTCTAGCTCGCGTAATACATTTCTAACTTATAATCCATTCCAATCCTTATGCTGACTTAACACGAGGCAGATACGTTACAATGCGAACAGCATGACTTATACGTGAACTTTGCGTATAAAATATGTCACCGACAATTCGTGCATAAATCGTGTTATCTTAACACTCAGAGACGGTCAATATTGATTCAACATGAAAAAGTCAAAGTAACACAACGACAATATATTAAATCAACAACTATTATATCAAAAATTTAATCCTTCTTGAAAATTTCTGCATCGGTTTCAACGAAAATACGAAATATGTCTCTTACCGTGCGGGGTATTTATATTTTAGACTAAAGTGAAATAATAAATGTGCTGCTAAAAATGCTCCTATGTTTCCAGCAAAATTTACTTTCTTGCAAGATTTATTTCCCTTATTTCCTTGTTACCTAGTAATCCGAGTTAAAATTTTGATCCTTCTTTCGTTGATCTCAATATTCTATTTAATGCTTACTTTGATATTCTAATCCTTGTATCAATCTCCGTTGATTCTACTAGATTACTTCCGTTTAATCTACTAGCTTTACCGAGGGATTCTCTTTACCTGCAAATGACGTTTTATGCGTTTTCTACCATTTAGAGGCGCTAAACAGGATTTCAGTTTTCACATGTATTAAACATACAAGTCGAAATTCCTATTTTCGGCCTTGATTCCATTTAACGTCTGCTTTCGTACTCAGAAACTTATTAACTTGTTTTGATTCTATTTAACCTGCTAGCTTTACCGAGAGATCCTCTGTAGGACCTACAAGTGACATTTTGTGCGTTTCCTGCCATTTAGAGGCGCTGAGTAGCACTTCAGTTTCCGTATGTATTAAACACACGCTGATCCTTCAGAATATACAGACGTTAGAAAGTTTAGATCGAAAGTAGAAGTAAAATTTCGACTCGAAAAGGCAAGTCTTTCCCCTTGTCCACAACCTTGCTTTAATTTTTAAGCCATAAGAAATTGACCAACTACAGTCGATTATTTTAAAAATAATCCATATCAACCATTAAAAATAATCAACTGTGGTTGGTCAATATCTTACGTCTTAAAGATTAGAGTAAGATTGTAGACAAAGGGTTACTAATAGTTTTTTTTATTCTTGTATTACTAGAAACACTGTAAAGAATTTAGAAACTGAAATATGCTGTTAAAAAATTTATCACGAACTTCTTCTTATCGATACACGTTCCTCTGAATGTGACTTATAAGCTTTTTGATTGGCTTATAAGTACATTTGGAGACACTTCTATCGATAAGAAATAGAAACAGAAATAGAGAGAGAGAGAGAGAAAGAGAGAGAGAGAGAGAGAGAGAGAGAGAAAATAAAGGCCTATATTTCTGGCGAAATGACTTTCTTGAAAGATTTATCTTCTTCAATTCTTTGTTCCTCAGCAAAATAAACCTTACTGATAGTCTACTTTTGCACACTACTGGAAACATAATAAAATTGGAAAGAATTTACGTGAAAAGGTGCCATAATATTCTCTCCGTGTAACGCCGAGCGTTTCACATTCCACGCGCGCGGAAAACCGCTGTAATAAATTTTATACTTTCATTTACATATCGATTCGCGTGCGCGCGCGGCAGAACATTATCTCCTCAGTGTACAACACATAATTTCCTAGCCGATAAATAACCGATGAATTTCTGATCTTTCGCATGCAAACGACCCGAGGCGCGCTCCCCGAGAAAGGGAAGAAGTCATTCGCTCGAAGAAAGCGACGGTATAGACGGCCGGGATATTTTTACGTGCCGTCCCTTTTTGTTATCTAACAAGAGACTTCTAACGGATAAAAAAGAATAACTGCGCCCACGCATGGAGTGTCGAACACCGTGCGGTTCCCACGCGTAATAATACACCTTCCCCATACACTACTTTCCCCTGTATACCCAACTCGACGTTAGTATAGACAGCCGCCGTGGCTCTTAACTCTCTTGAGCCTACATACGGAGTGCCTCGGAAGCACCGCGTGTCCCTTTAATCACGACTCCCCGGCCATTTCGACCGCTCGCGTTTTTCCCTTCTTTTTCTCTTTCCTTTCCTCTTTTATTTCTGTTTTTTTGCAGAAATTCGTCGTACTCTCCCGGTTTTTACGTGCGTGTTTCCGAGTGCGAGAGCGAGTATTCGAGGGCATTTCACGGTGTTTAAGAAAGATGATCGCCAGTGGGAAATATCGAGTAGTGGTTGGCGAAAAATTGACCTCGCTGGAGGACTCTCGAGCGATTTACCGGACGTCGCGGTGAATCTAGTGACATTACTTCTCGACACGACACGACAGCGCAATAACGTTCCAGAGATCTGCATAAGCGCGCGCGATAGAGTAAAGTCGGATATAATTAATAAAACATAGCCGAACGACAAACGGCTTGAAATGCAGTACGAGCCGGCAATACGCGAATCGCGGCACACGGTATAATGCAATGCAAATTCATGAGCCTTATAATTGTGCGCACCGTCCTCGGTTAAATGCTATAACATATGTAGACAATTATCATTTGTATGCGAGATCCATTCTTCGCCATAGTATAATATTCAACGGCGGTTTGATGATAATTACGAGTGGAATAATGAAATTAAATGTTCGCCTACTATTAATTATGGAACAGCTCAAATTGGTCTTCGTGTCGCGTGCGTTACCGTCTCTCTACTCTTTCGCGCATTCGCGATTTACATACGCAGCGCAGCTTCCTACAGAAAGAGTCGTGAGGACACTGAAATTGTGTGCACACGTCTCTTTCTCTCGCGTTTCTTGCATAAAATATGAATACAGATTCCAATGTTATTTGTTTGTTTATTATGGCGCGCGGTGAATTCGCCCGATTCGGTGTCGAACGATTTCACAAGCGCGAAAGAAAGCCAGACGGAATTGCACTGCAATCGACAAAATCGGCGCGACTGCGGTTTCGGTCGGTCTTTTTCTCTCTCGGAGGCACCGGCACACACCACGGGACAGGTTCGACTGTCAGGTAATAGCAATACGTAACGGAACACGCGAGGAACTAATAATAAAAATGAATAAGAGATCGCGGTGTTCTCGTCGTGGCGCAGCTTTGTTATCCGACGCGGCTCTCTCGAGGGGAGGCACGCTGCGAAGGTATCCAAATCGATTCACGGCGGCGTGCATTTTTACGCGCCGTTTAGTTAGCGCTCGCGCCTCTTCTGCAAGAGCCGATTGCAGTTTTAATTTTAATTCGCGCCGTCCGTCCAATTTCACGTTTCAAATAGCTGGTGCGCGCGCGAGTCAGCGAAGCGAGCAGGAAGATTGCCATTTTTCTTGCCTTCTCTCTCCCCCGCGATCCGAATTCGCGTTCTGTCCTTCGGCTACTTTCACCCATTCCCTTAACTTCCTTGCAAATTACGGCAATCCGTTCTGGCCTTCTGGGCGATCCTGCCCGCGCCGGTCCATGCCAATCTCCATTCCCTGCATCATTCACTCGTCTCTCAGGAGAGAATCCCGGGACGTGGCCATACATCTCGGCGAGCAACTTGTTCCAATCATGTCGGATCCTTAAGTCGTTCCTCATCCGTTCCTTTTGCTGCGACTTTCTCTCTCTTTATCCCTCCCTCTCTCTCTCTCTCTCTCTCTCTCTCTCTCTCTCTCTGTCTCTATTTACCCCTCTCCCCTATTTTGCCTTTCAGAATATCGTGATATCAATTTCTGACTTCGCACTTTCCCCGCGTTTCATTCACCATCCGCGGTACGAGTCCTTATGAGTTCGAGGAACCCCCGGGCAAAAGGGAATTTCGAACAGAGCTCCTTGAACATTTCGGCCAGGAAGTAGAATAGGTCGCGAGTTTTCAACTTGGCGCGCTATGAAAACAACTTATTTTGTTTCATTCATTTTTAATCGCGCCTCGATTTATAAACCCGTTATCCCCGCTAATCTCCGCCGTGTTTATTTCCGCCAATTTAGATTATCGTTTTTGCAACACCATCGATATATACCTGTTGCGCGAATTCACGAGGATTCCCATAGCGATTTCTATTCACCCGCCGAAAGAATTAAATCCGGCCGTTGTTAACGGCGCGGGCAGGGCAGGGCACAGGGGATGTTATTCCGAAATCCTTATATTCCGCGGTAACACGCGAGAACAACAATAATACAGTCGCGTGTTGAGGGTGTTCCGTCGCCATTCGATTGTATTATGCATCGCTCCTGCGCTCTAACGTTACACGCTTCACCCTTGCGCGCCCTTACGTGTGTACATGTCCACGTGAAAGGAAAGAAAACCGCTTACGCACGCATCCCCTCCTTTCTCTCTCTCTCTCTCTTTCTCTCTCTCTCTCTCTCTCTCTCTCTACTACTGTATTATTGTTCTGCATATATGTCAACGGCATGGACATGATATTTCTGTAGAATACCTGTCAGTACCTTCAAATTTGTACTCAATTCTACTACTCAATACTTAATTATATTCAACACAATACTATACTAAATTGAATATTTGTATTCAATACTTTTCATGCAACGTTTGAGCGCATTTATCTCAGAACGCGTAATAAATGAAGTTTCTTTTTCGCTCTCGTATCTCGAACGCACTCGTCCACGGAAAACCTGACTCGCATGACACCAGGTGTTGTGCAGTAGCCTATTTCGTACATGGAGAAAAGCGAGAAAGGCCGAAAATACTTTTAACGTCGAACACGACGTCGCGCGTCAATGGCGAGCGCCGCGACAGCGAGGGTGGCACTTAACCTTAATTATAAGCCCTTCTCGACTACCGACTTCACTTGGTGCAAATGTATAAGCGCGTGGTAGTGGTGGTGGTGACGGTGGCTGCTTTTAATCGAGGCTTTCTCTGTGTGTTCCCAGTCTAGTCGTTAATCTTTTTATCAACGCCTCTCTACCTCTCTCTCTCTTC
>NW_022639460.1:117592-134956 GCF_010583005.1 Odontomachus brunneus | reverse complement strand
TTTCTTCTTTTTGTTTCCCTGTTTCGCCCTCGTAAAACCCGTTGGACAATAGGTGATAATGAGATTGCGCGGGTTATAGACAGCCCATTCTTGTCGGCAAACGTTGTATCCCGCTCGGGAAGAAAGGGAACGATAAAACCCCGTTTTGTTATGCAGATAACGACCGTATCTCGATTGTCATTCGCAATGACATTGTTATCATTTCGTTATCATTGCCATCATACTCTCCGACCCTTTACACTGACAAGAAAAAAGCTTGTAACTAAAGAAAAGTTGGTAACTAATCACACGGAGAAATAATGACTACAAATTATGGCCAAGAAAATTATTTTTTAATTAAATTCTACTGTAACGTTAGTGATGATAACTTTATATGCATGTTACTATTTTCGCGTTAGAGTAACTGAAGAATATGGTTACGGCCAAAAAAACTACAATTTTTGTTAGATCACACATTTTTTCTCTCTCAATGTAAAAATTCCAAAGATACGATCGCGAGACTAATACGCTGAGTCGTCAAGAGACCAATAACTAAACCATTTCGGCTGAATGCAAACGTCGTGAAACGTCGCGAGACGCGAGCCTGATTTGTGCGGTTCGCGCATGAGAAGCTCAACATCCCGCGAGTTGTCGTAGCTTCAATTTTTGGTGGTCGCATGGCGGGTCGTTCCCGGGCATTTTGATGGAGAACGTTCCCGTTCCTTACTGAAAATAACGGGTACGCGGCGAGGGATTAAATTCCGCGGGAATTGATGGCAGCGCTAAGATTAAACTACGACCTCCGGTAATTCCTAGAGATTCCTCTCATTCAACCACCCATTTCCACCCTTTTCCTCTCTTCCGAGTGCTTGCACCGCTGTTTGCAAGTCGTTTCAAAGGACACACGCCGCGTCATTATACGTACAGCTTTCCCACCCTCCGTCTCGCTCTTTCTCTCCCTTCCCTTCGCCCTTCCCCACTCTCTCCTCTCTCTCGGCTCTATGTTGACGGGGCTGAGGGATAGTGGAGAGATGGCAGACGCGGAAGAGCGATCTTCACGGTAGTTTCCTGCCTTCTCCTCACATCGACGTCCGAGATACACGGACGCGCGCGTTCTGAATCCGTTGGGGTTATCCAATGGCATATTAGTTTCCAAGTCGACGAGGCTGCTTAATTGGAGTCTTAATATCGTGCCTCAAAGCGCGAGCAGCAGATGAACGCTGAACCTGTCGCGCAAGAACACTGATTGCGGCGGCACGACTGCCGTATATACGAGCGACTACTATCCTGCCGATGAATGTAAATGAGATCTGCTACCGAGCATTCCCGGCGAGCGTGCGAGTTTTTGGTGGGGTCTCTCCGCTTAACGTCTCTTATAATGAATGAACGATGACGTTGTGGTAGGCCATGAACTCCAGATGCGTGATTAGTATCCGCAAACCGTTTCTCTCTCTCTCTCTCTCTCTCTCTCTCTCTCTCTCTCTCTCGCTTTTCCTCTCACTCTCCTTCTATGTAGACCAGTGTTAATGTTCATAACGGCGAAGGGGGTAGTAGAGGCTCTCTCGAGTGGTTAAGCGCTGTCTCGTACTCGATGGCAATATCTTCAAAGGATGCCGGTCCATTAGCTTTTAGCGCTGATGCAGCTTCCGCGTAATCCACGACGACCTCATCAATCCAACGGAGACCTGGCGTTCGAGAGGGCCGCCTCCTCTGGAATTGACACGCTCTCCATCGCTCCAGCCGGCGGCGGCTGTCAGGGATGAGGGTGAAATCCAGATATTCCGCGACGAGACGATAAATCCGAAAAATTCTCCCGTTGTGTTTAGAGAAAGTCGCTTCGTTCCTCCCGTTTCATTTTTTCGCAATTTAATACGCATTCCCATTTCTCACTTTCTAGAATTTAATTTACCCCCTCGGTCGTTTCTCTCTTTCTCTCTCTCTCTCTTTCCTTTCCAGAATTTATACATGTCACCGACAAGTCACGTTTTGCAACGAATTTATGTTTTGCCCTAGTATTATATTAAATCCCTCTGTATTATGTTATATTATACTGTGTCACATTAAATCCCAACCCTATTTCGGATTTTAATATGTAGCTATTTCTTGCTTTGGAATCGCTTGAGAATTTAATTCATATATAAAACTTTCATTCTCTCGCTATCTCTCTCTTCTCTGCATTAAAAAATTTAACTTATCCTCATATATTTTTATCTCTCGCAGTTTAATACATTCTTCATATATCGTTTGCTTTGTGAGAGATTCAAATGATTTCTCAACTAATTTTATCTCACGCTTTTTTTCACATCTCGCGAATTCCCATTTTTCGTCTCTCTAAGATTTAAATTCTATGATCAATACATGTACCGATGGATTTTCGCCATTGGAATAATGGTGATGTATAAGTTAATACAACGAAATCGATTTCCCATCGAGCAGATGCATTACGTGTCATGTTTAATGATACGCTGTATTTCTACCTGTCAATTCTGTTTTAAACTTTCCAATGCAAAGCATAACAAATAATCATATTTTTCGAGTATCTACGTGTATTACCGTATTATATTTAATATCCCAGTAGAAATATATTCCCAAAAATATAAAAGAGTGCAATATATCCTCGATTAGCAGAGGATTTCCCATTCGCCGTTTCTACTGCGTTACAAAATTCGATCTAACTTTATGAAAAAAAAATATTAAATCGTATAAACGACCAAAAAAATTTGCGTATTTCAAGGCTAGGCTCGCTCGACAACGCGCACTTGTCTCTGAAAATTTACTTTATAGAATACTTTGGGCGTCGATCTTCTTTATGTCAATATTTTACGCTTTTCTATTATTATTCATAACTTTTGCGAAACGTTCGTACATATATGTTTTTTGTGCTTTTTCTTCCCTTCCGTCGCGACCGTTTTTTTCGCTACTAAAATTTCCTCGTTAAACTGATCCTGAATTTGCAGCATTTCCAATGAAACGCCGCGTTTGGAAAATAGTTTTTGGAAAACAGCGTCGTGTTTTCCAAAAAAGAGAGAGAGACCCGGGTGTACAAGTTATCCAACTCGTAATCGTAATTTGAAGTCGATTTTCCCTTAGCGAAAATATCGAGAGAGAGGCTATCATTTATCACAACTTCCCAACTCTCAACATTATACAAGGTGTTCCCGCTGTAAACGGACAAACTTTGGAAGTATATGGAGGCAGCCGAAATACAGCCGCAGTCTCGGGACACCAATGGTGTTAAATTATTTGCGATTGTCGCCGTAGATAGGTCGGAAATTAGTGCGTGCAGCGAAATACGGTAAACATTCACGGCATTTTCCGAGTTAAAGAGGAATAAAAACGAAGGAAACACGGAATCTGTATTTACGCGATTTTCCTTTTTTCTTTTATTTTGTTTTAAATATCTATGTGCTCTCTCTTTTTTTTTCTCTCTCTCTCTCTCTCTCTCTCTCTCGACGTTTAAAGCAGCAAATATCCTGTGTGTTTTGTGACTGAGCCTCGGAACTTTATTAATGCAAAGTCCATCTTTAATTAACTGCAAAATATGGTGTAGTGATCTATTTGCCTTCCTGAAACTTGGCTCGCGCAAAGTCCCTCCTTTCCATCCACTTAAAACTCTCGTGCTATCGGCGCTCTCGCACATATACTCGCCAGCCGCGGAAAAATCGGCTCGGAATTCGTTGGAGGGAGGTTGTAGTTGGAGCTCTGACGCGGCTAATAGCGCGGGACACTCCGTACATATTCGTTAGATATCGTCCCTTCGCCAGGGATCTTCAATTTCGCGCGACATACGCGCTGCATTCCGACGGCGTTTATCGAATCGATTACGGTTACCGAAATAAACTTACCTGAGGTGGAGTGAACGACAGCCAGCAGCAACAACAGCAAACAGGATGTGATGCACGGCGAAGACATGCTTGTCATCACTTTACTCCGGCGTTTCCCCCGCAAAAACCGTTCACCTCATCTCAGGTACACCGCACACCGATTGACCGAGGTAACAACAACGCGTCTGCTCGCGAACAACGCACGACGCACCAGTGTTGTGATACCGTCGATAATACGCAGGACGGACGGACCGACCGACCGACCGACGTGACGCGGGTGAATTTTTGCACGGATCGAAACCTCGACCCTACATCTCAGGCGGCCGAGCGTGTACTGATACCTGGCGCGCTTTGTGCGCGCGGCTATTCCCCGTCTCTTTCTCTCTCTCTCTCTCACTCTCCCTCACCCGTCAGTCACGTGTCTCTCTCTTTCACCCCGTCTCTCTCTTTCACCCCGTCTCTCTCCCGCCCTCACTCTTGCACCTGCCTGGAGGTCGCATGTCTCTTTCTCTCCCGCGGTCATTGGCCGCCCACTCGCGCCCCGTCAACTCGCGAAATTCGTCGATAATAATAAATAAATAATAATCCCTTACGACCGTTGAGTAACTTCAAAAATTTGCAACTTTGAATCTGAACTTGTCGATGTCCCTGGCAGCGTAATAATTTACACGGTTTAATCCAATGGTCGAATTTTAGCCTTTTCAATATATAGCCCGATGCGGGTTTTACGGGAAATTCTAGTAAAACTTCCAAAAACTGTCGGCGGTATAATTATGCGCCATTATGTAATTTTAACGTTAAGCTAGGCAGATTTTGTGAATATAAAATTCCTGAGACTACCGAGGTTATTTCCTTATAGACAAGGAAATGAGTGATCTGATCATGCTATTGAAAAAATTCGTCTGACTCGTCGTCAAGTCTTATAGTTTGAATCTAAACGTACCTCTGTACCGCCATTGAGTCGCGCTATTTGAAGGTGAAATAACCTTTCGACCTGCTCCTTTGAGTTGCAAAGCTCGAAAAGGAAAATGTGTCTAGCTCGTCCTCAGTTGTACTGTTCGAAACTAAAATGGCCGTCTTGACTTCCTGTCGAGACAGGAACAATTAGCAATAGAAAGGCTGATCCACCATCGAGTGTACTACTTGAAAATGGACGCGTGCTACAATCTCGATTTGTTGGTGGTACCGGTGGCGCCTCGTAACGGAGGTTTCAGAACGAAAGCAACGAGTCTACTTGACGCGCGCCAGGCATAACGGGTCTTTTCGCGACGCCATTTGACGCGCCTAGAAAACCGCCATTATCTCAAGGCTGCCGTATAAGATTTTAACGGAAAATAAAGGGCAGCATACAAGTATCTCACATGTTCAGCACAGTTAGTTAGTAAGAAGCATCAGGGATTAGATTTGGAAAAATCGAGAAGATAATCGATCTTTTAGAAAAGAAGGAATCGAATGTCGATTCATATCGCATATTGGCCACTCGTGACGAACCACAGGTGATCACATGATCATGTCCGAATATTGAGCGAAATCGAGGGAGTGTCTTCTGTTGTGTACGAATTGCTTTTTCGCGCAACGATGCTCCGACAATTATCATTGCTCCTCGCTGGCCTCGCAGCAGGTAATTATCTCTTCATTATATGAAAATCCCTTTGGAATCGTCACGGTTTTCTTCGAGTTTCTCGCAATCAAATTTCCGGCTACAGGACCAACAGGATCCATTTTTTCCAAAATTTCTCAAGAAAAATCGAATATCTTTGAAATGTTCAAACTTCTTCATTTTTGATAAAAGGATCAATCCTTTTCTCCAAGTGTCTGTAAATTATGATAGTTATGCGATTTTATTAGCATGTTTGGTTATAAGATACAGATACATTAAGATTTATTCGAAAATCTATATATTAAGTAAATTTTTGGAGTTCCGTCTTTATTTCCATTAGAAATGTCAGAGCTTTTTTCGATGCATGAGTGACATTTGAAACAAAGTGTATGTCTGGTTTATTTTCTAGTTCAAGCCAGTGGTAAATTTGCTGTTCTACATTCTCCTGAAAGTGTAGAATTCAATGTAAATGGAGAGATCGAGCAAAGCGTTCTTAAAGAGATCCTGTCTGCAGCTCTTGGTTATACTGGAAAACAGGCATGTTATCTTTAATCTTACAATGTTTGACTTTATAAATTCTCATGTGTGATAAAACTTTGAAAATGTTTGAAGTATTTAAATTATGATGTTCAAGATTCTTGTATTATCAAAAATGGGTGAACAAATAGATTTCTTAATCGCTTACTTGTCTTTTAAGATTTTTGATGCATAGAATATTAATCAATTGAATGTCTGTGATCTTACAGAAAGATACAGAGCATAGCATTGCTATATGGGACCCATTCTCAATGCCCAAGGCATTGGTAGCGATGCCAATTGAGGGGATAGAAATGTTATCCTTCATAAAAGATAAAGCAAAAGTTGAATATGCCATGATTTTTGATGAAGCAGAGGAAACCACTTGGCAGGCAATTAGAAGCAGAGTGGAAGAAAGGAGCAATGACAATGCACTAGTTAGGATCAACTTGAGCGATGGTGTCGATGCTGTAAGTATGATTAAACATGCTAATATTGAGGTTGCTCATCTATATCTTGCATCTATATCTTGTTTTAGATTCTAATTTCTTCATTGGTTATAAAGTATTATAAACAAGATCCTTTCATTTTACCAGTTAGGTCAGTCAGCTCTTGGTGAGCTCAAGCCCGCTAACATAGAGAAGTTGACAGTGCTGAACTCAGAAATTGAGGAGGATCGCAAATTCATCGAGGAGATGCAGCTCCTCAACGCGATCGCCGACAATGCGTCTTCCACAAAGAAACATGACTCTGGTACAGACGTTTATTGGATAGTGGTGTCAGCACTTAAACCAGTCCTAGATCTCCATGGGAACAACTCTGAGGCAGCCAAAGAGGCATATACTCTATTGAATGACGCCATGGAACGCACGTCCAAGGCCTTTGTGAATGCTTACGACGGCAAAGTATGCATTTTGATGGTTTTATTCCAGACATTATGATGTCCCAGTTTGTATTATTTATATAGATTTTAATCCTTCCTGATTTGATAACCTTAGTACAGTATTTTATATCTAGAGAGAAAAAGAGGGAAAGAGAGATAATATTTTTAAAATTTATTTCTGATCTCTGTTTAGGTTGTAATTGCAGCATTCACAAATGATGCCAGCAAGGTTAGGAACGCCCGTTCTGTGCTTCTCGAGAGACGATCCAGAGAGACTGACGCCCCGGTGAGTACTGCAACTTGTATTACCTTAAACTCAAATCGCGTCTTTCAAAATATCTAATGCATTTCAAATATGGGACTACTTGAATATATTTGGGAATACTGATTGAAAGATGTTTACAAATAGTATTTGTCACTATCAGCGCAAAATCGAAAATAAACTTATAATCTTAAATTACTTAGCATCTAAAAAATTTCTTTATTTCAATCCTTAATGTTTTAATCGTTTTACAATATGATGTACAATGTGCTTAAAGGAGGATATAAGCCAAAATATAGTTTCATATTTGAAACACTTTTGTGAATCTAATTTTAAAGATAGAACCTTGAAATTTTGCACACATAATATGTTCTACACATTTTTACAAATATGTGTAGAAATTCTATGATACTATACAGTGATGATACTATACTACATGTTACTATACAGATTAGATAAAAAGCTGATTATATTTCATATTATATGCATATTATAATATATGCATCTTAGCAATATATGCAATGTAGCATTATAATATATGTATATTTTTATTAATATTTCATTGGAAATATTCAACTAATTTTTTTTTACAATATCTTCAAGAATTATGTAGTTTTGCATGTGAGAAATAAAATTCTTTAGAATTATTATTCTTACTGTGTTACGTGACTACGTTATATAATTGTAACTTGTTTTTAGATCACAAAATTGTTATAATTTTATTTCTGTTTATAATTTTATTTACTTATTTAATTTTTAATTAGAATTATAATTTTGTAATTTTTTTTAGAGGAATTATACAATAAAAACACGAGAACAATAACTCTATCCTTCTCACATAATTCTAGAAGTTATTAAAAGAAAAAAACGAAAAAATTAATTGAATACTTTCAATAACGATTGATAAAAAAATTTATATATCATAAAGCATTTATAAAAAAGTATACAGAAGTTTATTGTCCATCACATATAGTAACATTAAATTTTTACACATTTTTGAATAAAGACATATACTTGTTAAATATAAAGTTTTCAAGTTCTGTCTTTAAAATTAGGTTCACAACAATGTTTCAAATATGTAACTGTTATACTTTAGCTTTTACATTCCTCCTTAAATATATGTAAATAGTAATCAACATTTGCACTCAAATTTTACGAGTGATTTCAGCAAGTGAGTAAGTATCATACTTTTCACTTAAGAAACGTTAAACAAAAACTCATATTATTGTGAATATAGTATAAACGATCGGCGAATATTTTCCGTTATATTCCCCTACATAGATTAACAATTGTTATACCTTTCTCCTAAGATATTACATGTTCTCCACAATTTTTTAGTATATGTAATATATTTATAAATAATAAATAGATGTTATCCGGATTGAATAGAAGAATTTGTAAGCTGCATACGATGGAGAGTCCGAAAAATCGTTAGATACAATTTTCAACGCGTTTATTTTTTTGAATATACTATTGTTCAGAGTTGCACACACATAACAGAGTCGCGTCGCGAAATTAATTCGCTCACAATTATCTATTCTTCATCTGTACTGTTTATAATTGTTACGGGACCTTTTGTAGGCTTATAAGACTAACAGTGTTAAATCTGCTGATAGTGCCAAGGGAGCGCCAACTAGTTCAAACTTTAACGATAATTTGTTGACCAAGGTACCGTGTCGAATCATACTGCATGGTCTACTTGACTGAGAGTGTTCTTTTTCGATTTAGAGGTAGCTTTCTGCATGACTCTCGAACACGATAAATTACTCTAATTACTCCGACCTACGAACTTACAAACTAACCATCCAAAAATGATCGATTTCCAGCTCAGTTTTTTTTTTCAAAAATTTCCGTTGAACAATTCGCGAAATTTAACAAGCTCCTGTGAGTTTGATACGCGCCAAGCTAGATCCTTGACGTATTGAATCTTTGCGTATCGGTGAATTTAGATAAATGTGACTCTTGATACTTCAACATTCTTGGAGCCTGAAGTTCGGAGCTTACAGATTTATCAATTCGCTCAATCGTGCCTTTGATATTCCGGTATTTTTGTCAGAGGAAGCCAAGAAAATTTGAAACTTTCTATGAAACTAACTTAAAACACTCGTAAAGCTGGATCTTTGAGATTTCCCTGTTCTTGCACACGATAAAATTTTAAACTGTATGTCGAGTAAATCTAATCTACTCGCGAAGTTAAGTCCTTAAAAGTTCTACTATCCTCGGAGCCTCGAGAAGGCTTGGTGTTTTAACTACTTCACTGAGATTACTGAACAACACTTGGTTGTAGCGAGACGACGAGCAAGACCAGCAAATAAATAAAAAGGAAGAAGAGGATGTAAAGAATAAAATGCATAGTACTACCGAGTCCGACACTATCGACAGCACTACTGAACGCTCGAGCGTTCAGAATGATAGCTGGACGTCGGATAAATCCGACCTGGACTCGGTTAATAAGGAGCTTAATACTAACACACAGACAATAGGACAGGTATCGCAAACATATTAACATGCATCGCAGTCGAAGGATCTAGGGGAAAAACTTGACTTTCGATACAACTTGTCGTATTTCTCGTCTTTCATTTTTTAAATCTTAACATCATGCACATGTATAATGCTGCACGATATTAATTAATTCCTTTTTTTTTCTTGTAATGCACGAATAAACGTGACATACTGAGAGATGAGGGCGAATTGATTTTCGAACGTCGGACAGAAAAGAAGAGAAAACAACACTCAGTGAAGCCGCAGTTTACAGAATATGTCGTAACAAAGACAAATAAGTGTGGTGCGAGGTGTGCGTACTGTCGGGTGTACAGACTGAAGTATACGAACAAACTTTAACAAAGAAAAAAAGAAAAGGGGAAAAAACAAGATTACGTATCGAGCGATAAATATTTCGTCAAGTCTCCTTCCCCTGGACTCTTCCATTGTTTTCGTTTTCTGCCAGACCTTGCCGGAGTATTAGAGCGCCTGAGTTCCTAGCAGGATAAACGATTTATTTAGTGTTTTACGAAGCGTACTTTTCAGTAGCCGAACAACATTAACTGAGAATCTTCCTACACTCATTCAATTCTCGTTCGGCTTCAATCCCGCAGTAGTGATTTTTGTTTCAGTTCGTGTGATTTTTCTTTGCATTGAAATTGCCGCCCGCTGATCAGCACTAAAAAATTACTGCTCATGCGAATGATGCTTAATTAATAGTTATTCGTGCAATTAAACCGCGATTTTTAGACAATTGGTTTTGCCGACGATCTTGCGCCTGAGAAGCCCAAATTAACACACGACCTCTGAACAATTATTTCTTTCCCGCAGAAATCTAATTAACATTCTACGTGAATATGTAAAAACAGAGAAAATAGACTATTCTCTCACTTTTCTTCTTAGGTGCAAAATCACGATCTTGCATGTTGGTCTTGTTGTGTTCAATTGCATGCACATGTTTTTACGATAATAAATCTACAAGTCTACAGTCTTTACTTCTTCAATTTTTTGTTAGGGAAAGTTTTTATTAAGGAAGATTTAATTAGCCGATTAATTGTTTAGCGTGTATCGAAGTCAGATCCTGTTAACCAGTTGCGAATCCTTGAAACCGTTTCATATATTAATTACGAAAGCTTTGATATTCTTATGTATTAACACTTCGCGAAGAAAATTGCATTATTACAAAATTGTACAGCAAAGCGTTATGGATATTGCAGGCTGCGATAGAAAAGTTGAAAAATAATGTCGAAAAACCGTAGCCTATTCTTTGACAACTTGCGAATTAAAAATTCATTGCTTGTCGCTACTTATTATTTCTCACGAATTTTATGTCATGTTTTCCTCTTCTGCAGAATATGAAACAAAACAACCGATTAAAATGATGAATATGTATCTTGTACTGATTAATAAGAAATGTATGTAAATTTATTTCTCCCTCTCTTTCTTTCTCTTTTTTTTCTCTTTCTTTCTCTATAAAAAAAGTAGTTTTGTAGAGGACAGAAAAATCAATTTATCACACGTGATTCATTCGCGAAGTGTTAAGAAGTGTAGAGTGCTATTAGTTAGCGAGCGAGTACCAGAAAGACATTGGCAAGATTGAAACTCGTAGGATTCAAGGATTGCGTCCGACTGTCTATTATATGTCTTTTGTTTCAGCCCGAATTTTCCGGCCGCGCGAAAACTTACACGGAGGACTATCCCGTCATCTTCAACATAATACTATGGTTCGGCGTCATTTTCGTCTTCTCTCTCTTAGTCATTTGCAGTACGTATCTCTCGAAATGTGGAAGGCTGATTCATGAAATTTTCCTCTTGCACTCAACAGATAATCTCTAAAATTTTCGAAAGGTTTATCTTACGAATCGATGATAAAACTTCGTGCGTGTGTTGTTATCTCGCTCTCAGTAAATACGTCAAATCATTCCCCACAAACAACGAAATCTTTTTAATACTTTGAGTATTGCATGGAAAAAATACTTGATTTGTATAATTAATTTCCTGTTATTTGGAGACCAGACGAAATCTCGGAGACTGAAGGAAATTCCTACTCAGTCAATTGGTCTCAGTAATCTCAATCGAGTTTTAAAACGCTCGAATGCTCAGACGAATGTTTTCATTCCTTGCAACAGAGATGTCATTTCTGATTCATAAGTCTTCGTCTGATCTCTGTTAAGTTATACGAACTGAGATTTTCTGTTTTATTGCAAAGTTAGAAATTCCTGAAGCCGCGGAACATCTAATAGCTCTCTGTAGCGATTTTACAGGAGACATTGGGTTTCAATATTTTAATATCGGATACAACTTGATTTTGCAAAACGAAGAATAAGGCGGTTTTCCTTTTCCCGCAATCATATTCGTGATTGTCTTGTCGAAGGAAATCGAGTAGAACGGTAAAATTTCCATATTTTCAGTTGCCATCGGCGATATGGATCCGGGACGGGATTCTATCATCTACAGGATGACATCGAACAGAATGAAGAAGGATAATTAAATGTAAATATAGAATTTTGATATTGTAAAGTATGTTTCTGTGCAATGTGGTATTTTACTCGTCGGAGCGCCTGTATGTAATTTATTAGTTCTGGTTCTTTTGAGATCTCTTCTCTTTTGTCGAAGTAGAGGAATTGGTCATATATTTTGCGTATACTGAGGACTATCTAGTTCGATTAATCGTCGTAGCGCTCAAATCGTCAGAACATATGTATATCATTTCACTGGAGTGTGTGGAAATGACTGTTACATCGTTGCGAGAGTTATAAATCTGTATATGTTTTTGCGAATTTCGACCAATAAAGGTCGAGACTTCCTCAAATACACAGTGTTATCCATAACCAAGTTCAGCCTTAGCGTCTTATTAGTCCTTTAGTTATTCGAGAGGATTTAAAGTAAACACGGCGTATTAATCTGTCGATCGTGCGCCGCTACGTGCTCATTGGCATGCGCGATATAAACAATTTTTTTCGTTATTACTTGCATGTTTTTAACTTTTAGGACAGCGATAGAGAACGTGAAAGAATTAAAAGCAGTACACTGAGAGAAAAAGATATCCAAAAAATAGTAATTATTTCTCTGACTTTTTTATCAAAATAACATATTTACTTGAATATACATTCTTTTATTTAAAGTAAACAATTGCTCTTATGAAAAGCTACAATTTTCTTTGAGCTCTTGAGAAAATGTACATTTTCTTATTTGAAGAATATGTTATATCAATCTGTAAGTAAATACGTTTACTCACCGAATAAATATTTACCATATCTCAGGTATTTTTTCTGCCTATGCAGTTGAACATCTTCGTGTCAGCACTGATCCTTTCAATCTCCAGTCTCCCAGTCTCTCTAAAAATGCGCGATCATTAATCATTCTCGCGCGGGATTAATAAGTGCACATATAACAAATTACACGTAAACTATTCGCAAAAATATTCGCAATTGAATATTGAAATCTGATCTCTAGCTTTTCGGGATTCTCTCACGATCTTTAGAAGCGTGTAGGATTTTACATCTAACAAATGACGCTTCGCGTGGCAGCATCGACGGCAACTTCTTTTTTTTTTTGCGCGTTTTTCGCAAGCGACACGCATCACGATTGCGCAACTCATTGCGAATGTATCTCTGGTTTTCCATTTCCTAAGTATCTTACCTTGTAATACTTGCTTCAATGCGTTTGTTATTATTAGCCGTGCCGCAATTATGCTTCCTGAATACCGTAATGTATTCGAATTACTATTACGTGGCACATTTTAATTAAATCTCCCGTCGGCCGATTAAGAAACTTCTACGACGAGTTCTCGGAAGAATCTATTTTAATTTAATGAAATGTAGTCTTCAAGGGGAAATCAAATACAGCTGATTGTGCATCATTGTATGTATACACAAGCTGTCCTCTTTTACTAATGCCCGATTTTTCTCTTTTCAGGATTTTTTCTTTTCAGACTTTTTCCTCAGCAAACTTGCCCGACAACTCCGCTCTGTTTTTCAATCAACGATTACTTATTGAACGCTTTAATTAATCCGCTATAATTTTATTATCGATCCCATCTCGTTCCTTAATGGACTGATAATTTTTTTATTTTATTACTGTCACACACACACACACACATATACATATATATATATACACACACACGCATTGAAATTTCATTCGTTTATTACATAAGTTTATTGAAGAAGTGTCGCGGTGCTTCTGTGATCTCGACAAGAGGCAATTTGAATTACAAAATGCACTATAAAACCAGGCGTGTTGGTCTGCCGTTTCTTTAATAACGAATTCTAAGAGGAGGCGTGTTTATCGGCTCCTTCGAGACTGGCAGCTAGTCGTTTCCCCGTCAATACTGCACGTGTCGGGCCTCCCGAAAGCTCGTGAGAATTCTTTCGAATGCCTCAATTACAACGTAATTGAAACGCGCAGTGTTAAGAGTCACGACGACAATGGTCGAGGCCCAAATTGAGCCAAGCGAACCGTCATCACTTAGAGGAGGAAACCCCACCGAGATCCTCCGGCGCACCCCGCATATTTACCCTGCATAGTCCACCGCCGTGGCCATTGTTATTCCACGCGACGATTTTTCCTTCTTAACGATCAAGACGGAGAGATACTCTCGGTCGAGTGATCCGAGTCGCACTACCAAGGATCCGTGACATATAGATGCTGCGTGCAGCAGCAACAGCTGAGGTCGACTCCTCTCGGCGAAGGTTTTGCACCCCACCTACTCGGCCCGATCCCTCCCCCCCACCTGCTCTCGTTGCTCGCTCACCCCACCCGAGCTGTTCGCCAACAACACCTGTCGTTACCGCGGCGAACGACTTGGCTTTCCGCCAGTCTGACGTATATACGTTGTCGCGGGTTCTCCCGGGGATTCTCGTCGCGTGCAGTGCGAGTCCTGTTGCTCGTGCCGATCCGTCGTTCCGCTCCTTCGCCGATTTGCGTGCGGCCGCCGCGTATCGCCGACGCGACGCGAGGTTGTCGTCCCGTGTTGTTATTGTTGTTGTTGTTATTGTTGTTTCCGCGTCGTCGCGGAGTCGTTTCGTCCGTCGAGCCGGTGCCAAACGTCGCGGATTTGTCGCGAGAGGGAAGGTTTAAACCCGGGGGTTGTGGCAGCGAGCGGAGATACAAGGGTTCGATGTGTGGAGGACACCGGGGATGAGACGTGGAGGAGGCTCTGAGCGATCGCGATCTTGAGGGAGAGCGCGTAGTCGAGAGAGAGAGAGAAAGAGGTGTGACACACAAGCCTCAGTTTTCAAAATCCCGAAGTGTCTCGAAATCGGGCGCGCGGAGATTCGATTGTCGGCCAGACGACTTTGTTCGTTCTTGAAAGTTTCACTGGTAATTATCGTGTTGACAATTGCGACGATGTCGTGTGATAATAACAAATTCGTAACCAAACAATTTCGTTACACGTAATGAAACACTTGTTATTACTCTCGAGGTAATATTCGAATATACCTAAAATTGAGAAAATATTCGCATAATATACTTAATATATATAGCAAACACTTAAATATTTATCGTATATATGATGAATGATTTCATTACATGAAGATCGTATCAGTCTCGATACGACGTCAGACGCGATAAGATCTAGCGCGATCGCAATCGGCGTGTCACGAAAAACGCTCGACTTTGGAGCGGGCAGGAGAGATCGAGATCGGAGATCGATCGGTCACGTTGCTAGACGCGAAGACGCGCATTGTGTTTTTCCGCGAGAGAGACCACGCGGATCACGTGGTGCGCAAGTCGCCGTGCTACTTCAGGACCAGTCATACCTGTAATTCCGCGTTTCCAGCCACCACGTGGTGGTCGGACGCAATCTCAATCTCGTAAACATACTTATCGCGCCTAGATCAACGACGATCTAGGAAAGCATCGCGCGTCTCCCCAGCGATCGATCCCGTCTCTCGTGAAACTCTCAGGGTCGAATACCCCGTTAGTCACGGCGCTCAGGGCCCGTCGTTTCAGTTCCTGAAGCTCGCCAGGGAACGCACGGCAAGTTTTCTTTTTCCCTTAACGACCAGGAGTGTTACGGGAAAATGATGATTGACGATGAATGAGCACGCCGGTTTCTTCCACACGTCGGACAATCGTAGGAAATCGCTCATCTATTAGCGGAACGAGATTCGCCATCTACGGGGACCGTTGCACACATGAGGAATAGCAATTGCCCCGACAATTATCCCGTAATGATTCAGACGGCGCGAATGAGAATGACTGATTTGTGAACGTGGAGAATCGCCGAGAGGCGAATATCGCCGTAGGGAATCGATATATCGATAAGGCCGAGTTTCTCCCGGCTCGCCTCCGAGAAGAGATGATGATCGAGAATCCTGCGCGAGGAGAGATCCCGGAATAAATCCTATCGAAAGAGACTCGAAAGGAAGTTTCGCAAAGTGTGACACGAGGAGAGAGGAAACTGGAAGAAGAAGGAGAGCATCAAGAAGCAATCTTGAGGAGATGTTCATGGCAGCAAGATTCGAGGAAGGAAGTCTGCCGAACGAAATAATTGTGCTCGAGAAGGTACGCTCTTAGCTAACAACCGAAGAAGTTGCGGAAGAATCGCCGACAAATCTTAATTTCGCGGGGAGGAACATTCTTGAAGACGAACGGGAAGAAACGCATCTTGGGAAAGTGGTTCGCACTTTTTCGCAACTTTCTTCCTCTTGGATCGCTGGCTCTCTTCCGGCGCAATTTATCTCCGGAGAATTGCTCATTTACCGATTTCTGGCTCGCGGATGTCGATATCGCTTCGTCTACCACTGGTAGACAAGAATGATACTCGAGAAGGTGTTCGCGCGAGAGCCGCGGGGCGTCGCGACGCCGGGCCGACGAATTGAGGAACGCCGCGACTTCGGCTTTACGTAATGCTGCTCACTTGCTACCACCAGCACCGTCGGGTGGGACTTGTCAAGGTCGCGGACCGCGGAAAACGCGCTGCACGCCTGTAACGAGACGCCACCGCCGTGGTCGTCGCAGTCGCTGTGATCCTATTAGTCTAATGAGGAGCAGAGTCGGTAGTAGAGCGTTCCTCTGGTCGAGCAGAACGAACGAGCGTACCTGCTGAGGTCCAACAAATTGAGGAAGCGAAAAGGTCGTCGAGGAAAACAATTCAGTGGTACTGGCAAGAGTGAAAGGAGAGACAGAAAGACAAAGAACGAAAAAGAACGGAGAAATCTTTGGAAATGTCGATTAATTCGGAAAAGTTAGAGTACGTAAGTCGCAGTTCGTAACTTCTCTTTAAAAACTTGGACTTCGAGAATCGGAAGATCAGCGTTTTCCATTTTTTAAAATTCGAATTCTACCTCGTTGTTTTGACATCAACTGCAAAACTTACGGGAAAATAAAGAAGACACATCTTCGGTGGTTTCCGCTGTAGCTGCAAAATCGAAGAAGAAGAAGAAAACATTCGCGAAGAGACAAAATCAAGAAGACTGACGTGGAATGGTTCTCTCGATCGAGTGAGAGAAAAGAAAAGGGAGACAGAAAGGGACAGAAGGAACTTTGGAAACGTCAGTTAAATCGGGAAAGTTTCAAAGAGTTCATAAGTCAAGATTTAGAGAGTAACTTTCCTCCTGCGAACGTGTCTTCAAGAAGCTTGCTGGAGGCTCCAGCACCAGAAGATCAACATCTTCGATTTGTCTCGTTCGAATCCCATCTGTCGTTTCCACGACGGCAGTGAAGCCGAAGAAGAAGATACAACACACACTTTGGCGGCTCTTGGAGAGGAAGCTGGGAGAGCACAACATCCGCGAGGAAACGGATTTGCGCGTTTCCCAGCGGGGAAGAACAGAGAGAGAGAGAGAGAGAGAGAGAGAGAGAGAGAGAG
>NW_022639460.1:92982-117420 GCF_010583005.1 Odontomachus brunneus | reverse complement strand
AGAGAGAGAGAGAGAGAGAGAGAGAGAGAGAGAGAGAGAGAGAGAGAGCTGAAGAAAATCGGCACGCCGAAACTGAAGAAAATACCTCGGCGATCAAGGCGATACACTTCGCTCCCGCGACCTTACTCGTGGAGGATGCGGTGACGTCACAAGTGTCTTTTCCTGTCAAGATAGGATCGGCACGTCTGCACACCGGGCTCTTCCTGGATCGGTGGCGACCAGTCCTTCGCGAGGCCTTCGGCCTTCGGTGAAGCGCTTCGGGGATTCGCCAGGCATCGCGCCGCGGCCGGAACGCCCGGCAATTTCGGACTCCCGCAGCCTCCGTCGCGTGTAGTGACTTCTGTTTTTCGTTGTTGCTGTTGTTGTTCATGAAAGTGTCCGCCATCGGCATCGTCGTCGCTGCCACCGCCGCTGCCGCAACCGCCGCCACCAACGCCGCCGCTGCCATCTCCGCCGTCTTACTCCGACGCACAGCTCCCAGCAGACTCGTCGCGACTCTCGGCCCGCGCGGACGCAGATTATCGATACGCACGATTTTTATCGAGCGTCGGAACGGCGGACACGTCTGGATATACGTAGATTGTCTCAGGTTGGTTGGTTGATCGTACAATCATAGATCGCCCATCGGGCGAGCTAGGGAGAGCCTCGTTGACGCCGTCGACGACGAGGTCGCGGGATGCAAGTTAAAAATCGTTAGAATCGAGATTGAATTCCGATTATACACGATGAGTGCAGAATACACCTAATAAAAAACGCAAGAAAATAATATTAGCGATTGAAATATCTAATGTTGACGTTCAAAAAGTTATAATGAAATAATGATCCCTTTGCAAGTTGGGAATCGTTAGAATTGAGATTGAATTTTGAACATACAAAATGTATCTAATCAAATACGCGAGAAAATGCTATTAGTGATCAAAACATTTAATATCGATATTGAGGAAATTATAATAAAACAATAACTCCTTTTGTAAGTTAGGAATCATTAGAATTGGAATCGAATTCTGGACGCGTTTAATCAAAAACGTAGAAAAATGCTACTGTTCTTCTTTTTTTTCTTCTTGATATTAGTCAGAAGCTTTGTCCCATCTATTAGTAAAAAGCTAGTGATTTATTAGTAAGATATTAGTGATTAAAATATCTAATATTGATGTTTAATTAGTATTTTGTTTAATATTGAAGTTTAATTAGTAGTCGTTAGAAATGAAAATGGTTAAAATATCCATTATCAACGTTGGAGAAGTAATATAATGACCTCTCTCGATAGGTTTCTATGTGAAGTTGAATTAACTTTAAACCCTAAATATAAAAAAATTGATGAACCCTGAACATGGATGAAAAAATTTTACCCAGAGCACTTTCATTTGCTCTGTAATATATTCTTAATCGGTGTAGAAAACAAATATATAAATCTACTAATGTTTTTACGATTCAATGAAGTTGAGAAAATTATAATGAAGAAAACAAAACACATATTTCTAAAAACAATAAAGCCTGATCTACAATATGCTTTTTGCGTTCTGTTTCTTGTCTTCTGTCCTTTTCTGGCTTCAAGCTTAAGGTTTGAGTAAGAAAGAAAAAGAGAAAGAAGCAGGAAGCATTGTAAGCAAAGAACACATTGTAGATCAAGCTTTAAGTTTAACCTATAATGCGTTCTTTGTTTCATGTTTCTTGTTCCCTGTCTATTTCTGGCTTAAAACTTTAAGTTCTAGTCAGAAAGAGGTAAAAAGAAAAAAAACAGGAGAAGCGAAGAACACATTGTAGATCAAGCTTAACATTTAAAAAGTTGATGTGGTGGAAGATTTTATCTATATTGAAGGATCTAGGATTAAATTTTTGTAGAAGAAGATAGACTTGTAGACCTCATGATGTTTCTCTTTTCGCTTTTCGTCAACCTCGGGACATACATTAGCATTACACGTAATCGCGATTCGAACGCGGCGCGTCTTGCCCTTCGAACGACGGCGCTCGAAATATCGTCGCTTGATAACGTCGAAAGTCAGCCTGCATTTTCGAACTGACTCGCACAGCTGCATAATGGATATGCACAAAAAATCGATCAATCGCATGTCTAACGTAGAGGATGCCGTAGCTCTGCCACCGCTGCTGCTGCGTTCTTTAAGCTTGATCTACAATGTATTTTTTGCTTCCTGTTTCTTTTTATTTATCTCTTTCTGACTCAAACTTTAAGCTTTAAGCCAGAAAAAGACAGAAGACAAGAAACAGAACGCAAAGAGCATGTTGCAGATCAGGGCCCCAATTTTTGAAATTTTTGCGTATACGTAATTTTCATTGCGCAGCTATTTTATGGTATGATTAAACCTGCGCAGTAAAACTTGCGTATATGCAACTATTTCAAGAATAAGGGCCCAGGCTTTAGACACGCGACTCGATTATGTATCGTGATTGTAGTGGCGGACACAATCGCACACGCGATCTGCTCTCTCGCGCCGCGCCATTAGGCCTACATATTAAAATAAAGAGAAACGAAATAGAAGAGCGCCGTGCGTATATCTGTACGATCTACTTTGTCTGTTGAATCAGGTGCTTGCGGCCGAAGGACGCCGGATGCGTGACGTTACGATACTCAGCGGAACTTCTGCACGACGCAGCTTCCGCGTACAGAGAAGAGGATGAGCGTCAAAATCGTTGTGAGCGTCACCGAGCTTACAAGCATGGACGCCAAGGACCGCTACGTCGTCGAAGGCATCGGTGAGTCTTTCTCTCTTTTCTCACGATATTTCGCACCTGTACGGTCGGCATTGAGGAAGAAAGAGGAAATAGGTTGCAACAAACACGCGAAAATCAAGCGACCGACAAGAACGTGAGCTTTCGCGCTTTGTTACGAGTCGTCGCTCGGTTCTGTGCGTGTACACATGGACGACAATGTTATCCAACATCACCTTTTGTTTCCTCTTATTTTTTCTCTCTCTTTCCTTGTCAAGCCGGCGGTTGCAGCAAAACTCGCGCGGTAATCAGCGCATTGTCCACGACATTTCTGCGTTCGTCGCATGCAACGCGGCCGCAGCCGAAATCGGACTTTTCCTCTCGTTCGTTCTCGTGGATATGTACGCATTTTCAGGCGCGCGACGTGCCGATTAGTCTCGTGGGAGATTGCGCTCGAGTTTTCGCGAAATGTTCTATCAGACACGCGCTGATGGTCGCCGATCGACGCGGATACCTGCGCACATTCGTCACGCCACGGATAAAATATTGCCTGGAAACTTTTTTTTAGAAATATCAATCTATTTCTTCGTCTACGCGCGCTGACGTTTTCTCGTCGTTCAACGACCGCACCAAGGGACGTCACTCGTACCCCTCGCGTTTTCCATGTGTTTATTTATGAAAAAAAATTATTTATAATAATTTTTTATTTATGAAAAAAATCATTATTTTTATCTCCTTAATGTGGCCTCCATATATTTTATTACTTGATTAAATACGCACAATCGTATATTCGCGTATCGTCCACGCAGCTAGAGCTTGTGTTTCCGAACGAGACTAGACACGTACGACCTGAGCATCCGCGGGATCCGCTCGGATCCAGAATACGCAGCCGCTTACGTAAACGACGTTACGCGATGCAAAAAGTGCGCGCGAGAGCAGAAAAAGAATGAGGATAAATCGGGTTTTCGCGCAACGAGCGCTCTTATCCGAGATCATTCAAACGATTTGCATTTGCACGACTTTTCTCTCATCCAGCGATGTCGATGAAAAGCGCACGATCATCGCGATCGGGAATCACGACAAGAAAATTTAGTGATAGAAAAATAATGAAACTTCCTCGTACTAATGCAACATCCACAAGTCATGTTAGTACTAAGAAAATTAGACTAAAATTAGACTTAAAATTTGCTTCATATTCTGTCTGAACTCCATTTTCGATGTGTCTTCCGATCCGAATTTATCTCGCGGAGTTCCAACATTTTCCGTGCGTATTCGAGACTTTGAAATTTAAATCCGTGACATATGAATGAATTACGTACGGAAAAGGAAATCTGGTTGGACAAAGTGTCTGGTGAAGTATTATCACTCCTAATATCTTCTTATTATATATAACTTGAAATTTCTATTTCATTAGCCAAGATTATTATTCCTAATATAATAACAATATTTATATTACATATTACTTTATATTATTATTAGTATTGAATATATAATATGAATTAATTATTATTAATATGAACGAACCAGAATGCCAGCTGGAATTCTATGCTCATGTTAACAAGATTCTGGTTAACCAAACGAGATTTCTGAGTGAAATCTGGAAACCTTGTTAACTTGAACAGAATTCTGTTAACTTTAATCGGAATTTCTGGTTTGTCCTGGTTCATACTTCACTAGACATTTAGTTAATCTAACCAAATCTTTGAAAAGTTACCAAACGTTTGAAAAATTGGTCTGAGTAAATTTTACTCACGTTTAGGGTTCCAAGTTTAATTGTTACCATACAATATAATGTACAAGGCGTTAAGAGGATGCCAAAGTAGATAACGTAATGATTATGTATAGCGTAAGGGATTGATATTGGAAAAAATATGAATTTTGGTGTTTACTTTTTTTATTTATTCTCGATATGCTTTCCAGGTTGAATTTATTTCGCGGAGGTCACATCTTCTGCGCATAAAAATCTATCTGAAATTTAAACCGCGATACATAAACAAATAACACTCATGGAGAAATTTTTAATCGTTCACCAAACAGTGCAATAAGCATGAAACATTTCTGAAGATTTCATGCATGCATTAGCATACGCGCTCATCGAGAGCAGAAATTTCACATTGAAATTGTCCGACGAATTGTCTTGAGTTTTGAGACCATCGCGTTGTTGGAGCGATGAAGCTCGGAATACGCGGGACAATATCTGTAGCTGAGAACCGAGTCGCACATAACCGGGGAAAAAAACATATGCGAATGGTTAGGTCGTCGCGCACATTGTTCGCCGAGGTTTTCAAAAGCGAGCTGCATGTGGAAAACCTTGCCTGAATAGCCGATCATGCTTGCCGAATCGTGGATGTTGACGCAGCGCGCTAATAATAAGCTCACCAAGTATCGGTTGGCTCGAGCGTTTACACGCAATTACGCGAATTTGCGTGCGATTCGCATTCGCTAATGTCGGCGGCAAACAAACATCCGTACGTCATTTGCGGGACTTATTCGCACGCGGCGGATAAAGTCCGCAGATGGATCGCGAGATCATCCTCGCGCCATCACGCTCAAGAGATCTTATTCCTGATATTAGGAATTTTAAGGGGATGTTGAAGTCGATGACGTACTCGAAACATAACGCAGAAAAAATCAACACGTTATTCTTTTCGTATTTCTTGTACATATAGAACTTACGTATGTTGTTTTGTTTATGTATGTGTAGAAATTTTTTTGCAAACTTTTCCGATATTCTTAAGCTTCTGAATTCGAAGGTACGGCAATGTTCTTTGAAATTGTTCTGTTTGAAGCATCCATTCTTTTGGATTAGACAAATATTACACTAATTAAAAACTTGACATTTAAAATTTTATTTTCGTTTTTGTTTTCGCGTATTGAACAGTGCTTCAATTTATTTCTACACGTACTCTCATTACGTAAAAGTAATTTTGCACAATCAATACGACGTAAACTTTGTAGAAAAATATCAATATTCTGTCGGTAAAGTTTTCAGTTTCAGCATCCTCTTAAAGAGATGCTGAAGCTGAAAACTCGACAAAACACTGACATTTTTCTGCAAAGTTTACGTCGTATTGCTCAGAATTACAAATGCTTTTATGCAATAATGTATGTATTTTATGTATAATGTGAAAGTATGTGCAAAAATAAATAAGAACATTGCTCAATATGTGACGAAAATAAACAAAAAATTTTTAATGTAAAATCTCAAGCTGTTAGTTAACGTAATATTTGCTTAATCCAAAAGTTCCGCGGCTTGTATATACCGAAAGTGTGGATGCTCCAAACAGAAAAATTTTGAAGAACATTGCTCTTCCTTCGCATCTGCATTTGGAAGCTTAAGAATATCGGAAAAGTTTGCAGAAAGATTTCTACACATACATGATTAGGTTTTCCGTTGAATATGGTAAAAGCAACACCCATTCATGTAAGTTCTCTGTATACAAGAAATACGAAAAGGATAGCATGATTATGTTAGTGACGATCGTCTCTGCATTTTCGACATTGTTCGAGTTCGTCATCGACTCCAGCATCCCCTTAAGGGCTTGCAGGAGCCAAGAGCAAATTCTAATTTAACTTTGGAAGTCTTATACGGACGAAGCAGCGTTCGGTGCGCGTAGTTGTATGTCCATATACGCGAATACTAATGCATCGCTCGCGCGGACGCAATAGCCGTAAGTTAGTGCAGCCGGGCTACACTGCAACTTTGCGTATTTCGCCTCGCCGATATTAGATTTGCTCAGCAAATTTTTTTCGGCATCTTCTTTGCATAAATGACAAGGGCTCTACAGAACCCGACTTCCAACCCTGGAAATTTTGTAATAAACGAAAATATAAGCTCGTGCTGCACTGCGCCCCGAATGTTTATTCAAATAATTCGCTCGATTTTGATTTCGACTTGTCTCCCAGAAAAATTCTCTGTAACATCCCTTAGACGTTTCTCCTGATTGCGAGTATCGGCGATTCTCCCCGTATTTTGGCCGAAATATGTTAAATGCCTTTGCCTATTTCGCGGTTTTCCGCGAGAGATCTCCATGGTGATCTCCCGCAGACTTAATGCCGTATCACGACGATGGTTCACCGCGAGTCCCCATCCGTTATTACTTCGCAAACTCCTTGATTAATTCCCGGAGATAATCGCTTGAACGGTTTGAGGAATATTGGATGTCCAACGACAACTCTGAGGGAGAATTCACCGTAGCAGAAAAGCAGAAAACAAAGGCAGAAGCCAATCAGAACTCACGCTAGTAGAAAAGCAGAAACTAGTCGACTACCACCTGACTACCAGCACGAATTCTGAGATAGGCTTCTGCTTTTCTGCTTTCTGTTTTTGTGCCAAGGTGCGCCTTAAGCTCGTTTTGTTTTATCCGTTGTTTTTTCCTTTTCTTTCGTCCTTTTTTTCTTAAGAGACCTCCGCCACGCCTTTAAAAACGCACGTGCAACCGTGTTTCATCTTTCGGAACCGAACGGAAGTCTCATACATCGGAGATATCGGAATCTGGTGACTAAGTGACGTCTGATACATTTTAATGTACATTATAAATAATTAATAATTTCTTACGCGCTCCATATATCTCGTCCGATCCAGATATCGGCTCTTATTATTTGATTTGACGAACCAGATACTTTGCTCGCGGCGTGATTAGTAGATCTTATCTACTGTGTGCAGAAAAAAGGTGGTATAATTACGCCAACGTCGTATTATATAATCTAGCTGACACCTGCTGCAGTTTCTCAGCGCGAATCCGAGCAAATTTATTGCTCGCTTAAGCTGCGAGTTGCCACATTTGGATGATTCGAGGATTGCTTCCTTGCTTTAAATAGCCTGGAATAACGATGCGTTAATCCCTGCGTAATTTCGCGTACTAATTAACAGCCTTGTTCCTACCGCTCGTGCTCGGCTTATCGTCGGCGAGAACGTCGGCTGCATGTAGTAACGTGAAAAAATTCGATTCATCCATCATTGGAAGCGTCGAATTTCCAATGTCGGGATGATTCGCGTGTCGCGTGACACAGCAACAATTTCTGCAACGCAACGTAACGCAACACAACGGTTCATAGAGTCGGGGAGAGAGAGAACAGGGGAGGGTGGGAGTGATAAGCGAACAATTACATTATCGGCATATGATAATAGACGACGGCCAATTAGCTATTCGGCGCTCTTTATGCCGGCTATGCTTTCGCTGTCACGCGTTCCTTATCGCCAACCTTCGCGAGGACGCAAAAATAACTCGCCCTTGACATTGTAATGTCTTGCAACGACTTGAGACGTGAAACACGCAAGTTGTAAAAATTCAAGATTCTGCGACGCGAGAAACAAAGCCGGATCAAGGCTCCAGCCGCGCCAGTTTCGAGGAATTCGCGTTTCTTCATGTTGCAAAATTCAGAACGTCATGAAGGTCGACAATTGTTGAGGACTTTCCAGCCAAATATATATATATATTTTTTAACGTTAAGGATTGACGTACAAGAATTTGTCGCGCGACGAAAGATTAGTCTCTCGCGCAATTTCGATGCATATTGCGGATTTATTATAATAATGAAAAAATTTCTCCGACTCTCTACAAATTTCTTACATTGAAATTTTACTCGTTAATAGAGACTGTCAATAAGATCTGTCGCGTTAAAAAAATGTAAAATTTTTAATAGCACATATTACATAAAATGAAATATAAGTTAATTATACCGACTCAGAATACCGGCTCATTAGTCGATTAAAAAATCCTCTCGCAATTTTTACTGCAAAATTCTCTTCGTGTACATTATCTAAACACATTATCAAGAAAATATTCTATGTCAAAGGTAACTATTATAAGAAAAGGACATTAAGCGAAGTAATTGTCACTTCTCTTATCTGATCTCATCAACGTCGATTAAGTCTTAATCTGAGCTTAAACTGTCTTCAAACAAAGTCTTCAACTCAGATTAAGGTTTAATCGACGTTTAAAGACATGGTAGGCTTTGGCAGCGGAATGATACTCTTCTACGATCGCGCCCGATTGTTTTCGGCTCGGAGATGTAGGAAACGCTGAAACGTTCTTGTGTTCTCGATTTGCGCAGAAAATGCGCGATCGAGAGTGTCTCTCGTGCGTCGCGAAATCCGTGGATTTCGGTAGTCGGAAGCGAAGCGACACGGTCGTCATCGCCTTAGTGAAATTCACCGCGGTTCTCTCTCCTCGCAGCCGCCGCGGCGAATTCAAGTTCAAGGTCGTTATGGTCGGCGGCACTGTGCCGCAACTTCCAGCGGATGCTATCGACGCCGTTTGCGACTCCTCCGGACTCTCGACTGCTACCTGCGCGAGGAAGTATCATCGTGGCCACGTGCTACCGTGTCACGTGTCCGTGGTCGTGGCACGGTAAATAAATCAACCGCGATTGCACCTCTCGCGTACGCCCGTCGCACCTTGGAAAAACATATTTTATTCTCGACGAGCGAATCAGCTCTCGTTGGAACGCAATAGCGATTTTCCTCTTTCAGTTTCACGCCAGGTGCTTCTCGAAATACTGAGTATTGTCGACTTCTTCGGACACCTTTAAAGGGATACGAAGGACGAAAAGAATTTGTGCAAGTATCATTTTATCTTATCGGCTAATTGTCGAAAGATTGTACGGTGCTTACATAAGATACAAATTTGTTTCATTTTACGAAAAGTAAATTATATCGAGCGTGTCGCGAAATTGAGATAAATATTGCAGCGCGTGCCTCCAAGTACGAAGCGTCGTTTATTTATAAATCTCCCGAATCGTGAGAAATTAACGATCGTATTTTCCTTTTTTTTACATTGGAAAAAGATACTTGAAAATTTCTTAATGAGAAGTTTATTTCTGAATGAAAGCTATTTCTGCGAAAGACTTTATTCCTGTGGAGTATAAAACTTATTTCTGTGAATAACATTTTTATATTCTACAAATAATTTTTTAAAGACATTTTTTGATGGGATATAAAATTTATTTATAGATTTATGTGCGCTCTCTCTCTCTCTCTCTCTCTCTCTCTCTCTCTCTCTCTCTCTCTCTCTCTCTCTCTCTCTCTCTCTCTCTCTCTCTCTCTCTCTCTCTCTCTCTCTCTCTCTCTCTCTCTCTCTCTCTCTCTCTCTCTCTCTCTCTCTCTCTCTCTCTCTCTTTCTGAGAAAAAAATACTTAAAAATTTATTTACAGAGTATAAAGTTTATCTGTATGAAATAAAGTTTATTTCCGCGAATAAACTTTATATCTGCCGTAAATAAATTTTCATGTGTTTTTTCTCAGTGCACTGAGTGAGAAAAAGTATCTAAAAAATAAACAAATATTTATTCGACGATACTAATAACATATTTATTTGTACTAACATATATTTTTAATTACTAAAAAATTTCTTTGAAATATGTATACATTCAGAACTTAAAAATTTAACTTTAAATTTAATTATAAAATTTAATTTAAAATTGTTTAATTAAAAAGATACATGAAAACAAAGTTTTACGGGGTATTAAGTTTATATTTGTGAAATTAATTTTGCAGAAGTAAACTTTTACACACAAATAAATTTTCAAATTTATTTCTGTCAGTGCATGTTTTCCTAAAGCTATTGATTTTCATAAAAACAACTGCTTATACTATTTAAATAAATATGTTATTATAATATCCATTGAATAAATATTTTTCATATTTCAGATATTTTTCTCTTTCACGCACATATAGTCGGATATTATATTCAAGATCGTCTTAAATTTATCTTCATATGCTCCGCAGCTAATGAAAAAATCTGTGCAGCATTTAAAAATGAACTTAAGATAATCTTAAACACAAGATCCGCCTAAGGAATACCGGCTTTAAAGATCACCGATCAACCGCGTTCCTACATATTTTTTCAATTGGTAAAATAATCCAAGAGATATATATTTTTTGTGTTTCATTCTGAAACGCGATAATTCTGTCTTCCTGGAACTTTTCGACGTTGCGAAATGACGAACAATATTTATCTTCGCCTAATCCGCATCGGGATTAGGCACGTATGAGATTTCCAGGACTAGGCTAATAAACAATTGCTTGGATGAGCAGGAAGCCACCGAAATGATTACAACGATGAGCAAAAACAACTGACTCACTCGTTGTGTTCTGTGCTCAGCAGTGTCCGTCGTCGGCAATTACGCGAGGCGCGGACCTTTAGCATTTCGCTCATTAACGGAAGCATGATTCGTTGAATAGATCGCGATGACGTCACGCCGCGAGATGATGAATCTCGAGAGCAACGAACCGTTCTCATTTGCGCGGCTCGTCTTGTCCTGCCTTGCCTCATCTCATCTCATCTTGGTTTCAAAGTCCAGACACCCGGAGATCCTCGCGATGACTTCCGCGAGACTATCCTTTCGTAGCTTACTCATAATATTTCTGGAATCAGCGAATAAGCTGCCGAGATGAAGTCTCCTTTGCATCTCCAAGCTGGCTAATAATTTTTCGAGAATTATCGCGAGTAGCGAATGATTCATTATACATATACTTCGTAATATCAGTCATGTCAGTATCGATAATGAATTTGAATACCTGAATTCAAATTCATTATCGATATTGACATGACTAATATTACGATGTATAATGAATCACATAAGAGAGACAGAAAGAGAGAAAGAGAGAAAGAGTAATGAGAAAATGAAAAAGTATACAATGGATCATGATAATACTCAACGTAAGATAAGTAAAGAACGTGTCGACCAAAGTCCTACAGCTGACGTAATATTACGACGTACTATTACGTGTAGGAATTCCCTCGCGAAATTCGCCGACAATCACTGTGCGTGCACGTGCGTATAATACGAAATAAAACAATCCCCACGTTGTGCTTGTCGCGTCCCGGCTCGAAATTTTCCTCTCGCATTGATCCTGCAAATTCCGTCGGATTTCAAGGATTCGTGGAGAATCTTGAGATATATAAAATTGCACAAGCTGTTGTCTTGCCTTGCTGCCGCGCAAATAGTTATTTACTGCCATTTTCTGCATGTCGAATTTCCAGTGAATATTCGTTTCAAGGTTTCATTTGATATTCGGCCGTCTCGATGTTTTCTTTCCTCGCAATTTTTATTTTTAATTTCTCTTTTAATTGGGGTGAGGAAAGTGTCGAGATAGGTTTCACGGATTTCAAAGGGATGGAAGAAAAGAAGCTGTAAGAACAAGGACAGCAGCTGTGTGTGTCCAATAATGTAAGATTACCAGATTTCCCAGCCCTGAATTCGGGACACTTCATAAATGTATGCAGCAGGGAAGAGGCATAAAAAGATCCGAAAATTATCTGATAATCATTGAAAATAATGACAAATCGGTGTCCCGAATAGCACTCGAAAAAATTCGGGACATCTGGTCACCTTAGCTGTATGTGTCGAGAAGGGAGGAGATTACTCCGTAATAATAATGTACCATGAGTACATATCGTAAATATGTCCTGACGATCGCACGTAGTTGTTTTCTTTCTAATACTTATTTCCGCAGGAGACTCACAGGACACAAGCGAAAGATGTATGAAATACAGAGCATTGTGTCCATGGCAGTTACTCGGCATGAAAAGATCGCAGACGCGCGCGCTGTCAATCACGTACACCAAAAGTTCATTAGCGCGCTGAAAGTGCCAAAAGTGCATAAATGTGAACGCGTCAGTGATGCGAACGAGGTCGCGCGTCTACAACGACGCGATCTACGGCGGACGCCTTAACCAATCGCGTTCGTTTCGCACTACGAGGTTGTCATCATCGTTATTCAATCTAGACGTTGGTAATGAATCGCGCGAAATGCTCGATCTTTTCGCGCCAAGCAGCAGCCATGGATACACATCGACCCACATCGCTCCGCGTTTCTCGCGTATTTTATCCGTCGAAAATGAGTCTCGCGCGTTAATAAGTCTCGGGAGTGCCGAGGATAGCGATGTGCGTATCGTGAAGACGTCATTTATAAGTAATCTTCTCGTTTCTTCTCACGGTATATGCGGTCGGTGCTTGTCGCGACGTGTCGCACCGACGTCCCTTACATTTGCTAAAAACATCGACTCGCTCAAGTAGCAATAGAATCGGGCGATCGTCGGATTTATTGAACAGGAATTAGAAATGCGATGACAATCAGAAAGAAAGAGAGAGAGATGCGGGTTGCGTCAGCGGTTGCGTCAGTTTGTTAGGAAAAGAGATACGAAAAAAGAAATATCTCATTTAGCGCGTTCTTTTCGGCCGCGGCGCCGTTCATATATTGGCGTATATTTTCAATGCAATTCAACAATCGCGATCATTTTGATTCTCGATCTTTCTGCATTGAGCAGCCGCTGTGGACATATCGATCGGCATCGCTCCACATTTTACGTGTTTTTAACCCGTCGAAAGTAAGTCTCGCGCGGAAATAAGTATTGGGAGTGTCGAGAATAGCGATGTGCGATTGCCGGGGCGTATCATGAAGACGTCATTTGTAAGTAATCTTCTCGTTTATCTTCGTGTAAGATAACCTTATATGTAAGATGACCAGATTTCCCAGCCCTGAATTCGGGATACTTCATAAATGTGTGAAGTGGGAGGAGGGAGTAAAAAGATCCGAAAATTATTTGACATTAAAAATGATGATAAATCGGTGTCCCGAATAGCACTCGAAAAAATTCGGGACAAAGGGTGAAAAATCAGGAAGTTTGGTCACCTTAAATAATGCTACGTATCAGAAAATATTTAAATTTATTAATAAATATTTAAATTAATCGACACAATAAAATAAAATCACGATTGTGCACGATTTTCTTTAATTAATAACTAAAAACCTACATGGATATTTGCAAAATGATATGTTTTATTCAGTTTGATTACTGATGTATAAGCACACACAATGACAAACATCACCATTTGTTAATCTTCTTTGATTAACAACTCAAAATTTTACATGGCTATTACGAAATTTTACATGGCTGTTGGCGAAATGGCGAAATTTTGCGTTCAGTTTGACGAGTTCTATCTGTCCATAATGAGTGTGTCATGAATTGTCAGACACCCTATATATTACAACACGTGAAAGGTACGCGACACGCGAGAGTATGGAAACAATGTAGAAAAGGCTATGTCATCGCGCACCGATCGTCAACCGTCGCTCATCAATGAACGGTCGAGAATCAAAACAATCAACACTATCAAAACACTCGGAACCTTCAGGGGGATCGAACTCAGCGTCGCGCGTCTTCCAGTGTGTTGCGCGACGTTGAGTAACGCGCATTCTTTCCGCGTCGGGTGATTAAAATATTTTGTCGGCTTTGTACAGTTGGACTGTGTCATCGGCATCGCGTTAATTAACACGTGTTTCTTCGATCGAGTCGCGCGTACGCGAGTGTCAGTGTCACAACGGCGCAGTTGGGAGCGCAATGTTGAATTCAGCAGTCAGAACGGAGAATGCAGGACGTCGGGACGCACGGATCAGCGATACATCATGTATTCCCAGGTGTGTTGAGTCATTTATTACATACAGAACGTTTGGCGAATTTATCGCTAGAGAGGTAATCGAAATTTAGGCCGGCATCATAACTCGTCATTATTTAATCATCATTGTTTAACCTGTCATCGTTTAACCGATAATTACAGCTAATCTCTGATTACTCGCCAAATCCTTATTTCATGCAATAAGAAACGTTGATCGAAGCTGAATAACAGTGTATGAATACGAATTTGTTATTAATTATGTCCTCTTGGTCAAAAGTGAATATGAGTGCCGGTCTTAGAATTTGTATAATCCTACGAGTGCTAATATTTCGCATGCAATAATGCTCCTGTAGCCAAATCCTACCTTGTTTACATCTGTTGACGGTTCATTTTTTAATCTCAATTATATATTATATCAACCTAAATTTAAGAATGTATTACGCGTGTAGTCCCTAAAGAATTATTGAAAATTAGAAATACGTAAATATTTTTTTTTTCGTATAAAAGCGTATGATGTGTGCACACACAATACAGTTGAACAACAACATATTCTTTTCTTCAACATTACATATTTTATAGTCTATTTACCTTATTTTATTTATTATTTCTGACTTTTTTCAAACTCTTATATCTAAATTACAATGAAACATTGAATACATCATTTTATAAATACTTAAATTACATATATATATATATATATATATATATATATATATATATATATAAATTACGATGTTTGTAATTATCTTTTTCTTTATTAAAGAAATAGCTACATTATATGTTTATTACCATATAATAGCTACATTATATGTTTCTATAATAGTGGCAGTTAAAATCCAACTAAATAAATGAGATTTTAATGGCGCAACAATGATGTCTTTAATTTCGTTACAAATATCCTAATTTTTGTATAATTTAAATATTTATAAAGTAATGTATTGAAAGTTTCATTGTGATTCAGAGATAAGAGTTTGAAAGAAATGAAAAATAATATAAAATTTTTAACGACGTAATGATACATCATTAATATGTCATTTGACGTTATCACGTTCGCTGGATTTATTCTCTAAAGTGGAGTAACTTCAGTTCCAAACTCGGAATAAATGTCAAATTGTTTGCGATTACTTTTAGGTATATTATTAAAGTCTTGACTCTAGTCTGATAATTACGACACACGGTAACATTGACATTGTTATCGACATGACAAATGAGAACTAATTCCGCGCTTTGAATTCGAGTCGTGCGTAAAGTCCGAACACGCCGCGTCTGCGTTTGCACGTGCGGCCAGGTAGATTATTTCTGTCCTGCCAGATCGGACAGCTGATGATCTTGCGCCGCGCGACGTGTGCGTGAGCAGAAATTTCCATGAAAATCATCGTGTTCCGGTGCACGGGAGCGCGCCATGATGCGATCCGAGAACGATTACGTCCTCGTGGTATTACGTATCATCTCGAAGGAAAGCCATCCTGCTGTTACGGAGTTAGGTAATCGATCGACCGCCATCGCGAGAATCCATCCGCATCCATATTCATGGTCGCGGCAACACGCTTATCGTCAAACTGTACAGAAAACGACGACCTGCGGCATAGCGAAATTGTACAGCGGTATCTGGGAAAGTCGGCTAGATCGTAGGAATCGCCCGGGAGAGCAATCGTCCTTCTCCACAGAGATACCAATAGTCGTTACTTGAAACTTGTCTCGAGCGAGATGCTCAGATTTGAATTTAGAGTTAGGTGTGAATTTTTCACTTGAATCACTAGTTGCAAGTATACACTGAGGAAAAATACTTATTAAGAATTTATTTGTAGGACACAAAGTTTATTCTTGTGAAATAAACTTTGTACAATTAAATTTTCAAGTATTTTTCTTTCAGTGTATAAATAATGTATTATAAGAAAAAAATTCTTGAAAACTTATTTTTGTGTGTGTATGGGACAAAAATTTATTTTACAGAGAAATAAACTTTATTTTATAGAAATAAAATTTTATATTTCATAAATAAATTAATAAGGACTTGTTTTCAATGTATTATTAAGTGTATCGTACTATTTAGGATATTATACATTGAGAAAAAATATTAAAAAAAAAATGTATTTGTGAGATATAAAGTTGATCTTTCTGTGAAATGAATTTTATATCCCACAAATAAATTTTCGTGTCGTTTTTTCAGTGCATAATTCAACGAAAAAATTCAGATGTAACCTAAAATTTTGATCTGAGCATCTCTCACGTGACGCAAATCTCAAGTAAGAACTATTAATATAGGTCTAACTCTGGCGAAATTTTTCAAACCGACTTATTTCCCGGAAACTCCACGAGATACAAATTCTAGGCGCGCTTCTTCCCGCAGAACCTGTACTGAACAGGTTCCAATTGGTATGCGAGCATCGTGTGCTCTTAGTGCGGAATCAACTCTACTAGATCGTACACGCGCATAATAATAGCTTCCCCTCGATGTTCCCAACGAATCGCTGGGGACTAGAGTAGTTATCCGTATTACCATGCCTATTTCTATTAGCGTACCTTTTTATTTAAATAAGCCACAAAAAGAAAACTAGCACAAATAAATAGAAAAAGTATTTCTTTGAATTAAGAGTTGAAGTACTAAATTTAATAAAAAATATTTCCTCTATTTGAATAAGCCATAAAAATACTTTTCCATGTCTTATTGTCTTATTTAAGTACAAAGACACATAAATAGACACAGTAATATGGACAGTTATCTCAGATCCGCTTCCGCGCGGCGGAAACTCCTGTTGCACTCGCGTGCCTTCGCGGTGTCGCGAGTACATCAGCATCGGCGAGGTACGCCGCGTTAACGCACCCACACAAGGATGCGGGAGCAATTATGCGCGGAAGGTCGTCTACGGCGTGTAGCTTGATCGTCGGTTCAAGAAGGAAAAAAAAAATGAAACGGTGGCGGTCGCGCGCGCAACGATAAATGCGAGTCACGTATCGTCGAATACTATCCGACATGTATCTGAATGGAGTCATTAGATGCCTCTCAAGGCACCTATTAATCTGCCGATATAGTCGTCTTGCGGTTTTCGACGCGTCGTCGCGCAATCCGAGAGTCCGATCACGAAGTCGCGGTCCGACGGTATCGTTCCTCTTCGCGAATCGAGTTCGCTCACGCGAGAATCGACTTTGGAAATCTTCAAAGTCCGTGCCTCGCGCGGGACCTGGTCGCGAGCGCTGAAATGTCGGAGTTTCTCAAGGCGCAAGGACCGGGGGCGACTCAAAGATCCGCGGAAATGAACACTTGAAAGTCCAAGGACTTCGCCACTCGGTTATTTCAGAAAAGACACTTCAGCATTTCTTTGCGCGCCGAAGGACTCGGGGATCGGTGGAAACTCGGCTCTTAATGTTTCTCGACGCGGTGGGAGCTAATGATAGTCATTTTTCAATCATTCACGATGACCCACGTGGTACCCATCGTGGAATCAATTTCTGAATAATCGCGGCGCGCCGTGACATCCTTCGACGACAGAGTCGGAGTCTTCGAAATGATTTTCCGTCTCTTCTCGCGTCGCCTGTCGCCAACAATGAAGATTTACTCACCCGCGTTCAGCTTGTTTAATTTTATGTCAGAAAATAAAATTGAAAAAGGAGATAAAGTACTTGTGCACGGTGTCGGTTGAAAAATTGATTCGCGATCGTCGCGACCATGTCATGGCAGATGGAAAATTCGAGTTGGACTCGCTCGACGGGAGGACATGACGCTTCCGGTCGCTTCGTGTTGGCTCGCGCTGCAAACGGAACTAGTCCGCGGGTATCGTCGTCCGATAATACCGGGACTGGTTTCTCGTGAATGGAAACCGTGGATGGAGTCTGGTCCGCGCGAATTGAGCGCGGCGCAAAAAGAAAAGTGGGCCCCGAGGACCTTCGTCCGGCCAAAAAGTCTTCCGCGTCCGTGCCCGGAACGGGTTTCTCATTGAGGATTAAGTGAAAAAGATCCTTGGACAATAGCGCGTATCGGCCACGCTGATCAGCTCCCTTCAGGGCTACCAACTGGAGCGTTGCGTTACTCCGACGGCGGGTGGCGATGATCACGACGCGCGATGACGATCGTCTGACTTATACAGGTCGCCCGATACGCTTATCGACTACTCATCTTGATAGTGACACACCAACCTTCTCCACACACCGGCGTAAATTTCATTCTAATTTACTTTCGAGGACTCCCTCAAAATTACGCATGAAAATCGCGCTGCAAGCAAAACAGAAAAGAGAACATTGATTACAATTTATGATAAGCTATTCAATAAATTTTAAATCGATTTCTTTTGTCGATAACATACGTTCAGGATACATTGAGGATACACTGAGAGAAAAAATATCTGAAGAAGAAAAGTGTCAGAGTTAACTTTTTATTAACATCATCTTAATCGATGATGTTTGCAAGCGACAGTGTGTCCAGTAGTGTTGGGCATGAAACGATCAAAATTTTCTCTGACTAAAATAATCGACAAATCAATAACCAAAATTAATTAATCATATCTTATGTACATAATTACAAATAATTTCATCCATTGACGAAATTGATTGTGAATTAAACCATGATGTGATATAATTAATTTTATCAATCGATTAAATTAGACGTAATTACACATACGATGATTGATTTATTCTGATGATTGATTTCCGGATTATTTTAGTCAAGGAGACTTTTAACTGATTGACACCCTAATACATTGTTATTCGATTAGCTGGACATATCTGTTTGAGACGTACTGTATCAGCTCAGTACGTCGCATCGTCGATATTATGATAATTTAATATGTACACATCATCAAGTAATCGGTGTAAAATAGCATTAAATTATGATGATGATGATCGGCTTCGACTCAGACTTCGATTTAGCTTCTTTTATGTATGATGATGATGAAGAATCCGAAAATTAGCGGATAATAAACGTTGAAATTGAAGTTATTTCCTCCGTTCACAGGCGAATCATTCTCTATCTATTAAACATTTTGCAATCCATGAGATTGAATTTATGATGTATATACTTTTTTGTCTGATACACTGTGAGAGAAAAAATATTTAACAAATAATAAATATTTATTTGATGGGGGTATATTAATAACATGTTTTTATGCTCTTATACTATATATATATATATATATATATATATATATATATATATATAATATTCATACAATATTTTTATATAACAAAATATTTTTCAAATAAGAAAATATATATGTTCTTAAAACCTCAAGGATTATTAGTTTTTCATGAAAAAGCAATTATTTATTCTATTTAAAACAAAGAATTTGGTATCAATATTTAAATTTGGATCAATATTGGAATTTGGATTTAGTAAGAATATAAATATTTTAGGCATCCATCAAAAAAGTATTTACTATTTTCTAGATATTTTTTTTCTCAATGTAGCGCAATGTAGTTAACTTAAATATTTTTTAGAAGAAGAATTAAGAACTTTTTTCTTTTCATTTTTGTTTCTTTTTTTTTTATTAACAGATTATTCATAAGCGTTTTGTGAAAAATTGATAAGATTGGAGATAAATTTGAACGTCATAATCTTTGGCGGAAGTGCCGTGCTATTAGATCACTGTTTTTTTAACAGCAATTTTTAAATATTTTTTCTCTCAATGCAAATTATTGTGCGAATTATTTTACGGCGGGAAATACGACTTTCGGTCGCGAGCGCGCGTAGAATCGTCTAATAGCGGCGTTAATCGCGCGCAATTAAGCACGCGACGGCGCGTCCCTTTGTCATGCGCATTTTCAGATCACGGGACCACTTCGTAATCACTGCGTTTCACCTTGACGCCGCTAAAAGCGAGGACGGTTCGAGACGAGACGGCGGTAGCAGCAGCCGTGGCGGCATATTAAATGCAGGTTGAAACGATTATCCCCGTGCCGCCGGACTTGTTAAGCGGATCGCGATATTATCCGATCGCGTATCATTGTTACTCCCGCATTTTTTATTGTAAATTATGCGCGCGGGAGCAGAGGCAAGGAGGATGAAGGAGAGAGACCAGGCACAAAGGCCGAGTCCTCGCGCAGAGACAAAGCGGCTGATGACAGCTTATTATCTGCCGCGTGTCAATTTGTAATCGAGCTTACGTGACACACGCCGAAACGCGATGGAAATAAACAAACAAGCGCGGGGACGTACGTAGCTATCGGAGACTGTCATTCCGTGACAGGCGTCATGATACTCGGCATGGAACACACTCTGTTTCTCTCTCTCTCTCTCTCTTTGTCTCTCTTCCGCGGCTCTACATCCGAATGTAAATTTCGTTATAAATTTTCAACGGTAGAATCGATCGAGAAGAGGCGTGTTTTGATCGGAAACATGCCGTAAGAACGCAACAGGATGTTTATGCACGCGTGTACGTCGTGCGTCAGGAGATAATTTATAGCCGGTTGGAGTATATTATTTTCAGAGAAGTGTGTTTTGTTCTAAAGAAATATAAGATTCTTGAAAGATCGCGAAAGCGACCAACTAATTATTTATTGTTCCGCGGAGCATCTCTGATCTGAATCAGTTGAGTCGTTTAATGCGAAAAGTGTAACGAGATACACGCATTTCCACAGTTTTTTGTGCTAGAAGACAATATATTTGTTTTCGAATGAATTTTTCATCGTAAAGAAAAATGAGATTGCACGGGAAGTTCTTCGAGGAAAGTTGCAATTATTTATTATTCCAGAAAAATTGCATTTGATTAGACAAGAATTCATTAGATTAGAAAATTAAATAATGATTAAATGAATACACGGCGATTTAAAAAACCATTAGATATCGAAAGTACTTTGAAATATCTACGCTGGAAAAATATCTCAAAAATGCAAAAATATTTAATCAGTGGACACTAATAACATGTTTACTTCAATTTAATTTTTTTATTTAATTAAAATGGACGATTTCTATCACGAATAGGTTTCAAGAAACTGTGTATTTTTTTATTTAAAAGTATTTTATACTTTTTTTTTATATTATTTATATACTATTTCTATATACTAATATAAATTATATCAAGAATATTCAAAGTAACGCAACGGCAATAAATATGTTATTAAGTAGCCACTGAATATTCTTTATTTTTTAGGTATTTTTTTCTCCGAATTTATATTTTCTCGTATTTGTATCTACTTATACATTCTGGAAAATTTTATGTCAAATTCGACATATGTTCTCAATTTATCCACTTGAATTTGTATGTCAATTCAACACAAGGCAAGTGCGAGCTACTTGTTGTTACAAGTAATAAATCTTATTTATACATTTTACATGTAAAATTTACATTTAAAATTTTACGTCATCAAAAATATACGTGTTATATGTATTATTTTAACGCTCAGGCGAATATGAATTCAAAGAATAGTCAAAGTAATGCGTCAATACGGCAATACGTCAAGTTAACTGCGTGTGTTAACAATTTAGCACAAACATTTCTACACGGATCGACCTCCACGCAAGTACAAAATGTTTTTTTTTACCGTGTGCGTGTGTTTTCTCTTTCTGTCGCAGTAAGGCACGATCCATTTCGGGAAAGATATTTTACGCCGTGTCATCGTTACGGGAGAAATGCGACGCGTCCTGTAACCACATCTTATTCGCATTCAGCTCCTGAACTACGCGACTCCAAGAAAAAAAAAGAGAGAAAGAAAAAAAAAGAAACTTTCCGACAGCTGTTCAAACAGAGCTTTCACGCGAGAACGAAAGGATGCCATTCGGGATTGCTGATAACGGCGTACTGATTCGCGTCGCTTTTATCTCGCTGATTCCCTTAATTCGCGCGCCGCCGCGTATTGATTATTGTCGTTATAAATAGGAACATTTCTGCCTCTAGTGAGCCTCGAAAGAGAACCGGCGAAAATTGCGTTGGTTCCGCCTCAAGACAAACGGCGACAGGGCAGACGGGGGGGAGGGAAGTCATTCTACATTCTGTGGCTAAATTCTAATTTCGCTTTCGACGATGAGAATCCGCGGGCCAAGGAGGTTGAACAATCGCGTGGACACTGCCTCTGGCCGATCAACTTCCGACTCGAAAGCAATTTACCTAGTTGAAATTCGATCGGCGTGACCGATAAATCGCGAGCGCGGTTAAATAATCGCGAATGCAAATTGAAGAATGACGAAGAAAGAGAAAAAGAAAGAGAAGAAAAGATAGGAAGGGAATCGAGAAGGTAGAATGATAATTGTACGAGCTAAAATATATATTATAGTTTTTCTTTTGTATAAATTTTTTTCAATTTTAATGTTTCTACTAGTGTATGTAGAAATAAACTGTTAGAGTCCAGTCTGTCTTGCCAAAGAACGTAGTAAAATCTTTAACATCACATTTTAATTCCTAAAATATAAATAACACATGTGAAATGAACGGGTGATTACTGCAGAATGTCGATCTAATGCTCGGTGACAAAATTTCGTGGTAATTTTTATCATGAAATTCTCTCCGCGTATGGAGATCCATGTAAAATCTGTAACGATATAATTTATTAATGAATTTTATACACGGAGAGAAGATATTTTTTAGTTTTTCTTCATATAGATTCTTATTTATCTTATATTATCTTATATTTTTTTCCGCAGTGCAGGAACGAATTGCCAGTGGAGTTAAATCTTGCTAAGAAACATAAAAGTCTTTTTTGATAGTAGATTTGAGTTCCTAAAATAGCATATATAACATGAAGAAGTAATTAATCAATTAAAACAAAATAGCGATATATATTTTTCAGTTATACAAAATTCTACAATAACTCTTGCTATAAAATCCTCTCCGTGTATATAACATTTTTCTGGACAAAATTAAATTAATTATTCACAGGACAGTATTGGACATTAATCGAGTGAAATCGAGTTAGTTGACTAAAATAATGAGCAAAATTAATGCAGCATCATATACATGTGTAATCAGAAATAATTTAATCTACTGATAAAATGTTATATATATTATTATTATTATATTATTATTTATCAAATCTTTTTATTTGATTATGTGCTAATAAACAATTAACTCCTCCAATCGATTTGAAATTGCTCGTGATTACATACATAACGATTGATTAATTTTGGTTTTTAATTCGCTGATTATTTTAACGATATCAAATTTACTCGGTTGATCAAAATTTGCGCGTAAACATCATATGACAAAACACTACTGTATAATGTACACGAAAGATCTTCGCGAGATATGCGCGCGCGTCCAAGTCGCCACAAGAAATGGCCGAATAATAATTAGTAAATAGAAGCAACAGTATCGCGACGTGTCTTTTACACTTTTACCTTTTGTACACCGTCGTGTCTGCTGAAAGCGAAAAGCCAGCAGGAGAGGGACAGATGGTCGGCCTAATGAATGTCGGCGATTCAATCCTGAGAGAAAGAGTGAAAGGCAGGGAGGGGGTGGAGGATTGAGGAGGAGGGCGGAGGGAAAGAGAAAAAAGACGGAGACGTTCGTATTCATCGAGCGCACGCGTGACTCACGTGTGGTGTATTCTAATACCTCAATGAGACAGTGACGAAACGACGATCGGTTGAGCGACACGTCCCGCTTTTCTTACCGCGCAGAACGGCGGGAAAAGCTTAGCGCGACGCTACGTCGTAATTAATTGGACATTCTCCTTTTTTTTTTATCTCTCCGCGTGCAGTTGTCCGTTTTTTCTTTTTTTCCTTTCTCTCCATGTCAATCGACTCGTCGTCGGCACTTTATCTTGCGCCCCGAGCCTGAAAACACCAAAACACGAGAGCCTGATTAATACGAATAACAAGCGCGGGCGGCTAAAAACAGCTTGCGCCCCGTCGAGGAGGGACGCGTCGAATGTAAAATAGCTCGTTCCCCACGCGTCCCTATCAGTCAAGTGTTCTAACGTGCCGTCGTTGGGTCTCAATAGATTGTAAAAGCCGGTCACAATCGGGACCGGTCGGTCGGTCGGTCTCAGCCGATGTTTCTTATAAAATCTACCGATAATCACAAACCGGTTGATCGTCCTCGCCGAATTCTCGACCTGCCGCATCGGGTTCGTTAAGCCCGCGTCTGTTTTAGAGAGCGCGTTTACGTAATCCACAGCTAAAGAATTAAGTTTTGAAACTTTCATTTTACCTCGAGATGTATGCACAACTGCCCGTGTAATTTCGTGCAGGGTCGTTGTGTGGGCAACCGGAAGATATTACACGGACATTGCACATTGCGCACTTATTTTCTCGTTTTGATGCTGCAGACACCACAGAATAACGAATCATCGTTGTTTCCTTCCTCGTTCTTCGCGCGGCGATCGACATAGATTATTTTCGACGTTGACCTTTTCCACACCTGCTCCAATCTCTGTTTCTCTCTCCCTTTCTCTCTCTCTCTCTCTCTCTCTCTCTCTCTCTCTCTCTCTCTCTCTCTCTCTC
>NW_022639460.1:85960-92934 GCF_010583005.1 Odontomachus brunneus | reverse complement strand
CTCTCTCTCTCTCTCTCTCTCTCTCTCTCTCTCTCTCTCTCTCTCTCTCACTCTACCTCCTTTCCTCGCTGATATCCCGATCACGATGGAAAACTACGTTAATTACGTTCAGGAGAAGACACACACGTGACGGAATATTTCGTTCATCTATTATTCTGACAGATAAAACGTATGATTCCCTCGCGGCTCGGATTCCTACACCAATTCTCCGATCGAAGTATTCACTGATAGTAGATCCCGATATAATGATTTTGATAAACAATATAGGCACAGTCAAGTGATTACGAGGGGAGAAAGGGTAACAATGTCGCCGCGTCTTGAGCGATAAGCCGTTTCATAATCTTCTGTTTCAACAGGAGATGTTTGTTCGATGATAATGTAAATGTTATTTCGATACTTTCCGAAATTTTTTGTGATTAGGCTCTCTCGTGATTAGTCGGTGAAACTAGTCGAGTGAGCTGTACTCTTGTTTCCGTCTGTACAACTTCGAGCTTAAGTCGCGCCGTAGATTTGCCGTTGTAATTCTTGGAAACTTTGCATGCAGCAGAATGTCATTCCATGTCTGCCGAGGAAAATGGTTACTTAGTTTACTTTACTCTTTTCAAACAATAATTATCTCCAACATAGAATATTATCTCTTTCTCTCTCTCTTGTTCGTCCTTCAAATATATACTCGTCACAAATCTGAGAAAAGCACACTGCCATGGGTTCAAAGAGAGAACTTAGTTTCTTCATAAGAATATTGTAAAACTGTCGAAAAAACAGTTGGTTCGACTTTGCGCAGTAAGCAGGCCGAATTTTTACTTTAATTTGATATTCTTCACTGAAATATTAAATTTACTAGAGTTCGGAATGTATATGAAATGAATTTAAAGCTTATGATAAATTTATGATGAACTAGCTTGAACTACCCGGTGTTACCCGGGCTATAACGAAGTATCAAGGGAATGAAATCAGTGATAGGTGGTGGGGTGTCCAGGTTTCATGGTAGTCTGTATTTTCCTAGAAAGTATGCAAAATTTGGTCCAGATCGGTCAAGGAGTTTAGGAATCTATAGAGAACACAGACAGATCGGTCAAGGAGTTTAGGAATCTATAGAGAACACAGACATTCTATTTTATAGATATGTGGATATACCGGATGAGTCAGTAACTATTGCTACCTGGAATATCTTCGAAGCAAAAGACAAAGCCGTTCAAATATACGAAGTCATTTCACTTAGAAAGGAAGCATTTTATGGTAATTCTTTTATGGTAATTATTTTATGGTAATTCTTTTTTTCCTGAGTAACCTCGAAAATTTGGATATCACCTTTGTCTTTTGCTTCGAAGATATATTCCACGTGACAATTGTTGTTGACTCATTTTACGTAAGCTTGTGAAATACTTGAAGCAAGTAAGATTTAGTCGAATGCAGTATGAATTTTTCTGTGTGTATAGCATTCGCTTTCTTGGAGATTTTTCCGCACACAGGAGAACTTCTGCGACGCCTTGCTTGATATGATTTTCCAAGAGCGCGTTTCACTTTCTCTTCCGATCGCCGTGAACTTCCTCGCAATCGAACGCGCTTGCCGGTGCTTTCCATGTTATAATTCCGCGACTCCCAAATTGCCCAGATTACGCGGCGCTACATCTTCGATATAAAAATAGCCAAACGTGCGCACACGAACAAACAAGCGCTTATTTTTGCGCCGTTCACGGCGCCAGCAAAGATTTACACACCTGTATTTAGCTCGATTAGTCTTGCGTCAAAAATAAAGAAGGGAGATACATTCGTACGGTATTGAGTTTGAAAGAAGACTCGCGATGTAGTATCCGTCATTTTTTAAAGAGACGATACATCCAGAAATTCGTCTCATGACACTTGTTTAAATTAGCCCTTTTTGTAGAGAATTAATTTACACGTGTAATGAAATGTGTAAGATACGCGCTAATTTTTCCATTCTAACGTCTCGTCAAACCTACACGGAAAGAATATTGTAGTAAAAATTACAATGCGATTTTAATAGTCCAGAATCAGGAAGATTGATAATTTTAATAGTCCAGAATAGATTGGTACTATTTTTTATATTATAATAAAACATTAAAAATGACCAAACAAACATGATAATTGCTACTACATTTATGATAATTTTTACTATGCTCATGGTCACTTTTACTACAAGTCTTTTTCAGTCTTTTTTTAGTTCTTTTTAACTGAATTGTCTGAACTGGTGCAATAAGTAGAGTGAGACAAGTATATTTTGTTTCACTCTAACTTATTGCACCAGTCTGCACCGGTTCGGGCAGTTCAGCTAAAAAGAACAAAGTTTTATTATAATTTTCATTATGTGTCAGTTTATTCCCGGAGTACTAAAATTGTATTGTAATTTTTATTACAATATTATCTCCGTGCATTTATTCGACACGCCCGTTAAATGCCATTTCAAAGTCCTGCAATTTATAACTGTTAAGTACAACGTCGTAAACGCCCATGAGCTACCGATAGTTACAGTTTTTGATCCTTGATCGCGTTTGCCTCGGCCTTGATCCTGTTTAGATGTCGCGCCTTTGGCCAATTCTCACGTGCTGCCGTTAATGATCGAGACTTGATCGATTCGAAAGGATCAGACTTGACGATTCAACACGTTTTCATCCTGCGTCGCGAGACCTTTCCTTTAGAAGAGCGTCCGTCTTCTTTTTCCGAATGAAATAGCTGAAATATCAAGGACAAAAAAAGAAATAGTAAATATAAATTCTTAATTAGGGGGGAGGGAGGAGTGTCCGCGAAATATACTTTACGAGTCTATCAAAAAGAAAAGACTCCTGACATCGGGCGGGACTAGGAACGTAAAAAGAAAAAATTACGATACTCCGAAGAGAGGATCGTAAAAGAAAAACATCTGTAGTTCCGAGAACCTGTGAGGAAAAATAGATCGGGGGTTTCAAAGGATGGTGTCGAGAAGAAAAGAGAAAAGAAAGAGAATGAACCGTAATATATTTCAAGGCGCGCGCACAGAGCGTGAGGAAAAAACAGCTTCGGACAAAGGCGCGGGAAGGGTAATCGCGATTCTACGATTTTCAACGGCGAACTCACACACGCGAGTGCTGCGTCTCTTTCTACTAGAAATTGTATCTCGTCCGTGTCCAGCCACGAGGTAGTAAATTTGTGTTTAACATCACTGCCAGCCAGTAATGTAAGTAACGCTCACCTCTCTTAGTGGCTAGATAATGTTAGCTGATAGTTAAACAAATAAATTTGCAGCGTTACGAGATGAAAAATCACAATCAGTTGTTAGCCAGCAATGCAACGCTCAATTTTGCTTTTCTGAGATTTCTATAAAATTAACGTATCCTCAATTTTGATGTGCTATTCAGTTTTTTGCAATTCTCTAGTGACAGCATAGTAACTAGATTATATATTTTAGAGTAACGCTATCTGCTCTGTCATATTTGATATATAATGACTACAACTCGACTCTATATTTCAGTGAATAATGAAGCAGCGTAACGGGCTAGAAAATTTGATCTAGCCTATACTAGCTAGATACTAGCTACTGGCTGGTTAGTTGCATTTCTACTCGAGTTCTTGCCAATTGGTCGTTCTGTAAAATTTATCAGCGCGGTCTTGAAGCGAGAGAGGAGTAACTTTATAGTGGACGTCTGGCGAAACAACCGGATCTATTAAATCATAAAATCTACCATTAACGCGATGACGGTATATGCGTATGTGTGCGCGCGTATGGGGGCCGCCGGTGTGCGCGGTTTATTGGCTCACGCGACGCACTCAAACGCGAAACTCGAAACGCGAAGCTGGCCGTTTTCGCGCGAAAGTGACAATCGTGACGCGATTCCCGACGATAATCGCCGACGATCGCGACGGGAGCGTTCGAGAGCGTTGATAGAGATCGGGTCGGGAAAGATTGTTCCGCTCGCCAAATTTTTCCAGCCGTCGCTTGTTTGCTCACAGCCGCGCTGCTGCGCGTACGTATGCCGGTATATCGTCCGATTGTCTGTTCGATTTTTAGTCTAGCCGTGTGATACCTTATCTCTCGCGTCGACTTCGCCTCGCGCGTTATCACTCAGCTCGCGTCGAGTGGCAGCGGGACATATATACCCTACCCGCGAATTCTGTTTGACTTACACTTTGCACTTCGCGTCTGATTATTGTCACAGCTTGGCGACGATGAGCGCCTCCTCCCAGAAATCCGCCCGAATGACGGCCGCTGAGCCGAGAAGTCGTTAATTAATTCGTCGCAGTTCGAACGCCGCGCAATACCGCATTGCCGACAGGAACGGCTCAATTGATGATCTCGTTGCCTTAATTAAGTTATTGTTCCTCGCCGCGCGAGACATATGCACAGCCGCGATTGAGTCTCCTGCACCTCGTGCAGCCGCGAGCGTGCTGCCATTTCGCGTGCCGTTTTCCTTTCCATTTCGTCAAAGAGCAGCAAAAACTTCGTCTAACCGCGCCGTTCTCGAGCTCTTCAAGTTTTCGAGTTTCTAAGTCGGTATAGGAATTTCTAAATAATCTCTTATAATATTTCTAGTCCTAAATTATCAATTATTTTTCGAGTATAATAAAAATTATATTAATTAATTAAAAGTTTTACAAATATATACAAAGTGAGTCGCTTAATGTTAGATCCTAAAATATCCCTGTTGTTTTTTGTATTGGAGAAATATGTGTAAGGAATAAATTGTGTGATCGGAAGATAAATACTGCGTTCAGAGCCAATCTTTCCAATCGAAAAAAATTTTTTCTGGCTAAAATAATCGGTGTCAGTAATCTAAATTAATCACTTGTCACATGTGAAATCATAAATAATTTCATTGATTCATAAAACTAATTATATCAATTATTGATCAAACTTTAATGTAATTGATTGCATATTAAACTTGCAAATGAACTTTTAGTGTTTGATTGCATACACGGAGAAAAATAATTTTGCTCTTTTAACAAAATCGTAGTTGTTACTGCATATTCGTAGTGACATCAAAAAAATTTAGTTGATGTAACTAATTTTACAAATTATTCGTTATCAGGGTAGAAGTAGTTTTGTTGCCAGGATAGAAAAAATTGTTTAAGTGTATTTGTCCTAAAAATCACGTTAATTTTTGCTATTGCTATTGCTAAATAATGTATCTTTAGCAAATTTACTTGCTATCGGAGCAAAACTGCAACTGCTTATATAAATCTATCATAGTTCTTATGGCAAAATAATTTGTAGATTCAGCAAATTATATCCAGCAAATAGTGATTAATACTTTTAATAAATCTTTTTGCTGTCCATATAATAACGAAAAGATTTTGCTAGACCAACAGAAAATTTGCTGGGCCAGCAAATTATTTTTCTCCGTGTATTAAATTAATTAAATTAATTATTAATCAAATTTTAATGCGATTGATTACACCGATTAATAATTGATTTTGTCAATCGATGAAATTATTTGTATATTTGTGAATTACATTACATGATGATTGATGAATTGTGATTACTGATTTGCCGACTATTTTAGTTAAAGAGAAGGAAAAATGTCAGTAAATTAATATCATTGCTTTCAGTCCCAATTAACTCCTCACACACTTTCCTCTTAAGCTGCATTTCCTCTTAAGAAGTAACAAAGATATTTGAGAATTGGACACGGCGCGACGTGATTCACGTTGTACATTGAAAGCCTGTGAGAGAGACAAGCCAAGGTGAAATCGCGTCTAAAATAGAGATATTCGTTAGATATCGCGCTAATAATTGTTTTCCAATTATGCTCGCGTTCACCACGCGAAGGAGCAGCAGAGTGATTGCACATTACGAGTTGAAAATCGCCTCGTCATTGGTACCGGAAGCGAGTCGCCCGGGTACCGTCGTAAAGACCAATCTCCGTGCGTTTGAGTCGATCGTGCACGGTCACGAGCCACGTGCAAGATCCGAGACCGGGAGACCGGGGAAGAGGTCGTCGTCGACGAGGCCTTCCCGAGGTCGTCATTATCGCGAGCACAAATATGGTTTACGTCGTCACTGAGGAGAGCCTCGGAGTACATAAAGCGCGTATGTAGCACGTTTTACGTCGCGCGAAGCTAGACAGCTACTTGCGCACGCGGCTATCACGTCAGTATTGATAAGCAGCGCTAATGACATCAGTCGAGCTTGTGAGATAGTACCCGGGACAAATGAGAGCGAGACAAGCGCGTGGAAACCTTGATGGTCCGCTCGGGTACTCGAGAAGTCGCAAGAGCTGTCGGGGAAATCCGGAGAAACTCGCGTATTTTCGTCTTCGACGAACACCTCAAAGTGAAGAGCGAAAAAACACGCGACACGTGGAAATTCGTTCGCCGCTCGATCTAATGGGAGATTACGAAATCCGCAGTGAAAGTCAATAAAGTGATACGGGAAACTCGACGCGGACAGGTTAGTGGAGGGATCGTTTTCCGGGATAGGGGCAAGAGATAATTCAACCCCCCGCAACCTAACGTAATGATTTGACCACCCGGTGCAACGGTGCAGCTCGTAATAGATCGTTTTCCACATGTTCTTTGTGCGGAATGTAGGGAGGAAACGGACGTAACTTTCAGGTCTTGCCGTCACGATTTCTCGCACGTCTCTCTGAAGACTACTGATTCCCCGAAAGTAAACAATTAAAACACCCGATTGACGGTTCTTTTACCTACGGCAAAAGCCAGACACGCTTCCGCCGGCGAGTGCGGAAGGCTGCAGCAAATAACGTTGTCGACGCTAAAAGGCTCTCAGGTACTCGATCGAGCCCGGTCGAGTCGAGCGTGTACTAATAAATGGCGTTTATCACAACTGCATTCACTGCGCACTGCGATTCGCGTCCCGGCTCCTATTGACCCGTCTTTCTCGTCGTTGACAAGCGGAGGAAGTTTGCTCGAGAAATACTCCCGCAAGGTCGAGCGATTTATTTTAATATCACACACACACACACACACACACACACACACACACACACACACACACACACACACACACACACACACAC
>NW_022639460.1:0-85723 GCF_010583005.1 Odontomachus brunneus | reverse complement strand
CACACACACACACACACACACACACACACACACACACACACACACACACACACACACACACACACACGCATATATATAGAATCGACATACGCGAGGAAGAAAGAAAGAGACGAGAAAGCCGATCGGCACAATCGAAAATTTCATTCTCGTCCTTTAAACAAAGCAAGCGTCTCGTCCTTGCCAGCGCCGGGTTTCGTCTTCGTGATCCGAAATCGACGACGGTCGACCGGCTACGGAACGGATCGCTTATTATTCCGATCAGTCATAATGACGGGCCTGTCGCCTTCTCTTCCTGCTTCCGCTTGGCGTCCATCACGCTTCAATTACAAACATCACGCGGCTGCCGTGCAGACGGAACTAATATGTCGCGATAGAGGTTTACGTATCCGGTGGTGTAATCAATCGCCGCGATCACGTCGATACGGGTGGGATCATTTGGCGATAACGCGAATGACGCGTATAATCGGTCGTAAAATCACAGGACATCCAGGTATTGTTTCTCAAGAACCTAAATTATCTGCTCGCTAATCGTGCTATGTCGAATATTCTTATGAATATTGTAAACTTTCTTCAATTTCTGCAATTATCGATTATACATTTGTGCAATTGCCGTCAGTCGTGCTTCGTTGTTATTCCTTTGGATTATTTATTTATCACAAGGAAAAATATTTTCAAAAAGATTAAATTCTTTCTTTATTTTCCAAAAAGATATTTCCAGAAAAAGACTAGGTTATATATATTTTTTCGTTTTTTATTTTTCACACACATACACACACATAAAGAAAAAAGATATTTTATAGACGTTTCCGTTATTATTCTTGTCCCTTTTGGTTTATTTATTTATTTTCCGAAAAACATTTCCAGAATAATTCGTATCTTTGTTTCTTTTTTTAATATTTCCAAAAAATCAGATTATACTTTTTATTAAAAAAGAAAAATATTTTATAGTTGTTCTCGTTGTTATTCTCATCACTTTTTTTGAATTTATTTATTTTCCGAAAAATTATTTTCAAAATTATCTTTCTTATTTTCCGGAATGACATTTTCAAAAAGATTATATTCTTTAAAAAGAAAAGATATTTTGTAAATATTTTTTTCGTTGTTATCATTTTTCATTTATTTATTTACTTCCTAAAGATATTTCCAGAAATATTGAAATGTGTTTTTTATGGTCAGAAAAATTTTCGCTCGACTTTCAGTCTTGAAAAACTCTTGCATGTAAAGATTGCATATAAAGGTCGTTTATTGAAAAAGAAAGAGAAAAATTCGAGAAATTCTCATTTATATCGCCGCGTGTTTTCATACATTTTTGGTTGTCCGCGGCGTGTCAATGAGTTGATCGATAAGCATGTGGAATGCGACGGATCAGCGGCAATGAAGATCGCGAAACAATCATTATCGGAAGAGAGCAAATAATAGTTATCGGAAGTCCTTCGCGGGTGGCGGAGTAGCACGTTGTTTTCGCATTTTTATCGCGGATTACATTAATCATGTTGATAGAATTTTTGTAAACAACCGTTCGCGCTTCTTCATCGCATTCCGATCGAGCGATTTGCAGACACGCGCGTGTCCTACGTACATTTTGCGCGACCAGTCATGGAATTTCCCAGCGAATTCCACGTATGCTCTCTCTCCTCGCTCTCCCCGTACCCCTCGTCTCGCGCTGTTCCATATTGCCCGGGCAATTCTCGCGGCAATAACGCTCGCGACAATAACCTGCCGTATCGAGAAATAAATTTCGCCGCGATATAATACACACCCACACATTCCTTGCATTAATACGTTGGTCTGGCTCGCACACGATCCCACGCCAAACTCTCCATTCCGCTTGATGTTTTTGCCATTAAGTGTACCATTATCACAAAATATATCTCATCAAATCATATGTTGACGTCTAAATATCATGTATAGTGCACTTATCGCAGCCAGATAAACTTTCATAATTGTCACGACGTGAGACAATCGATAATGGAGGCTCCACGATTCTTTTAATTACAGTTACGAAGTAAATACGTTGTATTGAATTAATCATTAAATGTACAATGGCGCTATTTTTTTTGTTACATTGACGTAGCTACAAATTAGTTAAAAGTTACACTCGGGTTTCCACTGCATTGCATTTTACACAGCATGTTGCCTCGAATAAATCTTGATCAATCTTTTCGTGTTTCGTCCTTCTATATAGTCAATGTGAGTGATGTGTAAACCACTCATAAAGGACGTTATCTTCATAAAACGATCAATACAGTAATTTATTACGTAACGTAAATTTTCGTACACCTATCTGTCTAGCAGATTATCATCCCGGACAAACTTTCGTGATTATCATGACATGAAACAGTTGATGAAATACAGAAAACTCTATAATTTTTTGAATTATATTTATAAGGCAAATATATTTTATCGAGTTAAATTTATATTTTTTATTAATTTATATACACAGAATACTAATACAATATTACCAAATTTACACCTGCACGAAAAAAATAATTTGCTGCAGCAGCAAACTAATTTGCTATATATGAACAGTTAAATATAATTCGCTGTGTTAGCTACTTTTTCTTTGCTGCAGGAACCTATCTTCTTACTATGATAATAAGAAAGTTTGCTTCTATAATACAAACAGTTCTATAATAAAAAAAGTTGCCAGAAATTTGATTTACGGGTCGTGCTAATTAAATACGCATTAACATTTAACACGCTAACTGCCATATTGAATTCACTCACAGAGAAAAATAATTTGCTGACCGAGCAAATTTTCTGCTGATCTAGCAAAATCTTTTCGTTATTATATGGACAGCAAAAAGATTTGCTAAGAATACTAATCATTATTTGCTAGATATAATTTGCTGAATCTACAAATTATTTTGCTTTAAGAACCATGATAGATTTATATAAGCAGTTGCAGTTTTGCTTCGATAGCAAATAAATTTGCTAAGGATACATTATTTTGCATTAATAGCAAATTAAATTCTTAGGACAAATACACTCAAAAAATTTTTTCTATCCTGGCAACGAAACTACTTCTGCTCTGATAACGTAATTTCTGCTCTGATAATAATTTATAAAATTAGTTACGTCAACTTAATTTTTTTGATGTCACTACGAATATGCAGTAGCAACAACGATTTTGTTAAAAGGGCAAAATTATTTTTCTCTGTGCTGAGAAAGTACTGAGAAAGAGACTTGAAAATTGATATATTTACGGGATATAAAGTCTCTTCACAAAGATAAACTTAATTTTGCAAGAATAAAGTTTATATCCCACAAATAAATTTGCAAATATTTCTTTTCTCAATATTGGTTCCACAAAGCCTAAATTTTTTCGTATATTACGTTCACGATACTTCGTCGCGCGCGTGTTCTCTACTCGATATTTCAAATACTTTGTAAAGTCATTTCCCTAATCGGGAAACCATCACCCGCGCACGAGCAGATACAAATTTCTCGCGAAATTCCCACAGAGACACCAACATTTTCGTGGATGACACGGCGCTCCAGTGTTGGATGCAATCCGCCGATCAAAATTTTCTTCGACTGAAATAATCGGCAAGTCAATTAGATCGAATCAATCCTCACGTGTATGATCGGATAATTCAACCGGTCGATGGAATTAATTATTCATCAGTGTACATACAATCAGTCGCAACATATCTCGATAATTAATTATAACGAAGTTGCGATCTGGTTCATATGATGATTGATTCATTTTGGTGATGGATTATTTCGGCCAGAGAAATTCCTAGTCGACTGACTTACTCAACGCTGTCCACGTGTTCATACCGAGTCCCCATCGGCCGTCAGCCGCGATCAACGACCCAAATTAATCAGCCCGAAGCGTTCTGCAGTATTCTTCGACACACTCTCGCATCAGTGTCAACATCCACGCGTGGGTTCGCCTATTCGATCGCGCCCCGCTGACCTCTGATTCGATTGACCTCTGCCGCCGTCGCGCCGATTGACGGTACGCGGCGGTAATCAGTCAGAACGTGGTCGGTCGTTAACTCTTCGCTAGATTTCCCATCATCTCGGAGCCTTTTCTCGCTCGACTCCACTCGGTCACTCGGTGCTCGTCGAAGGTGAAAAGTCTATCTGTCCCCTCCTATCGTGCCTCCTTCTCTCCCCCGGCTTCGCTCGTGACAGACTATGCCTTTCTCTTTCTTTCTCTCTCTCTCCTCTCCTCTGCTCCGCTCTCTCTCTCTTTCTTTCCTTATCTCCTCTCTCTTTCTCTCTCCACCGCGCTCTCTTCTGCAATCAGCTCGCCCCGTTACTCCAGGGCGCGTATCGCGCACGACGACGATGCCTCGTGGGATCGGCTCGCTCGGCCTGGCTCGGCGTCGTGACGTTGGAGCCGTGTTAGTGCGCCTCGAACGCTTTCTACGGAACGGAGCTTCTCCTCTGCCGTGTGCAATCTCCTCCACGTGCGTGACGCTGCGCGTCGTCACTCTCTTCCGCGAGTCTCTCTCTCTCTGTCTTTCTCTGTTTCTCTCTCTCTCTCTCTCTCTGTCTCACTCTTTTTTTCGAGCCGTCAGCGCCATTTTGGCGCACCGGAGAACGTGTGACCTCTCACCGCGAGCGGAATGCAAACCGTCGCGCGGATCGGAACCTGCGGCCGCTGCACCTGTCTCGTGGAAGTCCGTCGAGTCGGCGAAGCGCCATCCGCTGGGATTATCCTGAGTCTTTGCCGTGCTTCCACGGTCTTCGCCGGAAGCGAGTCGACCTGGGGGAGGATGCGACGAGGGTGGTGGTTTCGCGAGGGGCAGCTGTGAGGAAAGTGCGAGACGCGACCGTGTCGGTCGGTCTGGACGGCGGATTAGTTTGGAGGGTTAATTCGTGATCCTCGGAGTTCATTACGGAGTTGGCTCGTTTGATAAACTTGTTAGCGCGTCTGCTCTTAGAGCCTTCGAGTTCCAGCGCCGACGCCTCGGCTTGGCTTTAACGTTCCTCGTAGTGCTCGTCAGTTCGGGCCAAATTTTACCAGCGCGAATTTTGCCTCTCCCGTAAATCCAATCATCGAATTTCAAAAAAATCGAGCGTCTTTTGAGCCGATCTGACAGCGAGAACTCTCGTTAAATCGTAGAATCTCCAGTCCTCGTGGACTTGCGGATCTTCCCGCCTTTGGACTCGCGCGTCGCAAGATCACGCCTTCTCGATCTTCGATCCTCTGAAATCCCTGTAAATTCTCGCGTAAATCCTCGTGGTTAACAGCGGCTTTCTGAAAATTACTGCAAAGCCACGTCGTAATCTCGTCTTATCGAGTACTTATTGAACTCGAGCATCTACCAGCTCGAAAGAGTGGGGGGAATTGAAGAATGATAGACTAATCGATTGAACAAACGAACAAACGATTCGGCTTCCCAAAGAAACTCCCACAACGTCGCGACACTTACGAAGGAGCAGTAATAGTCATCATCGTCGTCATCGTCGCACAGTGCGATTTTCGCCGTTCACGATTTTCAGTGGACCATGTTGGAATTCTCCGTGCAGCATGCCGAAGTCGGTAGGTAGATACACACGCGACTTGCTCGATTCAATGCGCCGCGAACGCGTGCGCGGAATATCGGCAGGAAAGCGCTTTCTCGGACGCGATTTTGCAATCGCCTTTGCATTTGTTTTGCCTGTACGTTATTTTTTTCTCTCTCTCTTTCTGTCTCTTTTTCTCTCTCTTCGCCTCATGTCCTGCGCGGCGACTTGTTCTAGAAGAGCCTCGCGTTTCCTTTAGGTCGCCGCAAAATTAAACAGCGACGGAAATTGAAGCTGAGTAATTAATTAAATGAAAATGAAAAGCCGATTATCTCATACACACACACACACATATATATATAATCTTAAGATATTATATATAATAAAATCACAAACCGCGAAGTCTTCTCGCGACTTTATATGTCGTGTGTGCTTTTCTGTAAATAAATAAATATTTTTTCAGATATAAATGAAATTATCTGATTAATCGTAAAACTGCTCAATACGTTTTAAACGATCGCGAATAAGAGAGAAAGGGAGAGAGATCGAAGAAATGGCAAAGGCGCACGAGAAAATCGTCGTTCCGCCTTTCGTCGTCGTGTTTGAAAACGTCAGCTAATAATTAGCCTAATTACAGCGCGGAATTCTGCGAACGCGTCAGCGCGTTGCGCGCCCTTTCGGATGTCACGCTTACACAATACCGACAATGAATGCACGTGCGTGCGCTTCCAATGGGGATTCTCAATTGAATGATCGCGACGTTATCTCGTTAACTGTAATTGACTTCATTACGAAGGCTCTGCCTTCGATATAGCCTGCCTACATTTTCTAGAATGCTCCGCCGGAGTTTGCACGATCGTTTGTGCGAGCCCCGCAACGCAGATTTTCTTGGAGATTTCGGCAAAAATTAGGTTACAAATAAATCTACCCAAAAGTTACACTCCAATTTCTTTCTAATTTGCTACAAATGTAGAAGTACAAAAAATATTTAGGTCATATTTTTTCATTTTGACCCCCTGAGTTTCACAGACATATAGGTGATTTTGGTTTGCTGATTATGAATATGAAGTCAAATATGTAAAATTATTTGTATAAATAATAAAATGTTTATATTAATAAAATTATAAACAAAATTAAATGTAATAAAATTACATTAATAAAATTATAAATAAAGTTTAAATAAAATTATTTGTATAAATAATAAAATGTTTACACAAAACATGTAAAAATTGAAAATATTATTTATACAAATAATTTCTCAGTTTGGCCGAGATTCGAACCATTTTTTATTAATTTAGTACAGATTTGAAATATTTCGGTTAGAGTCTCTGCTAGAGAAATTTAGAATGGTTCGTGTCTCAGTTATGCCAATTTGGTTAAAATTATTTAACTATATCTTGTATTCAATTTTATTTCTTATGCATTTTTGTTGTACTTGATGATAGGAGTAAAAACATTAAAAAGCTATAAACTGCCCATGAAACTCAAAGTGGGCCAAAATGAAAAAATATGATTTAAATATTTTTTATACTTCTACATTTGTGCTAAATTAGAAAGAAATCGGAGAGTAACTTTTGGGTAGGTTTACTTGTGAGATCCTACGAAATTCTTTCAAAAACGCAACGCGAAATATCCCTTTTATGTCTTGACTTGAAACTTTGATTTAGCAGATACAATTACATATCATATATAATACGTTAATATTGAAAGTAAGATACAATGAAAAAAAGGTTGATTCAATCAACGTAACAGAGTGACACATTTAGACTTTCAACTTTTGGTTGAAGGAAGTAGAATTTCTGATTTTTGAGAACCGTATTTGATTCAGGAAAGAAACAGAATTTTTGGATTTTAAGAATTGTATTTGATTCATAAAAGAAACAAAATTTCTGGTTCTTGGAACCGACTTTGATACAGAAAGAAAACCGAATTTTTGGATCTCAAAAACTGAATTTCGATTTATGAAGGAAACAAAACAAAATTTCTAGTTTCTTAGGCCTGAGCTTTATTTAGGAGAGAAACAGAATTTCCGGTTCCCTAAATCGAATTTCAACTAATCTTTTTCTTGCGTGTATGGTTTGCCCTTGATAAAAAAAGAAATTAATGACAATCGAAGGATATCAACGTGCCTACGAATCTCGAGATCTCTCATGTCGAGTTGTTTCGCCAAGTAACGCGGCGACAATGCACCGCGAAGTACACGTCACACTCACAATACACGCGTGTCACAGTTTAAAATACTCTCTCACGTCTGCTCTCGCCGTTACGACGTATAATTATCGCGAGTTGGAAAATCAGTCGCGTAATGAGAAACACTATCCTCTGTCCGGGAGCGCTTCCATCTAGAAAATTAGAATCTAGCTTCTAACATTCCATCTCCGTATGAAGACGACAAAAAAGCAATCTTGTCCACAGACTTGATTGCTTGCATCACACGAAAGACAAGTAACCGAGAGCTTTCTACTCGCGGGATAAAGTTGCGTCTAAACTTCGCAATATTGTACTGTTCATGTAAGGAGAAAACAGATTCGTTATATTAACATGGTAATAATGTAATTCAATACGTTTTGGTTGAAACAAACAGAACTTCGGGTTCTTATAAATCTGAGAAAGGAAAAATTTGTTTCCTTCTTACTCCAAATTCGATTCTTAAGAACCAGAAATTCTGCTTCTTTCCTGAACCTAATTCCGGAGTTCTAAGAACTAAAAATTTTATTTTCCTTCCTGCACTATTATAAATCTATAGTGTCAAATTATACTCAATTTGAGTTATTTTTAACCATTCCTGTAAGTCGCCACTGCTTCTACTAAATATGTTGTTAATTTAACTAATATAATGGAGTTAAATAATTTAACTTAAGAAATGTATTAAATTTGACTAAAATTTAGTTTATTTTTTATTATGTGCACGTTAATGTAACCTTTGTTTTAGTAAAAAAGACTTAATATTGTTTTAAATGGGTTGATTAGATGTGGTTGTTTTTTTAAACATATGTTTTATGTTAAAATAGTAAATTTTGACACACATGATAGTTAAAAATAACTAAATATTATTTAACTCAAGAAATTGGTTTAAATTTGACCCTCCAATATTTAACAGTGTGAATTAAATTTAGATCTAAGGATTAGAAATTTTGTCTTTTTCCAAATTCGGTCCTAAGGATCAGAAATTCTGTTTCCTTCCTCAATTAAATTCGTTTCTAAGAATCAGAAATTATTTCCTTCTTGAAAATTCAGTTCTTAAGAACTAGAAATCCTCTTTCTTTTCAAATCAAAATTCGATTCTTAAGAAATTCTGTTTCTTTCAACCAAAATGCTTAATTAATTGTATCATTGTCACGTTAATTCAACCAATCTTTCTTCTCCGTATAAGACTAAGTGCTCGCCCACTCCATTCTTTCTCGCACAAGGGGAAGCGAAGAGGAGAAACGAAGATTGCTGCGTATTATCAGCCGCCCCCGCGGATTAATCGCCGCTCGGACGAGCTGTCGATCGCGAGCGCGGATGTGATCGAACTCGGCACACGCGGTGTTCTTGAATCGAAATGCGACGGCTGGTTCAAGGATCGTCTCGATCGGAGCGATGAGATGTCCTCAATGAATCGAGGCGTGAGCCACGCGTTTCCTCAAGGCGAGCCTCTCTTTATTGCCTACATCCGGACAATCCGTAACTCCGCGTTGCTCGAGCGCGCTTTTGTCTCTCTCCCTTCATTCGCAGCCCTCTTTCGTAGCAGCCCTTGTGAGCAAAAATCCCCGTCGACTAGATTGTTTTCGCAATGTGCGATTTAAGGTTCTACATTTCTATTAACTACTTCTATTAACTATTATTACGAAGATAATTATAACAAAGGATTAATATTATTTGTGATTCACACTTTTTTGGGAATTTTATAAATTATAGGTCATATCGCGACATGAGTCGATTTTCCATCGATGCATTCGCGCGGAAAGCAATGGCGACAAAGCACATTACTCGAAAATAATAGACATGCGCGCGCGCGCACGTTCGTGCCTTTCGATTCGTCTAATGCCACGTACGTGCAGCAAGGTCGCAGCTGAAAAGCACGGCCGAGGAGCCGTACCACGCGAATTTCATAATCGCGAGACGCGACGACGTAGCACGCGACGATTTGTCGCGCGAGAAAGAAACCTGAAGGAAAAATGACCGTCTGGCGACGCGAACAAAGCGCGTCTCCGTCGAGGAGCGCCCATTTCCACGAGATCGCGACGCTTTCCAACCGGTCAAATTGTCCCAACTCGCGAGTGTTCAAACACGCCGGGGAGATACTTTGAACTTTGAGACACTCGGGCGCTATTACCCTGAATTACCCTGCAGATTTCTCTCGTGTGGAAAAGCGAGTCCTGGCGAGAATCCTGGGAATGTGACTCAAGGACTGGCACTAGCCGTTGGTGCTGCATATGTAATTTTGCGCTTATGCCTTCTCCGAGAATTGCGAAACTCTCTCTCCCTCTCCCTCTCTCTTCTCCTTTTTCGCTCTTTCCGTCCCTCTGTCTGCGTCTCCTTTTCTTCCCCCTCTCTCTCTTTTCTTGCGAGTTTCTTGTTCGAGAGACTGCATTTTCTCTCCTATCACGAGCTCTCGTCTATCAGTCGACGTCCATAAATGCCGATCGTCGATCTCCCGGCTGTCGATCGGCGTCCAAGAATCCTGCACGCGCGAATGCGCGATGATCCGACGTCGCGTGTGCCGGATTTCCATGGGAATCCAGAACAATGTGTCAATTACGTGACGACGGTGCGAAGTGTCTCCCCCGCATTCCGACCGATATACGTTATTAAGATTCGTATCGAAGCATTCCACTATTTTCAATATAAGTATGCGATGTATAGAGTGTCTCTGAGCGTCTCGTGTACTTCTCGTGTGGATTAGGTCAAACTGACCACGATATTCCCCCACCATCTCGCGAACGAGCATGTAAAATTTGGTGTTATTAATCAGAGAAAATTGGTCACGCGCGATAATAACGACAGATGAGTTGTGATAGAGACACTCAAAAAGATGTTTTGCTGCTCCAGGTAGAATTCTAAAATGTCAGTTGAAATTTATCGCCGTTTTTTGTGTCTGCTAGAAGATTGTTTGCGGTACGTAGAATTTACAGCAGCAGCATTCTGATAATATCTGCGAGCAAATTTAGGTGGGTGTGAGGATTATACATTCGCTCGTTTTTCTTGTTTACTACAGTCAATTTTTATGAGAACTGTGACCGGCTTTAATATGAATGGGCGCCACACAGAGAGACTTTCTTGTTAAATTTCACGAATAGTTCAGACAGAAATTCTGTCTCTGTCATCTATATTGATTGAGTGCAAAACATATGCGATGTCGCAGTGTTTGCCAGTCATTTGTCCACACATCTTAGCCAATTCTCACATCTAGACAATTTTCGCTATGACTGCAAGATCATTTTTTGGAGTAAACTTGTCAAATAGATCAAACTGGACAAAAAAGTTCTCTACCATTTCGCGAACAATCGTGCAGATTTTTCATTATTAATTGAAAACCATTGATGTATCAATCTTCTTCAACTAATAACTCCAAAATCTACGCGGCTATTTGCAAAATGGTAGAGAATTCTTTTGTTCAGCTTGACCCAGTCACACGACGGTAGACGTCAATCTGCCGTATCGCGCAGTGATTTATTCGCCAATCTTCTTGGATTAGTAGCTGAAGATTTTACGCGATCGTTTACAAAATGCTGGGGAAATTTTGTGTTCGATCTAATCCGTGCGTAAACGAGATGTATGGCACGCTTAGTGCCAGACACCCTGTATATGAGGCGTGTCAAAGTCAAAGGACACTCTCTTAGCCATGGGCAATCTCTGTCGATCGCGGAGCCATGGACTCCCTGGTCGATTTCTCCGGCGTAAAAATATCACGTGTAATCGCGCCGTAAACCAAAACGGATAAATGTCACACGCAGAAATTGGCACTCGTCGGCTGCGTCGGAATTCCGAAAGAAGGAAAACACGCCTTGCATTCCCGATGACGAGTATATTGTGCAAAGCCCGACACGACGGAAAATTAATTACTCGCGATGAAGCGCGCCTCCGGGATATGCAAATGAATAATTGCACGGTATTCCAATAACGCTCCCTTAAATACGCCATCGTTGTGCGGTAAACCCGCGACAATTAACGACCCCGGTGTAGCATGCAGGCAGGTACATGAGGCGTATCGCCATTTCAGACGCGGATCAAAGCGTCTTCTCGCCGGTCACACACATCCGTCGGATATCCTTGGCACGATATTATGCTACGTGTATTATTATCGCGGCCACACCAAGGACCGCCGCCGCGGTGGTTACATTACCCAAATTTAATCACAGTGATCTCTCCGCGAGGGTTAATTCGCCGGGACACACCCTTGAACTTTTTAGCCGCTCGGCAGTCAAACGCCATTGATGCCTCGAGCGTGATTACCATTCTGGAAACTGGCACGAGCGGCCTGTGATTTATTTAAACGAGTCTCGTGCTAGTAATTTCGAAAGGATGGTGCAAGCCAGACGTGTTATTCGGCGGACCGATTGCATTTTGAAACACACGCGCAGGGACGCGCACGAGAATACGCTCGTGTTATTCGTATTGCAAATTTTTTCTACATATCTTTTTGTTTTTTTTTTACGCTTTTCTCTCTCGTAGCAGTCGGCGAATCGAAAACCGAAATTCGGCCGCTTCACGCAGACGAAGGGGAAAAGTAAGGTGAAGAGTAGAGTGTTTGTTAGTAGTATTAATGGAGTATTTATTTGTTTTGGTACATATAGACCACTTAGCGTGCTACAGCTTTATTGCAATATACAGCTTTATCGAAAAAATGAATGTGTACACGGGGAAAACAGTTTTTTTTTTCATACAAATTCTTTTCAATTTCACTATGTTCCCACACACAGAAAAATATGTACTGCATTCAAGTAAATCTCACTTCAAGTATTTTTTAAGTTTATATATCTACAAAATCTATCACAAGCTCATCATAGGCATCAAATTTAATTAAAATACATTTTTAGTGCTAGTAAGTTTAGCATCACCACTAAGCTTATATTCCGAAATGTCCTTTTTGAGGAATATTTTACTGAAAATCTGTAACATATGCAACATGAAAACTATAGATTTTTAAAATTTAATTTAATTTAATTTTAATTTTAAAAATTTTTTAAAAATTTTTCTCGTTGAAAGATTTTTGGAATATAATCTAAGGACATCAAATTCAAACAAAAATTCGATTTGCTCAAATTAATTCTTTCTTGGACAAAACTTTACAATATTTTTGTGAAAAAAATAAATTCTTTTTTTGAATACACGATAGAATGAGCTTCTCCCAAGTATGTGATGAGTACATTTTAAGACTATTATATTGAGAAAATATTTTTTGTTAAAGATGACCGTTACTTAAAGGAAGAAAAGTAAACTGAATAATCGTTTTTCTTAGCAGTAGAATGATCTTTTTCTGTGTGTATAGGAACAGATTGTCAATAAGGTCTGTTTTGCCAAGGAACACAGTAAATTTGGCTGGAAGCATAGCGGAATTTTTAGTGGCATATTTCGGTTCCTGAAGCATAAACAGCACCTATTGAATGAAAGGACAGTCAATTACTGCAGAATGTCGATCGCTTTCTTGGTTATCAAATTCTCTAGTAATTTTTTACTATAAATTTTTTCTCTATATAAACATATGTTTTCAATTCTATGAAATATTCATGGACTGCGCTAAAAGAAGATAAAAAGATGTTTTCCTACGAAAAAAAAGAAGACAAAAATAGAGAAGGAAGCGGCGAAACGTTTCTTAAAACGTTACATGAACCACGTTCGTCTCCGACTTGTTGATTTTCACGTTTGCATATTCGTAAACTTAGTCGACCCCCTTAACTCGGGCAAACTCCAATAGCTTACAATCATTGCATAACAATGAGCCAATTTACACGTTTAATGGCGAATAAATTTTAATTAATACCAAGTCCCCGCTGCGCGTGTTCCGCATGCGGCGCGAAATGCAAACTGTGCGCTTTTCGCCGGCGAGGCTGCGCGGCGGCCCTGCATAGAAAATTTCCGCTTGCTCTCGAGCCGGCGGCGGCCGGGACGTTATTTGCGTTTTTGAATGGAGCTGTAAACGACGCCGCGGGCGAGCGCGAGAGACGGTGAGAGGCGATCTCGAGATTATAGAAAGTCTTCAAAACGGCTCTTAACACGCGCGCGCGCGCTCGCGCCGCGCAGCGTCGCCGTTGAGAGATAAAGTGGAGCGAATTAATACTCTTCGTCTTCGTGTAAGCTAGAAATATCTGGTTTTACGAATTCATTAAGGTGGTCCCATCCGCGCCGCGGCAGCTCGCCCGTCCAAACTGCGATCGCACGGCCGGAACGAGAGGACGGAAAATATTCGGACATATCTCGCTTGTTCGGGAGCGACGAGTATCCACGAGGTTCGCGATATCTAAACATCGAACGCGTGTCGCAATATTTGAGCGTCCCGACATTTGAATGTCCAACTGTCAAAATAGCGGCCGAACGCTCGTTCACGAGCGAACGGTCGAGTGCGTTCAACGTCCAAAGCTTAGCCAAATATCTAAAAGGGAGAGAAAACAAAACGCACACTAAATGAATTATCCAAACGCCACGGTCTAAATGGCTTCAGTGAGCGCGAAAAGGTGTTAAAATATTGAAACGTCCAGGTGTGCACGAATGTTACAATGTCAAATGACTTTACGTCCAAATGTCCACCCACGCTGCAATAACTAAGGAACAGTCAATATTTACTCAGTGGATACTGACATGTTTACTCTTGTTCCAATATAAAATATTTTTCGGATGAGAGAATATACGTTTTCTCAACAGCTCGAGAGAACCTTAGCTTTTCATGAAAACGATCGTTTATTCTATTTTTAACCATTTGAGATATAGTGGGAACATGCCGTGTTTTTTTCTTCATTCAATCTTTGTGATTTTTTAACTATCTTATACCGGCAAACATTGTCGGCCATTATTATATACTTTCATAAACATAAGGAACTAAAAATAAGGAACAAATAATCTAAATGTTTAATTGTGAAATTATTACAAGCAAATAAAAAAGGCATCTTTTGCAGACGAAAATCATTTTAGAATTAACTATTAAGAATCAATAGATTATAACAGTTTATTAAGAATAATTAACAATATTTTACACATTCTTTTCAAAGTTTTCTGCTCCATTTTTTATAATAAACTATGTAAATATCGATAAGATATTTGCTGTAAATTTCTTGTCGAAAACGCAAATGCCTTTTTTAAATATCGAGGAAATGCCGTCGTTATTTTCAGATAATGTTGAAATTGCTAATTTAATTTTTAAAACTTATGATCGTCATATCTGACCTGCTATTTCGAATTGTAATCTTTTGACCTCAAATTCGTAATCAGTCACCCCGAAATCGCCCATATGTCAAATTTGAAGAAACTTTACCGACAAACAAAATGTATGACTCAAAGAGTTAGATGAAAAAATTCATATTGAAGTAAATATGTCATTATACCCGTCGCAGGTAAATGTTTACTATCTTTTAGACATGTTTTCTCTCAGGTGTGGTGTTACATTTCGCAACAAATTTGCGAGTATCAGGTCGCACGAGCGGCGGGATCTTTTCTGCGCAAAATAAACAAGTATTTAAATACTGTGGATTCGTCGCGTTCTTCTTCTTCTTCTTCTCCTTCTTCTTTTTCTTTCTTTTGATTTTCTCTTTGTCTTCTTGCGACACGCTTATAATTTCGGCTGCGTCCGCTCGCGAAGTGTCGTCGCTCGCTCTGAAGGCTCTCACTAGGACGTGGGGGGCAAGAAGAGGGCGTTTGACATGAGAGCGTGTGGCAAAGAGAGACGAGAGAAGAAAGAGAGAGAGAGAGAGAGAGAAGATAAGAGAAGAAAAGAGAAGCGAGATACCAAGTGGACAGCAGGAAGTCGACGGGGACACCACGCGTGGTTATAGTCGCCTTTCATTTGCATACGTCATAATGTAATTGGCTACTTCGCGACACGTTCGGCCCGTGCATCCATAAAGTATTGCCACTGATAGCGGCGAAGTCCCGACCTTGCCGCGCGAGACGAAGATGCCGTTCTGAGAACGCATAGAATGACAATGAATATTAATATCCTCAATTTTAAATATTAAACGCACGTCGAGAACATTGCTCTACGGTTAGTTTTTAAATTAACATTCGCTTTAACTAACCTCGCCTCGGATAATGTTGACAGTTGATTGATTAAAATTTTCCTCGATTGCTAATATAATCGGCAATTATCAAAATCAATTCAACTTAAGATTTAATTATACATAATAATTAATTGGATAATTTAATCGATTTATGAGACTAGTTATTAACTGGACTTTGATTAATTTTATAATCAATTAATTAATAGATTAATAAATTGATTAATTAGGTTAATTGAAACAATTATGTAATGATTCAAACTGTCCTAACAGACAAATCATATTATACAGAGAAATATTTGTTAAGTATAAACATTTAACTTGTTATATTGTATTATTATTATTTTATGTTTAATAAAATATAAAGTTATGTTTGCAAATCAAATTTAAATAAATTAAAATATGGTTTAAATTGGCTTACGTCAAAAAGAGCCTAATAAAGAGTTAATAATTAAATTCTCTAGTTGATTAAATTATCCTGATTACAGCTGAGGGAAAAATCTAAAAAATAGAAGATTTTTATTCGATGGTACTAAGAACGTGTTTTCTTACTTCAAAGTTTTTCTCTTCAAGTAGAACAAACAATTGTTTTCAAAAGTAAGAAAAGTATCATTTTTAGAAAAATGCATATTTTTTTGTTTATAAAAAAAACGTTTCTCAATGTGAAAATACAATATAATATATATATCAGTATAAATAAATATATCATTGATACCTAACGAATGAACATTTTTCCCTTCAGTATATACGATGAGTGATTAATTTTGTTGATTGATTCGGTCGAACAAAATTTCAGTCAATTAATGCCTAACACTGACCCTGGCTTAGCCTCGCGAGAGCGTGATGGGGCCCCAAATATTCACGTAACGCAACGATTGAAATGCAGAAAGCGTAATGCAATGTCGCGTTTATATCTCGCATCTCTCTCGCTGTGACGTGAACGCATAACGTGATGTAAACGCAGCGACGTCCTTTTGTTTTCTGTTAAGGCAGAAATTTCCGGATTCGCGCGCGCGCGCGGCGTCCGTGAAGGGTCGTTTGCAATTGCCGCCGGTGGCTCGCGACAATCAGGACGTATCGGCTCCGTGGGCAATCAATCGACATTCCACGTGTCGCTGCGAATAATTCCGCCGTTGAAAACATGATCACGCGCGCAGACCGTATCCGCATTTAAAGTCCGTAAATAATTAGCGCGATTAGCGCGCGTTCCGTTGACACGCCCGGTCACGGCGACGGTCACGTGCGTGTGTATCGAGGTCTGACGTCACAGGCGCAATCCGCCTGATATTCAGATGCGTACGTTTCGACGATTGCATCGGCGAAGGAAGATTGCGGGCGAGTTAATCAACAACGCGAGAAGCGCGTCTGATGAGCGAGCGCGTGTTTAGGGACACGCGAGTGTACATAGCGGATGCACCGTACGCCGATTCACGTTATATCATAGTGAGAGTACGACGTTTAACACTGACTTTCTTCGGATGCCGCGGTCAATTTAAACGCGCTTTCCATCGGCGCGAGCAGCGACGGATCAATCGTGCACGCGTCTAAAAGAGATCATCCGGATGTTCCGCGGGCTGAATGTATCAAGATGCACGGAGAGACGAGGTCTCTTAGAGGACTCGTGCTGCTTACTTTTCTCTACCTCTCCGCGTCTCGGCCCGACATTTGTCCCTCTCTTTCGAGTCGCGTTTGCGAGGTGAAAAACGAGTCGTCTTTTCTCTCTTCGGACAGACAAGTAAATTCAACGGCAACTTTACTACACTTAAATGAAAAATACCTGAAAAATAACAGATATTTATTAACATAATTACTTATACTAATATAAAATGTTTTTTTAAATAACAATATACATATTTTCTTAAAAATTCTTAGCTTCTCATAAAAGCAACTGTTTATTCGATTAAAGGATTTAGATTTAAGTTTTATTTTTTTATATAGTATAATATATTCTTTGTATAAATATACTATATAAACTATATAAATAGTTATATTTATTTTTCTCTTAGTGTACCTGATATTTGCAAGTTGTGTCTCTTTTATATGGCACTCATATTTATCAGTGCTGGATATTAATCGATTAAATTTTTCTTCAACTAAAATAATCGTCAAATTAATGATTAAAATAAATAAATCGTTATAGATACAATTACAAATAATTTGATCTAATGTTGAAATTAATTATTAATCAAACTAAGGTACTAATTAATAATCAAATCAAAGTTGGTCAGTAATTAATTTCATCAATCGATGAAATTATTTATGATTTTATATATATATATATATATATATATATATATATATATATATATATATAACGATTATCTTTTTGTTTATTAATTTGCCAATTTAGTAAAAGAAAATTTTAATCGATTAATTCCGAACATTAATGTTTATTATATAGATTAATAAGATAAAAATACGAAAAAATCGAAAAATACAGTCAAAATTTACTAAAAATTTATACAAGTCCCTTCTCTGTATTAAAATTTTCTAAATTTATAAAATTCAGAAACTGATGGATGAATTCGGGAAATTTAGAAAATTTGAAGAATACACACACAGAGAGAACCTTTAAAGAATCGCGCTCGCGTGTTATTCGCGTCACAGTTTCACCTTCTATTGTTTATCTGACGGCCCATAAATATAACAGTTATCTCTCTTTCTCCTCTATCAAATATCTAACGATTATCGTGGCGTCAAGTCTCCGAAGTTCTCCATTGGATTAGAAAGACTTTTCACCGCTGCAATTCGACGTGTCCTCCATGGCATTCGTCGTCGATCTGCGACGACTCACGATCGTTTCTTCGACTCACGATCGATTTTACCCGGGCGGCGCGAGATGCCGGAGGAAACCTCCGGCAGTGGTATTGCTTACTTGTGCGAGGCCTGTCTTAGAACAGGTTGCGGGCTTAATGGGTCAGCGAGCAAACGCGTGTTCTCCAATCACCGTGTGGGATTGATCGGGCGAGAACGCGCGAGTTTGCCGCGCGCACCTATCGTGTAAATAACAATCGAGAATAAACGGCGGAAAATAAGCGTCTCGTAATTGAGCAAATACTCGTTTGGGAGGGGGGGAGGGGGCAAGGGGCAGAAGGGGCCCGACGTGACACATCTCTCCTCCGTTGCGTCTTCTGCGCGCGACGAGTATTATTCTTACTTTCGCGATACTTCGCCGACGACGTCCTACGAAGAAAGGCGACACGGTATTGTTGAAGACGTGATAATAACGCGCACATAGATATTAATCGAATAGAAAAGATAATCGAACACCGTATTGCGACATTTAATTGAAAGACACGATATCGCGTGTTATTATAAACAATTACTTGAATAAGATAAAAAGAAAAAGATGTAATGAAATTTTTTTGCGTTAGTTATTGTCATAAGTGCGGCAGTGGAATATCTTTGAAGATTTCAACAGATATTTTTATTTCTAGATCCATTTCTAGATTATTCCACTTTCGTTAATTATTATCAAAGACACAACATCTTCGAGAATCTTAACAGATATTCTTGTTTCCAGATCTTTTGTGTGTTATTGTTAAAGGTGTAACAGTGAAAGATTTTAAAAAATTTTAAAAAGTTTTCTTATTGCGTTAATTGTTGTTAAAGACGTTGTAATGAGATATCTTTAAAGATCCTAACAGGTTTTCTTATTTTTAGATCTTCTTTTTGCATTAATTATTGTTCTTGAAATCGTAATAGTGAAATATCTTTTAAAAGTCTTGATATCCTTATTTTCAAATCTTTTTGCGTTAATTATTATCAAGGACGTAATAATAAAATATCTTTAAAAATTCTAACAAATATTCTTATTTCTAAATTTTCTTTGTGTGTCAATTATCGTCTCTAAGTCCCGATAATGAAACATCTTTTAAAAATCTTGACAGATATTGTTATTTTCAGATCTTTTTTGCGTTACTGTTAAGACTATAAAGACGTAACAGTGATATATCTTCAAAGATCTTAATAGATATTCTAGATTTTCTTTTTACGTTAATCATTATCCAAGACGCAGAAACGCGATATCTTTAAAGATCTTAGGAAATACTCCTATTCCCAGATTCTTTACAGACGGAACCTTTACAAATACATACGTACGCAGAAAAAGAAAATATTCTTGTGTGGAGAATATCATTATCCTTGACATTTTAAAAATTAGATTAATATTAAAATGAGATTATATGGCGTTGAACAAAGACAAATTAGATTTTAATCAAGATGAATATAGTCAAATTAACACATTCATTTTCTCATATATCACCAACAATATTGATTATCTTGTTGATCATATTGATTGCAAATCTTGTTTATATATGAGAAAATTATTGTGTTAATTTAACTATACTCGTCTTAATTGAGGACTAATAACATATAACCAAGACTATTAATATTGTAATATTCTATGAGAAAATAATTGTGTTAATTTAACTATATTCGTCTTGATTGAAGATTATAATTTATCTTCGTACAACGCCATGTAATCTCATTATAATCTTATTTTCAAAATGTCAGCAATAAAGATATTCTCTTCTAAGATATAAACAAGAACATTCTTTATTTCTGCGTCATATACCGGTCACGTGAGCGATACAATAATCTCGCGCTCACAACGGTTCGCATGCCGATGATATCGTACGCGCGTACAATTGAAAATTGCCCGTCGCCGAAAATGGTAGCACGCTGGAAGCGGAGAAAAAAAATTCGTCGTTCGTGCGAGTAATCGTAACGATCAGGCGCGCGCACGCGAGCAAGCGCCTAATTCCGTATTCATCCTTCTCCACCCTGGACAGAGAGAATCGGAGGTCACGTCGCATAAATAACTCCGACAGTCAAAGGGTTAATTGTCGCCGGGCCGGCTATAGTTAATGCTTATAGTTTAATGTCCGTCCCTCAGCGGGGAAGGTCGCGATCGCCTCGAGGGCACGTAACTTTACGACGTGACCCGCATTAATAATCGCGCCCTCCGCTCTGTCCCCCACTCTGCCCTCCCCCGCTCCTCCTCCATCCCCCCTTCCCTTCCTCTCGATGCGATGTAAAACGGCGGTCACGTTCCGATCTCACTCGGCTCTTTCCTTATCTGTTGCAGCACTTTCCACAGCCACCGATGTGGGAGATGGGCATCAAGGGCACGAAAACGACACCGGTGAGTGAAACTTCGATGTCTTTTACGTAGTAGGAATTCTTCCGTCGGTTCACCGAATCGCAGTCGATTCTGCCTCGACGCGACGGCCCGCGTTCGTTCTCGAATTTCGGCCACGAAAATCTCGAACGCTCCTCCTGATCCTTCTGCGACCTGGGGCTGTGCAGCAAATGCGCTGGCACGCCTTTTTGCTTCTTAATAGCATTCTATTTACATGAGCGTCACGTCGGCACATCGAGAAAGAAGATATCTGAAGAATAACAAAATGTTTATTCTCGATGTTTATTCAATAATATCACTTACCTTGTTTTTATTTACTTACTTTATTTAGTTTACTTTGCTTTATATACTTGACTACATGAATTACTTTGCTTTTAATTCGATTTACTTACTTTATTTTACTTACTTCACTTTAATATACCCATTCATTTGAATCGAACCTCTTTCATTTATAAATAAGATAAACTGAATTGCTCTCCTGAGAAGTTAAGGTTTTAAGAACATTTACATTTTCTTATTTGAAAAATGCAATTTAGTATGTTATCAGTACCTAGCGAGTAAATATTTTGTATCTTTTAGATATTTTCCTCATTCATTTGAATCAAACCTCTTTCATTTATAAATAAGATAAACTGAATTGCTCTCATGAGAAGTTAAGGTTTTAAGAACATTTACATTTTCTTGTTTGAAAAATGCAATTTAGTATATTATCAGTGCCTAGCGAGTAAATATTTCGTATCTCTTAGATATTTTCCTCTTAGTGCATAAACCCGTTTCAACTCACTTCAGAATCGGAAAGGCGCATTTAGCGTTCGCTGTACGTATGTGTGTATATATGAGTGTGTGTCCAGAATACGGCCTCTGAACTTTCGCTTTTCGCGCGGTATGAATATTCACAATCGCGATGTTTTTCCCTCTCGATCAAATTCCTCCATCAAACGGTCTTCTAGTAACTCATGTTATTTACCGGCGCTCCCGTCCCCTCCCCGCCCATGCTTGCGTAACTGCGTCCGATCGTCCGACCCCCCTCCGACGTGTCACCGAATGCAACCGGTTGTTGCATCCATACGCTGCGCTTCCGACACGCGGCTGCGACTTAATTCCGATGTTTTCGCGCGCGACGCGAGCGGCGGGGAGCGCGGATAGAAAAATCGCTCTTTTCCTCAGCGACGATAACGTGAAGTATCTCGCGCGACCTATCGCGCGAGATTCCCACTGAATCTCGTTCCCGAACACGCGCAAGATGTCGGCTATTTGCAATTTTAATTCGCGGCACTCGGCGCGAATCGCGAGAGCGCACTCGCGCGTGCAAACGACGAGCGAGTAACGGCGTAACCTCTCGCGAGGCCCACCTCATCGATCGACGGCGGACCAGTTTCCGCAGTCTGGCCACGTCTCTCTCGCCGAAACCCCGGCAAGAAATCGCGAATCGCGAATTCGCTTTTCTCTCGGCAGAAGGAGGGAAAAACGAGCGAGTGAGCGAGCGAGCGAGCGGATGGACGGACGATGTACGCGCGCGCGCGCACGTACGTGAAGACCGCGGGGAATTCGTGAGGAGACATTTCGTCGGCCATGTTCGCGGAGATTTGGTCCAGGGTCGACTGGTCCAGTTTCCGAGTGAGCGGCGAGATTGATGCTAGAATATTATCGGCGCGCAATCCGCCGATTGATGCACTCGCGACGTCGTCGTCGACGTCGTGCTCGTTCGTTCGGATCGCGAATCATTCGCCGTTAATTCACGATAAGCTCGCGATATCCGGGGCATTAAGGACGCCTTTTTTCATGGCGAATCCGTCGTTTCCGCAACGGTCGCAGCTGCGCCTCGAGAAATTCTGTCATTAACCCGCGACACTGAGTGATTAATTAGCGCTCAAGAGCGAGAGAGAAAGAAAGAGGGGGGAGGGAGGGAGAAAGAGAGGGAGAGACGGCAATTCTTTCCGCGAATATGCGCAGACTGGTTCAATCTCGCGTAAATAAAGATCAGCTACGCGAATGTAGTTTATATTACGGTGACGGAGCACCTGTCATAGTAGTAACGGCCGGGCATTACTATACGTACACGCGAACACACAGGCACACACACACACAGACAGACAGACAGACAGCGCGGGCACGTGGGCTTTTTGCGTTGTTAGCTCTGCGCGCACTGAACAATGAGTCATGGCGAATCGCCGTAGGAACTGATTTCTCACAGACTTTTGTAATGAGAAAAAAAAGGAGTTTATGTAAGCGCGAGCGCGCGCATGGGGCACGTTGTGCGAGGATGACATAACTCGCCGAATGATAGATAGACCCCCCGAGCGAACTGAAGTTCAACAAACAACGAAGGAGCCGGTAATTGCTCGAATGTGCCTTCTCCCGAGGCACGGAGGTACATGCGCGAGACTTCCGCGTTCGTTCTTCACGGAGATACCACTGCAAAAAGCTTTATGCTAAATTTTGCGCATCGCGCACAAGCTCCAATTTTATCCACTCGCTAGTTTTTGCGTTAATCGGACTCAAGGCAGACGCGTTTATAAATAACACAAGCTATCTGTACGCTGGAAAGAAAAGAACACTTGAATATTTATTTGAGAGATATGAAGTTTATTTCTGCAGAATGAAGTTTATTTCAGTGTAAATAAACTTTTATATCCCGCGCGAATAAATTTTCAAGTATTTTCTTCTCAGTGTACGCGTAGAGGAAGAGATGTTTGAAAAATAAGAATATTTATTCGGTGGGTGTTAACATGCTCGCTCAAGATTAGATTCTTTTATTTAAATAATAGATTAAACAAATAAAAAACCAAAATTTTAAGGGAATGTATCTTCTTACTTGACGTTTTTTATTTGATTTCCTTATTTGAAAAGAATATTTCATATTAGTATAACTAAATATGTTATTCTGTACAAAATCTTGCATTCACAGTATGTAAACAAATGTCCACTCTAAATTTTGTATCGAAAATAACTCATTCATATGTTCACTCGTATGTTATTTACTATTATGTACTAGTCTATACATAATGTAAATAACACACGAATGAACATATGAATGAGTTATTTTCGACACAAAATTTAGAGTGGACTTTTTGGAACATTTGTTTACGTACTGTGTACGCAAGATTGTTTACAGTGTATTCTGTACCCATCGAGTAAATATTTTTTTATTTTTTTTAGATATCTCTTTCTCTTAATGTACACTTTACATATAAAATATGTACGTGTTGCAGATAAATTGTGTTATTGTAAGACTTAGAAAAAGTTCAGTATGAAACTGAATGGAATAGTCACACAAAATAGCACAACAATATTTTTGAAATTAACACACAGGCACATTAAACTCAACACAAATACAATTGTTGTATTTGATGTTGTAATTGATGTGTTTTTATAGTATACTACAAATTTTTCTTTGTCTCTCTTTCCTATCTCTTCTCTATTTCCTTTTCTCTTTTCTTTCCTGGTAAAGGCGAGGTGTAGATTTGAGATCTGCGTGTGCAAAGATTGATTTTGTCAATCTTCGCGCATTAGCGGCGAGCTGTCTGCAGAATTGTCGGTTATTTCGAATTATCGTGACAACGGACACGAGGAAACACAGGCGATGTGAGAAGGGGCGGGGGAAGGGAAGGCAAAGCGAGATAGAGAGAGAATTCTCCCGCGCGAGCGAGAATTTATATCCGCGCGATGTGTTTTTCCGTCTGCAAAACCGCCTTGTTGGAGATAAAACAGGAAATGTGCCGCGAAAAACTGCGTTATCAGAACGACGCGTATCAGCGGCGATCCTTAAAATCGCGCCTAAGTTTTGCTAGGCTCAGACAGCCGCGCTTCACACTTAATCGTCTTGCATATGCGCGCGATACGTCGGATTGATAGCGGAGTTTAACGACGCGTTTTATAAGCCTGTCTTATCAAATCGAAGCAGTTTCGTAAGTCCTTTATCGTGTGTCGGGTTGCAAAAATCTGCGTCTATACGTCTAACTCTGACGTCGTAATGAGACAGCTGATCTCAGGTATGCCGACAGCAAAAATATCCAAAGATTAAAAACGTTTACTCGGTGGACATTAATAACGTATTCACTTAAGTCTATATTTAAATAGATTTTTGCATTTAAATAGATTACACAATTGCTCTTATGACAAGCTAAAATTTCAAGGAAATGTGCATTCTCTTATTGGGAAGGTATCTTATATGTTGGTATTAGTAAATATGGTATCAGTCTCCAGCAAATATTTTATTTCTTAGATATTTTATTCTCTCAGAGTGCATAATCAAACGAAAGTATCATCTTCGGCGATACTTGTGATTATCAACGAATATCGCTGGTGTTGAAAAAAAAAGAAATCGCAGGATTGCCTGCGACGTCGCAGGATTGTTGTTTCGGACTTTTTCGCATGTCTAAATTTGCCAATGATAAAAGCGCTTTCCTGTCACATCGATCTTTGCGTTGCATTCAATTTTATTGTTTTATGTAGGAATAGCAGGAAGGAATATGCATGTTCTGTATATATTTTGTTCTGATCTTTTGTTCTGTATATATTTTGTACCATTGCAATCTTTCTTCGAGTTTACTAACGGCGTATTAGAGTATCAACACCCGAGATCCGCCGTTCCACGAGCCGATAACGTAACTCGCGTCTCGATTATCGGTTCGCGATAAACGTCGTTTCGCGTCCCACCTGCGCAGGTGTTAAATGCGTCGTATTGCACGGTCGTCGGTAACAGCTGGGCATCACGAAGCGCACACGTGACATTATTTCTCGTTAAGCTTTCAACGACTGAAGCTTGTTAGTGCAATTGAAAAATGAGTCGGTCTTTCGTCCCGCTGTGTTTCATAAGTTGTACTATTTAAAGATCAGAACTCGCGTCTGGATTATCGATTCGCGATAAACGTGTCGTTTCCACCTGTATAAATGTTAAGCGCGTTATGTCGCACGCTCGTCGGTAATAGCCAGGAATCACAAGGTGCATCTGATTTTAGTCCTCGTTAAGTTGTACTATTTAAAGATCAGAACTCGCGTCTCGATTATCGATTCGCGATAAACGTGTCGTTTCCACCTGTATAAATGTTAAGCGCGTCATGTCGCACGCTCGTCGGTAATAGCCAGGAATCACAAGGCGCCTGATTTTAGTCCTCGTTAACGTTTTCAAAGACAAAAATCGGCTAGTTAGTGTTATTAGTATGTCATAAATGATGTAATTTAATAAATAAGTCGGTATTTCGCTTTCACCGCGTTAAATTCTAATGTTTGAAAATCAAAACCCGCGTCTCGATTATCGGTTCGCGATAAACGAAGTCCCATTCCATCTGTTGAGACGTTAAATGCGTCGTGTCGCATGCTCGTCGGTAATAGCCAGGAATCACAAAGCACACCTGACTTTCTCGTCAACGTTTTCAAAGGTCAAAATCTGTTAGTGTTATTAGTGTCGCGATACCAGCAATGCTATTCAAAAATTATCGGTCTTTTGGCTCTGTGTTAGATCATACTATTCAAGGATCAAAACCTTCTCAATTCCTAAAGATCAAGGACTCTCATCTGCGCTCAGCGGCGTCATTTGGCAGCAAAACATTCCCAACCCGAATCGTATTGTTTGACAATTAAGAAAGAATCTCTTCACACACACGTATAGTCTATTTAAAAGTCCGACTAACTTGCTTTCGTAGCGCGACCTTGCTTCGGCGGTGGAGACAGTGGCGGCTCATAACGGAGACTTCAGAATTAATAGAAGCAATTTAGCCGAGACTCAAATTCTGTCCTGAATCCGGCGTCGGTAAATCAGGTAATCGCCATTATCCACTTCTCGGCTTTTTCTCGCGCCACCGCTAGATGGCGCGAGATGGACTGTTCAACAGCGAAGTAGAGTTCCAAAGTCTCCGCTACGAGTCGCCACCGTGTTCATCGACGAGTCGAGATTAGAGTACGATTTATGCCGGAACGGCGGACTTTTACTTTTTGAATGGGGTGCGGCGAACTCTTGCCCTGCATAAGTACGTTTGCAAAGGTCACCGAATATTATTAATAATAATTCGATCGACGTCAAACGTCTGATGAAAAAATTCATCAGACTTATCTCCGGAAATCGTAAGACGCAAGTCTTCGGTCGTCAGGAACCGTTACGTGTTTCCATGAGCGATTATTCGGCCGTGAATTCCTTTCGTTTTCGATGTCACGCATCCCTGCAGAGTCGACCCTACGGTATTTACCGTATCGGCCGGCCGTCCTATTAACGCGAGCCGCCTGCCGCGGTTCAATTGTCGCTTAACCTCCGGTCGCGAGACGAGACGCGACAATAAATGCCAGCTGCGGCCAGCTGCGGCTTCCCGCCACGTGACGGTCACACGCCCGCCTCTGGCACACGAAACACACGAAAAGACGCCGCTTCCCAACGCATATCTTATTATTCGCTCTCCTGGCATCCGGCCGCGCGACATTACGTGGAGATTACACAATCCCGCGGCGCAATCTCCACGCTGACGTATCGGGCAGCCAGGAAAAACGACCGATCCGGGCGACGCCTGGAACGAGTGACGCACAAGTAAGAGTCTTGTGAAGGCACAGTGACGAGATATCACGAAATTTATATATTAAGATACAGTTCGGAAAATGACGTCCGAAATGCCGCGCAGCATTGCTCCACGAAAGACCAATTGCGCAAATTATCGCAATCAATTTGGGTGATGACTGGAAAGAGAGACGTATAAGTAAGAATCCTACACAGGGAGAGTTTTATAGTTTTTTTATGCTATAATGCAATTTTTAGTAGGAAAAATCCAAGAAATATAATTTTGCACGTTGATTTTCTACCTTAATTTATTGTCTTTCCGTTTCACATGTATGCTATTTATGCTTCAAAATGTTCTTTTTTCCTTTCTCTCTCTCTGAAAAAATTTGACAAGATAAGCTCCACTATGACGTCCTATTTCTGCGCTATTAAAAAACGCGGTAAAATTTTGTAATTAGTAAAAGGAATGTATGTAAGAAGAAGCTATAACATTCTTTCTGTGTAAGAAGGAAAAGCAACAAGAGAGATGTTAAAATTTACTTATTAATTGAATTATATTACTTAATTGAAAGAATATGTGACGAAAGATTCCTTCGTGAAATACGTTCCTAAAATATCAATAGGGATTTGACAAGTCATGTGTACACATTATTTATTAGATATTTATTAGAGTATAACTTCGTCGCAATAACGTGCCGCGCAACGTTGTTTCACGAAAGACCAATTGCGCAAATGATCGCGATCAATTTGTGCGATAACCGCGAAGAGAGACGCATAAATAAAAATCCTACGGAGAGAATTTTGCAGTAAAATTTTTCACAATCAGAATCTTGTCTCCGTGTAATATATTCTATTTTAATTTATTAAGTTTTAATTAATTAGTGTTTTAGTAATTCAATATATATTCAAGTATTAATTATCAAGTTTTGTTTAACTTTCCGTTTCACATGTGTGCAAATTAGAAATTGAAATCTTAACAAATTTACTATGCTTCTTAACTTTATGTTTGTTATTAAAAAAATGATAAAATTTTGCAATTAGTAAAAAGAATTTATATGAAGAGAAAGAAACGCTATAATATATATTCTCTCCGTATAAAGATCTGAAAATTCACGTCGAGAGAAACAGAGCTGAAATATATTTTGCAAACATAGCTGAAAGGGAGGGATTTTATAAATCATGTAGGGGAGACCGAGGCTAGAAGACTTACATTTTAGAATTTTAAAGTTACAACTTCTCAGCTGCAACTAATTGTTGTAACTGATTACATAAACATGATAAAGACAACTTTCTTCTATGTATTAATACCGGCTATGACTTTGTTAACTGTATATTTTGTTTTGTAATAACCAAAATATGCAGCAATAGAGCCATCTTGCACTGGATTTAGTTGCCCAATAGCGCAGGGTAAGAAGGTAAGGATAAAATATGTATCCTGATTAGTGGTTCCACAGTCTCCGCGAGAGGTCTTCACAGCCTTTCTGCCGACCTTTAATTATGGGCCATTTTTATCTCCGCCCATATGCTCCATTTCAATCATTTTATGTATGAAAATTGCATTGATCGCCAGAAACAATATATCATACACTTGTGAGAAATTTAATTCTAGCCAGCAACACATCGCTTATCGAATTTTATTTAGTCATGACGGAGAATATTGATACAAAATTTTGAGAGCCTTGAAAATTTACTTTGCTATTACCAAATCAGTTGTTCCTTAGCTGTAATATTATTCCGGTGTTAATGAAATTCAGAGAAAATTATTTATGTTTTAAAAGTACCATTTCGCGATCTTGTATCCACTATTTCTCTCAAGATAAAAAAGCGCATGAGCAACATACTGCTAGGGCCGTATAGCCCCAGTCTCTCCTGCACATTATTTATGAGATATTTATGAGATTTAAAAAACGATATTCATCAGAGCACGCCGTAAGTTCGTCGCAATAGCCTGGAGTGCCGAAAGATCTATTGCGTAAACGAGCATGTTGATGTGCCGATAATCAAAAGCCGCTTCGATCGTTGCAGTTCTGTCTCCCATCTCGGCCAAGCACTCCGGTGTTTATTCAAGTCGCCTGTAATCGGCCGAATCGCCGATGAATTATTGTACAGAGATATTAATCATTAACGAAAGCGCACCACGAACCGTCATCGGCGACGTGCCGCTTACGTCATCGGCCGATCACGTGTGCCTTAATGTAAATTCGCGCGCTCGTTAACTCGCAAGAGTGGCCGCAGTTATCGCGATCGGCGATCATAAACAATTGTGCAAAAATATTTACGTTATCGCCGGTTAATCGCTAATTAATGTAGTCGGATTAACGAGCGCTCGATTGACGGCGATCACGTGTCAAGCCGCGCGCTCGCTCATTTTCGAAAGCGCAAAAAAGACAGTCGTCCGTGGCGTGATATCCGTCATATCTGCCGCCCGCTCTCGCTTTTGCGATATCAACCGTGTACGGAACAGCAAATGAACGAGACATTTTCAAATCAATTTTTTTTTTCTAAGTATACATTTTTCTGAAACTTAAACCCTTTTATGAAAGCAACTGTTTATTCTATTTAAACGAAATAATTTAGATTTAAGTAAATATGTTATTGGTATATTTAGTATCCTATGTAAAAAAAGTTGTAACATTCTCTCCATATATGAAGAGAAAGTAACGAGAGATCTTGAAATTGACGTTGAGAGAATATGACGAAAGATTTCTTCCTGAGACGTATTTCTAAAACACTAAGGGAGATTTCACAAGTAATATACACATTACTCGAGATTTGAAAAATGATATTCATTAACGCCCACAGCAACGTCGTCGCAATGACGTCTGAAGTGCGCGCAACGTTGTTCACGAAAGACTTTACCGGCGAGTTAATATTTTTCAGACATTTTTTCTCTCAGTATAATATCTCACGCTACTCTTTTTTTCCTTTTCAACGATCGTACAGTTGAAAGGATGAACGGATGCCAAATGAGCCGAACAGAAAGAAAAGAAGTAAAACAGAAATCTACGCGATTACTAATATTCGACGTAACTCTCCCCTTTTTATCTTTTTTTTTCCGCTGCGTTTCGATCGCTGCAACGGATGTGTGGCTGAACGGATCCCCGAATCGCGCACTGACATCACCCGATAAAACGCAATTCCGTCCATCCGTATCTCTGTTGAAAATGACGAGAAACGTTATCGAGCTGACAGCATTCGGCTAACACGTGAAATCCGCATGTTCGATTCTCACGGAACAAAGATATGATCGTTTCGCTTTCGACAGATCGCAAAAGAGGACAGGCGCATTAGATCAATCGTATATGCACAACCGCCATACATTGTAGTTCTCTCTCTTTCTCTCTCTCTCTCTCTCTCTCTCTCTCTCTCTCTCTCACACACATTCCCCGCACTGAGGAGCTTGGAGGAGCAGAAGTGTGTCGGTAAATGAAACATTAACCTGAGAACTCGCGGCAGAGGTCCAAGTCATATTCCTCCTCCTCTTGCTCCTCGAATACGGAGACGCCACCGGATGCCAAGAAGTGGACGTGTCGTCGTCATTTAATCCACGCGTGTCCTCGCGAATTCGACGATTCGCGTCGTACACGAAAGGTCAAGAGGGCGACGTCAGGGGACAGGAAGGGAGGGGAGTCAGAGGGGCTGTACACGGCTTGCACGTGGTGCACGCGTTCGCCACGTGCGCTCTCGCGAACAGCTCAGGTTTCACGTCCGACGGTCGTGACGCTTTTTTCCGTCCACTTCGAAGGGATGTGACGCGTGTAATTGGCTCTAATTGGTTTACCAATTGCCGCGGCCAATTGAAAGTCGGTCTAGTGGATCCGCAACGCAAGCGTTGAAGCGCTCCTCCATGAGCGCGCGAAAACGAGATGAATCGCGCGGAATCGAACGCATCTCCCCCGCCCCTCTCTCTCTCTCTCTCTCTCTCTCTCTCTCTCTCTCTTTCTCTGTATGTGTGTATGTGTATCTCGAACTTACTCGAGATCCGGCAGTCGGAATTTTGAAAAGAGGAGCAAAAAGGAACGTCGTTCCTAACGCGACGCGGGCTTCCTCTTGGTCGTTTTCTCGTCCCACCCGGAAAGTCTGGTTTGCCTGAGAAGCACCGGGGAATCCGAACTTCGATTACGAGTGCGGCCTTCGAATAAAAATGCCGTCGGCGCGAGAGTTCAGCCGGCTGAGTTAGCGAGCGTGCCGTTTAGCTATTCTCAGGCTGTAAACGTTCGCGCCGAAAACGTATGCTGGAAACTCCCGGCGAGGCCCGGCGGTTATTAACGCCACGCGAGCCGTAGTTTTTCGGACATCCGAGCCTCCCGGGATATCTAATCGCTGAACGAGGAGCCGCCTCGACTACGGCGGAAACCATAACGGTTGACCTCGGAGCGCCTAGCAACAAGTCGCGTGTATGGGCAATGTCCTCTCGAGAGAGATGTGGTCCTCGCTCTTTGCACGAGGAGATGTCGGGGTACTTCTTCCAGCCGCGCGCGAAGTACACCGCCCTGAGCAAGATCAGGCGGTGGAGAAGGGGAGCTGGTCGCTTTGTCATCTCCAAGAGATGAATGCGTTGTACGTTCCGAGGCAAGAGAACCTCCGCGGCGATTAATCGGTTAACCACACTGAGAAAAAAATGTCGGCAACTGAATAGAGAGGGATCGGACGAAAATTCGAAGGGGAGGAATGATATATCTTTGTTGGCGCGAAAACATTCGGTGGACATTCAGTTGCGTTAAGTGGATGCCAAAGTGGACGAAAATTTCAAAGAACATTGCTGTGCCTTTGCAACTGAATTTAGAAAGTTTAACAAAATATACGAAAAACTTGCACAAAATTTCCTTTTATATCTTCTTAGATTTTCCGCCAATTTTCCATTTTGACAGTCGCTTCAACGACATTTTTCAAGCTTGTTGTTCACTTTAGCATCCTTTTACAACTTGGTTGAGGTAATTGGTCGTAGTTATGCAAATATTATCTAACCCATATGAAATATGTTCCGATAAAAATGAAGATGAAAATTTGATACATGATTGAAAAAATATAGACGGTACTGAGATTCTTCGCAATCGTTCAAGAAGTGAAGCATGGTCAATTTTTTTCTTTTAGAATATTCATTGATAAGTTTAATCTTGATTAATATATTAGAAATTTTATTTTATTATTTTATTTATCAATTATTTTATTATTAATTTATTAAAAATGAGTGAAGGAAATGCAACTGGTAAAAAATTGCTATTAAAAACTAGTAAAAACTAAAAACATTTAAGAGCTCATAAGGCTTGAATTTCTTTTGTTTTATGCAAAATGACATGTATGGACTATCCAGTAAAAAAAATAAAAAAATAATTTATTGAATTGGATCATACTTGCATAACTATGGCCGATTGAAAACAATTGACTGAACACACGGACAGGATTAAAAGTTTTTATATCTTTTCTTTTTCATATAAATTCTTACTTTTACTACTTTCTACACTAAAAAGTAAACCTACCCAAAAGTCACACTGCAATTTCTTTCTAATTTAGCACAAATGTAAAAGCACAAAAAATATTTAGATCATATTTTTTCATTTTGAATTTCACGTTTTATAGCTTTTTAATGTTTTTACTCCTATCATCAAGTACAACAAAAATGCATAAGAAATAAAATTGAATACAAGATACAATTAAATAATTTTAACAAAATCGGTATAGCTGAGACACGAACCATTCTAAATTTCTTTAGCCGAGATTCGAACCGTAATATTTCAAATATGTTCTAAATTAGTCAAAAATGGTTCGAATCTCGGCCAAACCGAGAAATTATTTATATAAATAATTTTTGAACTTTCTGAAATTTTTGAAATGTTTTGTGTAAACATTTTATTATTTATACAAATAATTTTACATATTTAACTTCATATTCATAATCAGCAAACTAAAAACATTTATATGTCTGTGAAACTCAAAATGGGCCAAAATGAAAAAGTATAATCTAAATATTTTTTATACTTTTACATTTGTGCCAAATTAGAAAAAAATCGGAGTGTACCTTTTAGGTAGGTTTACTTATCAGTTAATTTTTGCCGAAATCTCCAAGAAAATCTGAGGAAAATTTGCGAATCGTAAGACGTTGCGGGGCTCGCACAAACGACCGTGCAAACTCCGACGAAGTATTCTAGAAAATGTAGGCAGGCTATATCGAAGGCGTAATGAAGTCAATTACAGTTAACGATAACGAGATAACGTCGCGATCATTCAATTGAGAATCCAAATTGGAGTCTAACTTTTGATTGGGTTTATATGGACAGCTTGTAACAGAAAAATATCTAAGAAATAAGAAACATTTCTTCGATACTATAACAACACATATTTAGTTATTATAAAGTATTTTTAAATAAGAAAATATATATTTTTTTATTGAAATTTTTATATAAACATGAACTTAAACTCATATTTATATAAATTGCTGTTATTATTTTTTTCTAGTTGTCTATCTTAGTCGGATATTAATCAATTAAAATATTGATTGACTAAAATAATGGGTAAATCAATAATCAAAATTAATCAGTCGTCATGTATAAAATCACAAATAATTTCATCGATTGGTGAGATTAATTATTAATCAAACTTGAATTCGACTACTAATTAATACACTGATTAATAATTAATTCCATTCAACGATGAAATCATATTCATGATTACATACATGACGATTGATCAATTTTGATTATCGATTGACGACTATTTTAGTCGAGAAAAATTTTAATCGATCAATTATTTATTTTTCGCGAAGTTCAAGTCGGTTTTGGAACCGGAAATACTCGACAATGTCAATATTTGAGCATTTACTTCAGCCACTTTTGGTCGCTGACTCTTGTTCGATCCGTCCGGTGGAACACGGATCTCGCTCGAAGCGGTAACCCCGCAAGGCGGACTGTGTTTTGAACGGCATAAGATTTCAGGCCGAAATACGTGTCCGCGGGTAACGAGATTACGTGAACTTGAACGTGCACATTGTAACCCGAGGCGCGTGTAACCGCCGTGCTTGCACGTCGATGCGTCGCGCGCGCTGTTTGCCTGGCAGATTCTTCCACGACTTGTTCCCGCGTGAGAACTCTATCCGCTATCCAGCTCTATCGGAAAAAATTTTTGCACCAGCAAAATTGTCGCTGGCGCAGGAAAGCCCACGTCTTTTCCTGTTTGCGCGTGCTGTCGTGCGTACTTCATCGCGTGCGGAATTTAAACGAGGATATTCAGTCGCTGGGAATTAATGATGCATGCGCGCGCGCGAGGTGAAGGTGGCAAATTTCCTGCGCATTTCGAAAGTATTATCGCTCTCGGGGCTTTACTGCGCGCTCCAAGTGGCATTTAAACGCTCATCTCGTCTGGGGATTTAATTCCCTCCACCGTCACTCCCCAGTCGTTTGTTTGTTTGTAGATCGCATTCGAAATTCGTCGTTGGGACCCGCATAAATCGTCCGCATCTTACGATTGTATGCGCACGTGACACCTCGTGACTTACAGAATCGGCGAGTCCGTCGCGGTTTCTCAATCGCCGCCGACGACGACGACGAGTTGTGCAAAAGGCATTGCGGGAATTGTCCGCGAAACCTTTAATGCGCCGCCATCGATAACTTCCACCTTGCCTACCGTTTAATTATGGAGAATGAAACGCTCGTTCGAACGATCACGCCGTTACGTCAGTCGGCAACGTGATTTCGCCGCGTCGACGCTTTGTCGACAGTTGTAAGGATCTGCGGGCCCAACGAGGAAACTGGAAGGACTCCGTCTAATCTTGCCCGTCGCGAGGGACTCAACAGAACGATCGCGCGAGGAAGAACGTTGTGCTTCAATAAAGCATTAATCAGAAGTCCATTAGGCGAAAGCTCACTGTTCTTCAATTGCCTGCATCGTTCGTATTGTAAACAACTAATTATTTAGATAGTTCGACAATTAATTACACATAGAGAAATATCATCCTACTGCGATTGCTCAATTTACTTTCTTTTGAAGTAATGACTATCTTAAAGAATATTTTCCTTAATCAATATCCTGAGATATGTTCATCCACTATTCTAGGAAAACTCGTTATTATGTACTAGGAGGAAAATTTATTCTGTCCGCAAGAATATTATAAAATCTCATTGAAAAGAAAAAGTTGTTTCCACTCTGTGCATTTGGCAAAGCGAATTTTTCTTTTGATTTAGTATTCCCAATTGAAACGCTTAACTTACTAGGATTTGAACTATGTATATATATTCGTAATAAATTTAAATAAAATTGGAATGCTAAACGCTGAGATCCAGAATAAAGAGTGCGTCCATAGACACTTCACTCTTTCTTCAAAAGCTTTGAATATCCCAATTAATGATATACCGATTTTAAACTTGAGAAGATGAAGAATATAAAGCTGTCGATGTTTACGAGATAAACGATCCAATTATTGAGATTGCAATCTCAATAATGTATTACATTTGTTACTGTTTGTTGAGATTGGAATCTTTTGCGTTGTTTATCTCCCAAACGACTACGAAAATTATTTTGGGATTTTATATTTCTAACATCTATTTGTCTTAAACTTCAAATCAATGCATCATTTATTAGAATATTCGAGTCTCACGAAATCCCATGGAAAACGGGCAAAATTTGGCCGCACTTTTTGAGGATTTATGATTCACTCGAATGCAGTAGATATTCTTTTGTGTTTATTCACGCAATTCGCTCAACAATTAATTGTACATACGTTTACATCGTGAACAATTAAATTATTCGAACCGACCAAATCTCGAAACACTGAATCGTTCACCTAATAGAGATTCGTTCAAAGAATTCAAAGAATTCAATTCCTCACATTGTGAATAATTAATTGTTCACATGGTGAACAACAAATGGATCACATATCATGCTTGCATGTGCCTATACATCATTCTCGCTGGTGTGTGTGTGTTCAACCGATCTGTCATTTTAATAGCTTGACACACATAGCACGTTACATGATATCCAGATAATGGTGAGAATGATTAAGAGGATCAGTGGAGTTTTTGCTTAGTGAAGGCTTCAGTTGAGACTTTGTCGAGACTCAACGTACAGTCCGATTACGACGTGTTGACGTCGATAGGAATTTCATTAGCAGTAAACAGATTGTACAGCGTCGTATTCCCTTTTCCGTTGCCTTTAGTGGCGTAAAAGTTTTCGTCAGTAATAAAGCAGAATGTCATCGCCGATAGAGAGGCACTATTTCCAGCGCGACCTTTGAGACGTCCGCTGAACAATCTTGAAACGACATTTTCAATGTAACGCGCGTCCTGTTATTTTATCTCCCGCTTATGTCTTATTGACGTCGACGCGGAACGAGTTACGCTTTCGCGCACTCGGCCGACAGATCGCAAGGATAATCTAATATCCAGTGATATTAGACTCGGCGTTGTGGTTGCGACTTGGCCGCGAGTGACTCGAGCGGGGACAGTAGTATCCGCGCTTTGTTTTCGTAATGTAACGCGATAAAGCGCGATTATTAATTCGATAAACAAGTAATTAATTGCGTCATTAGATCATCGCGTTTCGCAAGAACTACGTAGGTTATCTGATTTATCTACGTGAGTTTGATCCCCCTGGATTTACACAACGTTATCTGAGATTTCAGCTCGTCGAAAACATCGCGTTAGGGCCCCGCAGTGCGCAGAGAAAAAAAACGGCAAAACTCGAGCGGAGAAACGAGTTGATCGATCGCCATCGAGGATTATCGAGAACACAAGACCACCTGTGTTGAAAAAGTCTCTGGCTACAATTAGTCGTTTCGTACGTTTATTAAGTCTCGCTGATTAAGTTTTACCGATTACATTTTTCCTCATAATGATTGCCCTTGCGTAGTGTGCGTTATCTCTTATTTCTACACTTTATTTTGTCTCATTTTATTCTGTTGTCTCCCTCTTAATCTCTCTTTGCGCTAAGATAATATAATAATCCTCGCGTGTTTCACGGAGAAAGGGGGAATTGAGGATCGCTGTGTTACACGTCGCGACTGACATAAACTCGCTTCTAACGACGTTAACCGACCGGGAAGAATTCACACGATCTAACGTAGCGAGACTTGTTTACGGCGAGCTTACTCTGTTTTTCGGCTTAACGCGCCTAGCTGCGATTTCGACACGATTTCCGCCTTTTGAACAATAACAAGTGGCCCACCGGCGGCAGTAATGGTGGCGCTGGTAGTAGTGGTGGCGTTAAGAACGACGTTGTTTACTAACAAATCGCGTCGGAATGGCGACTTAATTCACGGAACAGTAGTGGTAACTTGGCGCGTGCAATGGTAATAATTATTATTCACGCTCTCGTCTCCACGGCCAACGATATCGGCCACGGTCGCAACGTTTCGCATATCGTATACGACGTCGATTTCGCATGATAACGAAATCCTCTGTTCTCACGTGCGAAAATAACAAAAAATTTGCACTGTTGTACGATGTAAATTCAACAATTAATTCAATACAATATATCTATATTGACATCTTTTTCTAGATGTAATTTAAAAATTCGTAAAGCTTCTCCGTCGTCGATTGTCTCACGTCGTGATAACCATGAAAGTCTATGTGGGACTCTCTCGCGCGAGTCTCTCAGGCGCCTTGGTGAGTTGGAAACCTTCTTATCCAGTCTCCCCGATTCTCGATGCGACCCGTGTCGTAATAATAGACGTGCGTGAATATAAATAACCGATGGTGCTCTTTCGAATCTACAAATTTCGGTCAGTTGGAGTAAAAAGGGGAGAGTGCAGTGACTGGGTGGAATAGAGGATGTTGTTTGAGCGGCGAAATGGTTCAAGGTTCGAATCAACGGAGGAGATTCGTTTCCGGATCTCCTCCGAGGGAAAGACAGGGAGAAACGGAAGGAGAGATCGACGAGAGAGGAACTCGGGATTAAATCGAGTCGCGTGCGGCCGAAAATAATATGCCGCTTTCGCCCTCGTGCACTCGGATATAAACTAGCGGATCGACTGCCAGGCCACGGCTCGAAAATAGTCACAGCATTTAGGGTGGCAAGACGTGGCTTTCGACGCACGCGTGTCTTCGTGACGCATGAGGCGCCTCCTCCCCCGTCCCTCTCTCCCCCGCTGGTCGATGGCAACCCAATTCGACGGCCACGAGCGCGGATTCTCCGTACGGCTCTCGACGGTGAAATTTCGCTCGGGGATCGCTCTCACGTTCGCGAGATCAGCGAGAAGCTCGCGAGCAACGTCCGAGTGCATCCTTTTCTTCTCATTGTCCCCTTCTGCGACGTAGACGAGAGAATGCGTGTCGAGTGTCCCAATGAGACGGCGTTATCGCGTTCTCTACACTAAATTGACCCTGACAATAGGAGCGCCTGACTGGCGAAAACGAGAAAAACATGGCACGGGGAAGCGTCCAGCTGCGATTACGCAACCGTCGCCATTTGTACGCATCATTATAGCGACTCTGTCGCTCTTCTAACCGGCACTTATGTCGCATTTCGCGAACTCCGAAACATCGACGGGTTATTAACGAGTCGCACCTGTTGCCGTGTGCGAAAACAATTTCGTTTGTTAGACCGACAAGACCGGTAACAGCTGGCGAATACCACCTGGAAGACGTCAGCCGCGGGAGAGCCACGCGGCGATCGGCTGGCTGTACTAAATTAATATTAATTAGCACGCTTCGCGACCACGTCGGCATTCGGTTTGGACCAGGCGTATAATTGAATTATGCGTTATCCAAACATTACGCGGGACTGGATATGGAACAGAAAGAGAAGAAGAAGGGGAAGAACGAGTCGTGTAACGTTCACCGTTACGCGCGTGGCGCGCCGAAATATTAATTAGCACCGGCTCTCTCAGGAATCCCATTTTTTTATTATTTTTTTATTGGAGCAATCGTGAAGTTACATGTTGTCAAAGCGGCACTACAATGTCGCCGCTGTTACGCTATTGTTTTTATTATTGTTTATTTATTTGTCACGTTGTTTATTGATTTGTCATTTATTTGTCATTTTTATTATTGTTTATTTATTTGTCACGTTGTTTATTGATTTGTTTACTTATTTAGTGAGTAAACAAAGTTATTTACTCATGTTTGTTTGATCTATTTATTTATTTGTTTACTCGCTCAGACGAAGAGAATCTTATATGAGCAATTAACATGGAATGTTGCGGCCGAGAGAAACAAATCGACCTCCAGCAGCAATTTATTATCCTTCCATTTTTTATGTATGCCGTTTACACTTGAAAACTCAAGTGTGTTGTTGAAACATTTGCTATGTGCCTATTCAGATAGACTTCTACGATTATCGCGACGTGAGACAATTAATGGTAGGAAATTTGCAATTATTTCAATAACATTCATGAGGCAAGTGCAATGTATTGAATTGGTCGTTATATTTACGTCCTGCAATGACGCCAATTCTGTATTACATCGGCAAGAAATTTTGATTTTTCAGACTTATTTATTACATTTCGCATGACCTACTGTTATGTGTAAATTCTTTTCATATCTTTGTCGTATTTTTATTTCGTTATTCTACGTAATAAATATGAGCGCCATATAAACCGCTCATAAGGGATGCAACTTTCACAAATCGGCTGATAAAGTTATTTGCAAAGTTACTGTCAATCTGGCACGCACAAGGCAATACTATCTATCTGGCTAGTAAAAGTTACTACACATGAAAGAAAATATATTCAAGAAATAAAAGAGATTTAGATTTTCGGTAGATAACTAATAACATATATTCACTTATATTAATATAAAAAATATTTTTAAAATAAGAATACACATTTTCTTAAAACCTCTATGAAAAGCAATTGTTTATTCTATTTAAAGAATAATCTTTTTATTTAAAAAATTAAAGTTGCAGCAAATATGTGTGATTAGTATTTACCAAATAAATTCCTTTTATTTTTTATTTTTTAATACTTTGTACTTTTTATTTTATATTTTTTATATTTATATTACATATTACTCTTTACTTATTATATTTATATTTTTCATTTATATTTTCATTTTTTGTATCTTTTATTTTTCTCTCAGTATATGTTGCTTAACAAGATAGACTTTAATAATAATCTATTTCTGCACTATTGGAAACATAATAAATTTAAAGAGAACTATTAGAAACTTTAAAGAGCACTATTAGAAACATAATAAATTTAAGGAGAATTTATATGAAAGAGAATTATGATAAGTTACTTATATTTATTTGTTTACATATCTATTTACTCATTGGCCGATCGATTTATTTATTTGCGGACGTTATACCTTTGGCACACCCACGATACATATTACAAAGTGAACAAACCCATCTACGTAGAAAAGTAACAAATATTACACATTATCACGTATTACGTCATTAGTGTTACATATTATCGTGGGGCAGGAAATCGCGTAACTCAACTGCTACGCGCGCACGCGTTGTCCACTGACACTGACGTTGATCGAGTCTAATTTTGCTTTTTGACTAACTAAGGTTCGGCCCGGCGGTCGATCATCGAACGACCGCCCGCATAAAACGTTTACAAAGTGACGTCACGAAGGAGCGACCGTACTCAAGGAAAGAGAATCCCTCTATCGATCGATCGTCCGATTGTTTTCGCTTTCCTCGTCGGGAAAGACGGCGACGCGGGAGCGGCACTTAATCTATAAATAAGTTTCTCCCCGCCACCTCGCGTGATACATGTCGATAGATTCGGTGTATCGACGGGCCTTGAACGCGCGTTCTATAATAATCCTCGACAAAGCGAAAGATCGAGGAGACGGGGAAGGAAAAGGAGGAGACAAATCGGTCGATCGATCGCCAATCTTTTTGCCAAAAGCAGCCGCTGCGCGATCTGGCATTAGTCCTGGGACTCTATTCCGTTCCCGACAACTATCGGTTCGATTTGTGTCGTTGCGCAGATATAATCATATTATAGAATAGCTGCGCAGCGAGACAAACAGAACCGATAGTTGTCGGTACACGGAAACGGAATAGAGTCCCTGGCCGAACAATGATCGTCCGTCGCGGTAATCAATTACGCTGTCCTCTACACAGAGATTTTGTTGTCGAGACGAAAATGTGGCATCCCGGAAGATAATTTGGTTGGGAAGAAACAAGTAGTTTTAGTAGTGTTTGATAATAATTCACTCGCATTAATTTCAATGAATTTGCTTTATGTTCGGTTCCCTCAATAATATACTCGACACAAGTCGGGTATAAACGTGGTAATGCCAACCAAATCATACGTATCAAATATTTTAGTTCCAAATACAAAAATAATTTCTTCAATGTACGATGTTCTCGTGAGCGAAGCTCACGTAGATGTTTTTCACATATAATCCGGTAGCGTTGGACATTAAACGATTCGAACTTTTTTTGACTGTAATAAATGACAAATACAGTTGTATGGTTCAAAATGAATCGATCGTGATACATCAAATCAAATAATTTAATCGATTGATGAAATTAATTATTAATTAAATTATTTGTCAAGTTTTGATATAGTTAATTATACATTGATTAATAATTATACACTGATTAATAATCAATTTCATAAACATCCGCAATTTTACCATCGCGAGATCGATGGTATGTATTAGAGTCGTTGTATAAAACTAAATTCTCTTGCAACAAAATCTCTGTATGATCCAAATTATTTGCAATTAATTTCATGTAAAATTATATTTATGAAATGGGGTGAGATCATCTTTTACATATTTCTCATAGTGAAACTTCACTGGGGACGAGCGAAAATTCACTCGAAGCGCTTGCAAAGATATTATTACTCGGAATCGTCTAAATGGATGCTTTATTCAAGCTTAGAGTGAATTCTGGCTTTATATGATTCGAATGAGTTTGTAACAATGGAAAATGGCAGATTCAATCTTCCATTTCGCGAATAAATATATACTAAGGGGAGAAAAATATCTGAAAACTAATAAATCTTTATGCGATAAGTACCAATAACATATTTATTTGTACATATATTTATCTTTACATTGAGAAAATTTCTTTCAAATGAGGAAATAGATTTTCCAAAAATAATATTCAGAAATTTCCAGAAATAATATTGTTATTCTTAATGAGAGCAACAATTTATTCTATTTGAACATACATAAAAATTTAGATTTAAATAAATACATTATTAGTATAAATACGTTATTAGTACCCGTCAAAGGAAAATTCATCATTTCTCGTAACTAATGTAGTTTTGTAGTTGCAATAATTACAAAATAGTTTATTGAACTATATATATTAATTCTACATATAGAGGAGAAAGAGAGAGAGAAAGGGAGAGAGAGGACGCGCTCACACAGTTGTCATCTATTTAGTTATTACCATCATGTATTTTCCTTTGAATGCGGACGAAACTGGCACGGTAGTATTAACAGTAGCAATATTATTTACTTTTTAATTTAATAAAATTTTTGCATTTGTACCGAATAAATATTTTTTATTTTTTGGATGTTTTTTCTCTTTTGGTGTGCCCACTCGATGATTTAGAGTGAAGAATTTCCTCTATATGTGATTGAAAAACGTGTAGTCAATAAACATTTCACTCTAAATTTAATGAATTTACTCCAGTTTCCGAGCAAAGCTCCACTCTGAGAAATTTAGAGAGTACAATGAAATTTATTAATGCGTTTCGCGGAGCGTAAGCCGGGGCTTGACGTTGTTTTCGTTCGAAGCGAAGCGCATCTCGGGCGCTTTGTGTTTTATTATCGTCGTGGTTTTACTGCGGGAGGTGTGCGTGTGCGTTAATTAAACATCCGCAAGCACCACGTGGCTATTCGAGTCCGCATGAGGTTTAATCGTGTCTGTTTCTTTTTGCTGTTTCAGATCCATATTCGTTGTCACATCTCGGTGAGTCTCCTCTGTCATTGCATACGCAGCGAAGTATATCTCTGTTTCTTACTTCTCTCCATTTCCTTGACTCTCTAATCCGACTTGAAAAAAAAAAGAGAAATTTCATTCCGTCGAAAAATCCAGCTGTATCTCCATACGTGCATCTCTCAGTCTGACGTTTTCACCGATTAGCAGGTAACCTGCAACGTAACCGATGTCTCGATTTATCGTCGAGCATCTTCGCGATGCATGTTCCCGAGCACTCATCATTAGTGCCACTTCGCATTGACCGTATCGACTAAGAAAAGAAAAAAGAAAGAAAATAAAAAAGCAGCAAACAACAGATCGGTTTTGCGGAACGCCACGCCTCCGAAATTGGCGCTCTTATCAGGGATTATACATGATGTTGTTTATCATCTGCGCGATTACGTGTCGTTTGTAAAATGAAAATAGAGCTCTGCAGGTGAGGTGGTGGAGTTGTTCAATCTGTCGGTATTTCGTGGCCGTTAAATTTCGCGTTTCCGAATTTACTCCTCACGCAAATCTGTTCGATCCGCCACAAGTACGCCCAGACCAACGTCGGTGCTTAATTACGGCTTAATCACTAAAGCATAAGGACGACTTGCGCGATCGCGATAAGAAACCGCGTATTATAAAGCCATGTTGTGCAATTTGCCGGAGTGGTAATTTAATCGAGCCTCTTCCGACGAGTTCCTCCCCTCGCAAGGCGGAAAACATCCTGACGATAAGCTAATTGGCCTGCTGATCGTCGCTCTGTCGCAAATATTATTTTCCACGTGAGATCGCGGCGAAAATAAGCCAGCTAGACGGAATCGAGAGTACCCGCGGAGTATTCTCGAATCGTTAATGACAGAGAAAGCAGGCCGTAAATCCGATTACTTTCGGATCTTCGCTAGTGGTTCTCAATCGCGGAACAACGGCCGAGGCATCGACGAGCACTCGAAACGTTATATTGCCGTTCTCGTCTCAAGAAATTAATTATAGCAAATGGTAAATTACGCTTAAACCTAACTATTGAGATTCATTGCCGGATAGCGTGTACACTCAGAGAAAGTGGTGTGGTGTTGACAACCATACACTGAGAGAAAAAATATCTAAGAAATATAAAAGTCGTTTCGGCAGGTATTAATTATATATTTATCTACACAGATATAAGATATTTTTTTAATAAGAAAATACACATTTTTTCTTAAAGCTTTTCATCAAAGCAATTGTTTATTTTATCTAAGTAGAAAAATTTAATCATTATTAGTACTCATTGAATAAATTTTTTTTTTTATTTTTATATATTTTTTTCTCTTATTTTACTGGTAATAAGTATACGAATTCTGTATGTGAAATTTATATATATATATATATATATATATATATATATAGTTTAATAAACTATTTTATGGTTATTGCAAGTCAAACTAAATGGTTAGAAAGACTAGTCGTTTCTTGTAACGATTTGACTTCAGTTTTATAGTTGCAATAATTCTAAAACAGTTTACTGAACTACAATATATATATATATTAATTTTGCAGAACTCTCTCTCTCTTTCTCTCTCTCACTCATATAGTTATCACCTATTTAGTTGTTACCACCATATATTTTCTTCGGAATGTAGATAAAACTGATGTTAACTGCAGCAATTCCATTATTTAATTTTCAACTTAATACACATTTTTTGCCATCACCAATCTTATCATCACGTGTAACGATAATAATAACAACAGCTCTATCGAGCTTAGTACCAGTTATAAAGATGCATCGACAAGGAGGCGAGATGCGTGTAAACGACACGGCGACGCATGCAGTGCAATTACGCGGCTTAAGACTGCAGTGATGAATCTCATAAGCGATCTCACGGCAACAATCACGATCATATGACACTAAATGCCCAACATAACAAGCAATATGGCACAAATATCGAACGGCAAGTTGCGCGACGAGAATACGGAGAGCCAGAGGCAGAGATCGCGCGGAATCGAGAGCATTTTCGGCGCCTCGATCGGATCTGGGTCGCGGTGGAGGTCAGACAGATGGCAATTCGCGGTCGGAAAGGTTACGGCGCGATCGTTATCGAACGAAAGCGGCGCGAAAATAGACGTCAGGGATGCTCGGTTGACATAATGAGGTGCCCCGCTCTAATTACTCGTGTTTCCGCCGATCAGGGATCCCTCTCTTTTCACGTCAGTGCAATTCCAAATGTTTCCTGCAGTCAAGTTTGACCCCAAAAAAATAAGAGTATTCTGTTTGACTTAATTAATTTTCTCAATGTCCTAACTAATTCATTTCCTCTTTTAATAATTTCTTTAATTTCTTTTATAATAATGTAATAATAATAGATTATATTATATGGAAATAATAATAGATTGTTATATAATAATATTAATAATAATATATGTGTGGATAATGATAACCCCAAAAAAATAAGAGTATTCTGTTTGACTTAATTAATTTTCTCAATGTCCTAACTAATTCATTTCCTCTTTTAATAATTTCTTTAATTTCTTTTATAATAATGTAATAATAATAGATTATATTATATGGAAATAATAATAGATTGTTATATAATAATATTAATAATAATATATGTGTGGATAATGATAACCCCAAAAAAATAAGAGTATTCTGTTTGACTTAATTAATTTTCTCAATGTCCTAACTAATTCATTTCCTCTTTTAATAATTTCTTTAATTTCTTTTATAATAATGTAATAATAATAGATTATATTATATGGAAATAATAATAGATTGTTATATAATAATATTAATAATAATATATGTGTGGATAATGATAACCCCAAAAAAATAAGAGTATTCTGTTTGACTTAATTAATTTTCTCAATGTCCTAACTAATTCATTTCCTCTTTTAATAATTTCTTTAATTTCTTTTATAATAATGTAATAATAATAGATTATATTATATGGAAATAATAATAGATTGTTATATAATAATATTAATAATAATATATGTGTGGATAATGATAACTTGATTAAATAATAATAACTTGATTAGTCGTGAACAAAAAATGACCTCAATAATTGACCTTCTCATAAAAAAATTATCTAATTTTCCACGAGAAACATTCTGCTTAGCCCGCACGCCGAACATTCGCATGATTCTTCTGTTAAACATAGATTCTTGGAAACCGGAAATAGCTGAGTTTCTACAATAGTGACGAGGTTCGAGGAAGCGCGGATAATGAATAATCGCGCAAACGATAACAGTTTAATTTTTGAAAGATCGATCTGCAACGAAATAGTTTCATCATGGTTCTTTCCATGGTTTACAGCTGTAACGTCACCCGAAACCTTGGTCACCCGATAAGTGGTCTTCTATTGAAAAAAGGGTTACGTTATCAAAAAATTAAAGCAACGATGAGAGAGAAAGAGAGAAAAAACGTTTGATCAAATGTAAATATATCGGTCGCATATCTTATCGCGTGTGTATAGAATTGACACGCGTCTTGTTTCGATATTAACCGCTATTATCGCAACGTTATTACATAATTATTCCTATATCAGCATTACTTTTTTTTAATGACGCGCACGTGTCTCGGTATTAATTTGAAATATTAATTTGAAATGACAATTAATACAATTTTCTTCATTGCGATGTCAATTAGTAAAAGTCTAAATTAACATAGAGATTAGTTTGTTTAAACATGTATAAATACAGAATTTTTTATTTCTACTACGTTATTCGAAGATACTGCTTGAAATTTTGTTGATTTTTTGAATTTTATTTTCGTAAACTGCACTAGAAATTAGCCACAAAGAATGTTGTTTCAGTATGAATCTAATTACGATTCAGCTCGCGGAGAGTCTTTCTCCGAGAAACCTTCTGTTTCCGTCTCTTATCATTGTAGGATTATCGTTGCCACGATATTTCCGCGGAAAAGAAGTCGACCCAGCTGAAGAGTTTTTCATTAAAAATACGACAGAGGTGGAAGACCTTGCGTAAATTCTCAATATTAACAATCGATCAACGCGACGATCGGTAAATATTAGCTTATAGTCGGTCGATGCTGTTTCAATTTATCACAGATGCGACAATCACACACGTTATTCCGATATATTGTCCCGTATTATAACGAATATGTTTGTCCGCGCGAGTTTCACGAGTAAAGTCACGGTCGCGCGTCCTTCGAACGTCCTCGTATTATCGATCGATTTATCGCGGTCGCACTTTCGGGACGGTTCCGCGAAACCGCCGTAGTCCGCGTTTAATATTGTTACCGTCGCTCGCGCAAAATCGTTTAACAACAATAAGCGTTTAGGTGAGCGATAGCGTGCACGAGGTGCTGAGTTACGACCGAAATTTACGATGCGGCTGCGATAAACTCGTGACGCGCGCGCGGTTAAAGCCCGGCCAAAATCCATTCGCGGTTTTCACATTAAAGCGAAACGTCGGACGCGAGAAGCTGGAGTTTTTCTTGCTCGGACATCGAGAGATCCCAGCCGCCGTTTGTTCGTCGCGGAGAAAAATTAAAAAAAATAAACTTGAAATTAGCCGTTGCGTCCAAACTGATCTTATTGGCACCTTACTAGTATCGTAGGACGTGAATCAACGTTGCTTCATTTATTATTAATTTTAATTAATGAATTCATTATTACCTTTACCCCTGACAGTAGCATCAAGTGCATCCCGGACGTATTAATTTTGTTCAAGTTTATTTTCTAGTTGAATAGAATTTTGAGTGAAGATGAACTTAAGCGAGAAAAAGCTAAAGTGAGAGATCGGTATGTCATAGCTATGTGACGGTAATAGCAAACGTGTTTATTTATTTATTAATCTCAATTAGCTCAAATTATACTTAAATAAAATAAAATAAGACAAAATTTTATTTAATAAATGAAATAAATTAATTATAAAGATTAATTATTTTAGGATAAAATAATAAGTTGAATTAATAATAATAAAATAAACAATTTTTTATATAATAATATATTAATAATATATATTTACTATATATTAATAATATATATTTACTATATATTAATAATATATAGTATATAATATTTAAATAAATAATTTTCTGAAATGATAAATTAAATTAAGTCAATTAACTTAAATTAATTATATGTGGCCTAATTTATAATTAAATTATCGTAAATCATTTAAGTAAATTAATGTTAATTTCACGTTAAATTGATTTTCATATCATAGGGGACACTCCGTGGCCGGACGTCCGACTTTCTAATAAGCTATCTTTCCGTCCGACACGAATGAAATCCATCGACTCCCACATTTCTCGCGCGTCCCTCGCTATTGAGAAAACACGCTGACGCAAATGCAACGGCATCATGTCGTACCAGTCTCGCGGCGCCTCGCGTTATGATGCACCTTGGCTGCGGCTCAAAGAGAGTACATTTCGCCGGCGCGAAATGCAGCGCCAGTGATGAACTAACTAACCGCATCGCCACGGCCAGCTTGGCGAACGTAAACACGCTAGCCGATGGTTCATCAGACTCGAATTCTTCTCTCGACGACGAGGCGCTCCCCTTTTGTCTTGCGAAAATAACTTCTCTTCTCTGCGTCTTGCCGTGCGCTAATCTTGCACTTCGCTTGCAGGCTTCGAAAGGGATCTACGTGTGTAGATAGCGCGAAGATAAATCGAATGAGATACAGGAAAAGAGAGAGAGAGAAAGAGGGATAATAAATGAGATGTCTTTTGTCACTTTGACTTATGAATAAAAATTGCGAATAATAATCAAGACTGCGTCGCGCTCGACACGTGTCGCAGTCACAGTTGCATGTCATGGTGATAAACAGGATAGAAAAAGAAAAATACGTAATGATAGCAATTGTATAGGTGACAATAATATGAGTTTTGTATGCAGAGTTAATATATATATTTAATAAATTATTCTGTAGTTACTGCAATTAAAGCTGAATGATTACGAGAATTATAGAGAGGATAAGTGAACTAATTAATCTTTAATCTTAAAATGAATTAGAGAATCTCATTTCAAAATTTATGTATTCTAATTTTAGAATTAATTTTAGAATTAATTTCAGAATTAATATTAGCTGTAATTAATATTATATATAATATTAGAAATAATTATTACATAATATTAAAGTTGAATAGTTATAGGAGAACTATGTAGAGAATTAGAGAACTAATTAGAGAGAATTTATTAAAGTAGCAAACAATTCCATTATCTCACCTCTGTGTAGTTCTTCTAACCACTTAGCTTTAGTTATCACAATTGCAAAATAGTTAATTAAACTATACAATGATACTACGTACAAAACTCGTATAATCGTCACCTGTGTAATTATCATCGCCATGTAGTGTTTTCTGAGTGCAAAAAATAGAGAAAAAGATCGTCAATTCACTTCCTTGTACAGAGGAGTGAATGACGCGCGATCCAAAAGCGAGAAGACACAATGGTTGTTTCACGTCATAGAGCAGCTATTTTTTTTCTCTCTTCTCGCAAAAGATAAACGGAGTACGATGGACAATACGTACCTAGCGCGACGGGTGCGCGTGAATCACGCGCGGATTCGCGGCAAAAAGAGTCACCTAATCACCGATTAATCGGACCAAGTGCACAGATCGAGTCTGACGCGTCATTCACCGCTTACCAGGAAACGTGTTTACAGTTATACAGTGCACAAGGTGTCTCGGAATTACCGTGTAGAGTTACGCGCTGGCGCCTGCCGGGTCGATCGTGTGGAGAGAATCTTTCGGGATTCTTCTTTTCGGGGGCCGATGTGTACACACACGTAGGAGCCGGAAGACGGTATCGATTGAGAAATTTACTTCGCGTCATACTTGCGTCAGCGAGACGCCCGCCTTCGCGTCCGTTTTGAACCAGGCCAATGATTCACCGTACGTTCATTGTCGTTGGGTACGCTTGACGCGTTTACTTCTCGTGATGATCATTATACCCTTGTTAATACGCGTGCGAGGTTCTTGAATGAAGTCCTCGGACGAGATCTTTTCGTCTCGACGGTCGTTTAGAATCGTGTTTATCGAATCACTCATTAATTATTACCCGTTAGATTTAGTTGATCTCGCGCGAGACATTCGCGCAGTGCTGAGCATTAACCGATTAAAATGTGCTTCGGCTGAAATAATAGGCGAATCAATGATCAACGTTATAATCAATCGCCGTAGATGTAATCATGAATAATCTGATCGAATGATGATATTGATAAAGAAATTCGAATATTTAGACTCCATGTGCTTAATTGATATGCGCGTAAATTAATTATTATTAAATCAAAAAGATTAAAAATATCTAATAATACTACTCTTCAATATCACAAAGATTTTTATTATTAATTAGTGTATAAACAATCACATCAAAATTTAATTATTGATTCGTTGATTATTTTAGTTAAAAAAGATTTTAATTGATCAATATCCAACACTGCATACTGTAAAATCCATATTAATAGTCATTACTTGAAACTTGTCTCAAGCGAAATATTCAAATTTTAATTTAAAGTTAGATTTGAGTTTGACTTTTGTATCGTATAATACATATGACATAAATATTTGTAATCGCGATTCAACTGAAAAACTCACACATTTAACTCTAAATTTAAATATTTATTCAATCCCTTTTAAATTTATATAATCTACATGCAAATCTCAACTTGAGGCAAGTTTCAAGTAGCAACTGTTAATATCGGTCCAAGATCAATATTAATAGTCATTACTTCAAACTTGCCTCAGATGAGAATTTAGACTTTGATGTGAGTTCTTCAGCTGAATGAAAAAACTCAAATGCAGTTCCAAGTTCAAATCTGAGTATCTTACATGACACGAGTTTTATGTAACAACTACTAACACGTGCCTAAAAATAAAACAAAATATTTTTGGAAACAAAACAGATTTTTAGCTATGAGCAATTTAAAATGATTTTTTTACAATTAGAGGAATTCACTTAGGCGTCATTGCGAAAGATCACAACAAGTTATCAACCAATTTGTTAAATACGAAATGACATGAGTAATACAATGAAAGAAATTGCGAGAGCAATTTATCCATCCTTTTTTGTATTTAAGTTGACACTTCAAGAGAGCAGACACATTACGTTACATTACATACGTGTTGGCCTATAAATAATAGAAGGAACACATAAATAATAGAAGGAAGTCTGGAACACATGATAGTAAGCGGTTAAACGGTCCACGTGGATTAACTGCGTAATCGGCGGGATTTCGAGATGTCTGTTCGCTTCGTAAGAGGAATATCCCGTCGCGATATACATGTATCGGCTTAATGAGTTATTTGTGGGTTTATCTCTCGACAAGTGTCTTATTTGCGATAGAGCGGCGCTGCTATTTTTAACAGGATAATCTAACGGCTCGATTATACCGTTATAAATAGGGCTAAAGTATAGGCGATTCCGGTGATGTGGGGTGCATCGGGGATCACTAGTCGCGTCGATAAGACGCATCCGACGAGAGGATTAGAAGGAAGAAGCTCCTCGTGACAAACTTTTTTCCGTGAAGTGTCTTCTAGACATCGCACTTTGTACGCGATATTTATTAATCTTCAGTGTACAATCATATTTTTTGAGACATGCAGTACAATCTCGATCTGTCGGGCAGCTTTGAGCTGCCATAATTTTGTTGAAAGTCAACATTTTTGGACACATTTCCTTTCCAGAAATAGAGAAGTTCTAAGATAACAGTGCAATAGAATCAAAGTTTATGAAGTAGAACAGATTTACATGATTTTTAAATAAATGGAAGAAGATTCCTTATGAAATAAGACGAATAATTTTTTTCTTTATAAAATCGGTAAATTTCTTCTAGTTAAAATATTTAGGTTAAACTAGCGGGGTTTTACTAAAAACATCTAAAATTTTCTGATAAAATATTGTCGGGATAAAATTTTAATATTTATTAGCTTTTTGCAAGATATTTGTTACACTATTTTGTGACACTGTTTTTAAACCATCTATTTTTCATTAAGTTTGTTTTTTGCTGACGACTGCGTTAAAAATGAGCTTATATAAAGTTTTCTTTTTCTAAATACATGTAAAAATTTCAATCCTTTTGATAGCAATCTGTTTCATAGTTGTTCTTACAAGCACAGATCTCGCACATCGCGACCCGGCTAGAAATCATTATTTTTTTAAGCAGATAATATGAAAAAATTTTAACTTATCACCAAAAAATTACTTATTATAAAAAAAATTTAACTTATCAATAAAATTATTTATCATCATTTATCAAAAATTTAACTTATCATCAAAGAATGTGTAAAAATATCTGTACACTGTTAAAATATGATAAAAAAAATGACGTGGCATATCATGGATCTGAAAGACGTAAAAAAATGCCAGGCAATTGCACGACTATTTTGAGACGATTAATGGTCAAACCGTACTTCTATATATCTCTATATATATTCTAGAGAATCAGAGAATGCTAGAGAACATAAATAGTGCTATTTTCCGAACTCTTTATGAAAGTTAATGAGATCGAATATTTAGTCTGGTCTCACAGACTCAACATTGTACACAAATAATTAAGGAATTATTTGAAAGATCGTAGAAAAAGGTACTTCCCCGGAATTTTCAGGTGAACAGAAAAACCTAACAACGTAAAACTTTGAATTTTTTTAAGCCTTATCTTAAAAATTTATCTTTATTGTCTGTAATGAAAAGTATATTATATCCTAGTTACTACGAACTTGCAAAATAAAACGTATATACGGTATAAGTGATTCGAGCTCTCCTAAGTATTTGAAACACAAAAACCAAAAACTTTCTTATGTAGAGAAAGTGTGAGTTAAAACTAAACTAATGCTAGCATACTAAATAAAAATAGTGATCTTTTTATTAAAAAATTTTAGTTTTTTCTTAAAGAGTTGCTAATGTTTTATTAAAAAAAAAAAAACTAATAAATGTATAATGTTTGTTCTAGTTAGACGATGGCCACACTCATCTTGAATAAGAAAATTTTTTTTGCGTTTCAGAATATAAAAGAAGAATCGCTTTTTTCGCTTAAACGATAGAAATATATTCTTAAAGTAAGCTTAAAAGTTACATGCAAAATCTGACATTGTTCAATTTTCATATTTTCATATAAAAAATTCCGAAAAAATACTCTTCTCTGAAACCTTTCGAACTAAGGATACCCCTTTGAGTGTCGTCGTCGCTAGCATTCGTATCTCGCGCAAAATTTCGCAATCGCGCCGACGTTAAGGGGGAATTTGCGGAAAACAAGACGGACGATCCGCTTCTTCCGGTATTTTCCGCGAGTTCGCGAAGCGGCACATCGTCATCACTGCCGACGACGCGCGGAATCGCGGAAAAAAACGCCATTTGCGCTCGCGAGTTGCGTAAGACACGGCGAATCCGACGTTCGAGTCACGTCATGGCGATTTGCGTTACCACAACACTAGTGAGCCGGAATAGAGTTTGTTAGAACGAGATGGAAAAACAGAGGCAGAGTTCGTTTGTCGACCGTCGCACGAGTGATTCGCTTAATATCGCTCTATACACACATATATATATTTATATATATATACACAATATATATACACACACACACACACACACATATATACGTATCGATTTAAATGATATTCAGAGCCGAGGGAAAGTCCGCGAGTGTCCTCGTTTAACTCGACGTACGTTCAACTTGTTCTTTTTGAAATTAATCAATTAAAATAGCAGATAAGATAGAGCCGGAGATTTAGATCGTAGATTACTACTGCGTGAAATCGCAATCGACGATTATTCCGGAAATACTTAGCGAAAATTAATTAACGGCGTGTGAAAAATACGTCTCTATAGACGCGATTAAAGCTTCCGAGAAATATCGGAAAATACTCTCAGATTCACGGGTGAACACGCAAGAATATAAAAGATACAAGAGATAAATATATAAAGGAGGCTGGAGAATATACTCAGAAGAAGCTACAGGGGAACACCCAACGGGTATTTTACGGTAGATCTCACGAGGTGCAGAATGATCTTTGGGAATTTGCGGGAATAATTAACGCTACGAGGAAGTACTTTAGACCGTCTCGAAAGTCTTTCACATCCCTCGAGGAACCTTGACAGAAGAAAAAGGCCCCTTGGACTTCAGCGGGACGTCAAGGATCCTCGAAGATTCGTTCGGGACTGTAACAGAGACTTTGTTCAAATACATACAGCTGTATCAATAGGTATCTATACATACGTACATCTAAAGACGACGATTTATTAGGCTGCAGACAACGGACTGGCTAACACGGAACTGACACATCGGTGCGCTGCGACCAGATCTTTGATACCATGACGTGATTCAGGCGACCGTGTCCTACATCAAGAAATGGCAAAGTGAACGGCCAATAGCGAAACCATTGCCATACTGCGAAGCATTCTCTTCTCTTTCTCTCCCGCCGCACTCTCTCCCGCTCTCTCCAAACATATATAGAAACCGAATTTAATAAACTCCGTTCAATTTCCTCAAAATTCACTCTTTTATCATCAGTCGAGTAGTCCCTCCAACTCTTTTCTTTGCTAAAGTCGTATTTTCTTTTATTTCAAATGTTAAATCTTCCTTTTTCTCAAATATTAAATGTTTCCTCTTGCTCTCTCATTTCCTTTTTTTTTTAAAGAACAAGCTAAATTTGTTGTTTCTAAACGCGGGAAGAGATTTCTTTTTCAAGAAGTCATTTTGATATTAGAGTAATTATCACATTAAATGTCAAATTATATAGTGTTACATTTTAATTATTATTAAATAATTATAAACACGAAATTGTTGTCTGCATTGAGAGAAAAAATAAAAACTAATAATATATTCGTTTAAATCAATTCTCTTTATTTAAATAGAATAAATAGTTATTTTCATGAAAAGCTGAAATTTTAAGAAAATGCATATCTTTTTATTTGTAAAAGATTTTTTACATTAGTATAAGTAAATTAGTATTAGTATTAGTATAAGTAAATATGTTATTAATACTCACACTGCAAAAAGTTATGTGTTAAATTTAACACATTTCACATTTTCTGATTTATCCACTCTAATTTTTGTGTTGTTAATAATAATTTAACACAAGGCAAATATGTTAACAAATAACACAACTTATCTATATACTTTATATAAAATATGTCGCCAAGAATATATATGTTACACATAAATTGTGTTATTTTAGCACTTAGAAACAATGAATGTAATCTCAATGTAGATTAGTTAAAATAATATGATATGTTAGACCAACACACGGATATATTAACAGTTTAACACAAAAATCTCTGTACGAATTGATTTCAACACAAGTACAAGATATTTTTTTACTGTATACCGAATAAATACGTTTCACATTTTAGATATCATTTCTCCCAGTGTAGGCAATAATTTCATGTTTATAATCAACCAATAATAATTAAAATTTAACACTCGCGATATAATCTGAAATTTAATGTGCTAATTAAATGTGCACCGAATAAATGTTTCATATCTTAAATATTTATTCTTTCAGTACTTAATAATTGTGTACATTTGTCTAAATTTCTTAGATTATTTTGAGGACAATATCTCTAACAAATAAACTTACTCAAAAGTTACACTCCGATTTCTTTCTAATTTGGCATAAATGTAAAAGTACAAAAAATATTTAGATCATATTTTTTTATTTTGGCCCACTTTGAGATTCGTGGGCAGTTTATAGCTTTTTAATATTTTTATTCCTATTATCAACAAGTGCAATAAAAATGCATAAGAAATAAAATTGAATACAAGATATAGATGTTTTTAGTTTGATGATTATGAATATGAAATCAAATGTGTAAAATTATTCGTATAAATAATAAAATATTTAAATAAAACATGTAAAAAGTTGAAAAAAAATTATTTATACAAATAATTTCTTGGCCGAGATTCGAACCACTTTTGACTAATTTAGCACAGATTTGAAATATTTTGGTTGGAATCTCTGCTAAAAAAATTTAGAATGGTTCGTGTCTCAGCTATGCCGATTTTGTTAAAATTTTAATTAAATTGTCGGATTTCTCTCTCTCTCTCTTTCTCTCTCTCTTTCTCTCTCTCTTTCTCTCTCTCTCTCTCTTTCTCTCTCTCTTTCTCTCTCTCTCTCTCTCTCTCTCTCTTTCTATTTCTTTCGGTTTAGCCAAAATTCGAACTATTTTTGACTAATTTAGCACAGATTTCGGTTGGAATCTCGGCTAAAGAAATTTAGAATAGTTCATATCTCAGCTATGCCAATTTTTTAATTATTTAACTATATCTTGTATTCAATTTTATTTCTTATATATTTTTGTTATACTTATTGATGATAGGAGTGAGAACATTAAAAAGCTATAAACTGCCCGTGAAACTCAAAGTGGACCAAAATAAAAAAATATGACCTAAATATTTTTTGTACTTCTACATTTGTGCCAAAGGAAAAAGAAATCGGAGTATACCTTTTGGTTAAGTTTACTTGTAAGAATCTTAAACATGAGGAACTGCGCGGTTTTCAGATAACGGGCGCGTAACATTGACTCGAGGTCAGTCGATTCCTTTTATTAGATTCCTTTTTATCGTTTACTTATTAAAACATTTCATGCGTCGTTCTTGCGTGTCACAGAAAGGCTCGTGCATTATTAACGAGTGCAGAGAGCACGTGACGTTACGTATCGCCGATAATGCGAATTCTTACGTAACGATTTTTGCGCTCGTTATCATTGGTGTTTATCGCGAAACCGCTGGCGAATTTCTGAAACTTTGCCTTCAATTAGCAGACTCCAATTAACGTGAGAAAGGCCGATTTGAAAGTGGATATTATGCGAAATCGCGCCGTGTAATTAACCTCTCCTCGCCGGGATTATCGTGCTCTTCATTGTCGGGATAAACTTCGCGGTTAAATAAATGAAGGTAGAAATGTCGAGACTGTTATTACGTGCACGATGAGTCCCTTACCGAGTAATTCTTCGACGACTATACCGTAATTCGTTCCTGATCGAAGCTTCAAGGCGCCCCGTTCGACTCCGCTCCTTCGTGTCGCGCCACTTCTCCCACCCTCGAAATGTCCCCTAAATTTAACTCTCCGTGCTCTTTGCGCGGATGCACAGTGTAAATAGTACGACTTTCTAGAAATATTTCAACAACAACTCTTGCTGTCCGCGAAAATCAATCGGACTCGTCCTCGTCAGGGACAAGTCCGCGCAGGTCGTTCGTCTTCCCCCGAAGTCGCTTCGAGGCGACGTAGCTCGCGACGATCGATCACATGTGTCCCGACGTGTTTTGACGACACACCCGCCTAAAATTGGTCGCCGCGTCCTCGCAGGTGACGCGTTTTGGATTTCCTGAAACACCCCGACGATTATATCCGGGCGAGGCCGAAAAAGCAAGTCGCCGAGTCTGCCAACGGCGTCAGCTGACGGCAACCTGTGGTCTGTTTGCGACCGTGTCGTATATACGCAGTTAACTGGACAGCTTCCAAACAACTCGCGACGGAGTAGATCGCGCGCGCGATCGTGACGATCAGGATATTACGCTGATTCACGATACACGCGCGTCCTCGTGGCGTCCTCCGCGGAACCACCCTACGAAACTACGCGGTAAACGCAATAGTGAATAATTATCGCCAAGGCGTCGCCGATGCTGAGCGCGAAACGTCATAGTTTTCAACAGGAAGTCTCGTTAGACCTGTCCTTCTAAGCCTACCTACGCTGAAAAAAAAATAACGCGCACAAAGAACCAAAGCTTCAGAGAGTTACGTAAATTTTTCGCAAGAAACTTCAATCCTTCTAGTCGACCTGAGAAAAAGTCGTATCGACTATCTGACGCAGGTGTTTCGATCGTTTGCGCCCGTATTAATAATCATTGCTTGAAACTTGCCCCACGTAAGGTACTTAGATATAAATGTAGAGTTAGATTTAAGGTTTTCATCTAAATCACACACAATCCACACGACATTATATTTGTAATGGCGACTCAACTGAAAAATTTACATCTAACTTTAAATTCGAATCTGACTACTTTGTCTAAGGTAACGGCTATTAACACTTCTATATGGCTTCTATATGGTAAATGCGGGTAACACATAAAACACGCAATCTTTAGAAACCACCTGATAAAATCGTTTAGTCAAATTTAGTCATATACCTGTTTATCTGGGACGAAACGATCGTAAAGCTGACTCGACGCATTACCGGTGATATTTATCGTTCGCGATTTACTTAATCGACCAACCAGAGATAGAGCTACTCGTATTATGCAGTTAGATGAACTTCCTAAAAATTAAAGGAACATATATATATCCACAGGGGAAAGTTGCCGAAATCGTGCAGGTCTGTCAAGTCTGTCAACCTGACTTTTTTCAGTGTTTGTAGCAAGAAATTTAAAAACGCAAAACTTTCAAATGTTGTTGAAAAAAAAATTGGAGCAGTTAGTTCGTATATAATCCTGAAATTCAGTTCACTTGACTCGATTCGAGTCGTCTCGACAGATTCTTTTTAGCATTCCCAGCGAATTCGGAGACGTTTCGTTCGTCGTGTGCTCGCGATATTTAATATTGTACATTACCTTGAGATTAAACTGCGGGATGAGGCTCAATAAAGTCCACTCGGGATTGCTCGGCAAACATTATTATTTTCCCGAGATCATGGCGGAAATTGTTTATTGATTGTGGAGGCGTATTTTATTTATATGTGCAACGCACTCGAAATAAACCGCGTATTGTCTGCGTGAATTGATCACGCGACATTCTTCGTGTTTTCGTGCCTCGCATCGGAGTGGAGATATGAAACACACAACTTTTATTTCGAAAATCCTAATAAAAAAGTTTGTTAAGTTTCTCTAGAGATGTGCTATGCATCTAATTTCCTAATTACTATATACTACATATAATACATTAATATGACAGCATGACAATATTTTATAGAAAATATGAGTTAAATAAAGTGTTTTATTCATCTATTAAAAACTAAACGCTCTCCAGTTGAGCTTTACATCGAAATTTCTTTATTTCATTCTTTTCTAAATAATCATTTTACCAGCTTCCCAAAATTACCAGGCGGTTTACCGCGATTTACCATCAGATTCGGTCATTTTCATCTCTCGAGAGTCGCTCCAGCGGGATGCTGCGTACTCGCTGGATCTCCACCTGCGCGAGAAGTCCAGAGGACGATTCGGCCGGTTTTGAGAAGTGGCAGGCAGCTCGCGCCGCGGCGGCGCCCTTTCCGCGGTCCCTTTTGCGCCAGGTCGGGCCCGGAGGTGGCATTGAACTTGAAAGGACGACGAGTTCTTCTTCTTTCGCGGCGAGAAAAGCCGAGGAAAAATGTTGCTCGGCCTTCGTTGGCCGTGAGGCGACCCAGCTCGGCTGGACGAGTTCGTTCTCGATTGGTCCATCCTCCTCGCCCTTCTTCGATCTGTGCATCTGAGCTCCATTCGCGACGGAATTGGCTCATTGGTCATTTCGCCAGGCTTCCCATTTCTATTAAATTAACGCTGGATTAATATCTTCACGAAATTACTTACTGAAACCTACACAGGTTCTCAAACGCTCTTGAACATCAGGCAAACTAATTAAATGCTTGGGTCTTCAGATATTTCGATTTTTACATTTTTGTTTTTGGAAATATTTTTTCAATATCATATTAATACCGTATTGCATACGTTGATACTTCTTTCTGTGTACACGGAAAAAATATTGTAGCAAAAATTATTTTAATATAATAATTAAAATTATTATAATTTTTTTTATAATTGCAACAAAATTTTTGCAATCTTGGAGAGACCATAAGTTATGACCAAAATTACTATAAACTTGTTAAAAAATGTTATGCATATCGGGCTTTTTACTACGAAATTATTGCAATTGCCGGAGTGTTTTTTTATATCGTATATCATGTACATCGTAAAACTTACAACTTTTGTAGCAATTTCCGTTCAGCTTTATAAAAAAATACTGTAAAGATAAATAGACATTTAAGGTAATCTTTACTATAATATTTCTTTCTAAGTGTATAACTGAATGCTACTTGAGGATTTTAATGATGTTGACGTGTGCCTGAGACGATGAATTCAACGTGAAATGCACATTTTTTCTCTTTTGTCTTCTTAATTTCGTCTTCGCGTGTCGAACAAACTCAGCAAAATAGTCTCTTTGTTTCAGATCCACCCACTGACAGTGTTTACATGATATGTGGGGTGCTGATCGCTATGGTCCTGGTGGGCGTCATCATCGTCCTGCTGGCTGTAACGATCAGGTGAGTGCGCCATTCCATCATAGACTGTCCCCCGATCATTGAAGTTATCATGAACAATTCTGTAATAAGCCCTGTCACGAAATAATTATTATGAATAGTCGTCTAGTCACTCTGACGTAGATTTTTCGTTATTGACACGAGATAATTACCTCATCCTAGTTACTTATTATCTAGTATTTTTATAGATAAGTTCTATTCATCATGAACATTTTATAGATAAGTTTCATTCATCATCATAATAATGCCCCATACTGATTTAATGTACGGCTCGATTGTCGACTCTTTGATTCATCGTCGAAATGAGCAATTCGCTTATCGCTCAAAAAATAATAGAGATACGCACGCGTTTCACTGATAGCGCGAATTGGAAAGTTTCAACTAGTTTCACGTTAGTGTTGCATTCATTAAATCAAAACGGACTCTGTATTTATTCTCCACTCGTTTCTCCCTACACACAAGCTCGATTTTATAATCCTTGACTTTTTCTTCCGAGGTAAGCGGAACGTGACAATACAGTCACGTGACAACTTTTGAGTCGATCATCGCGTCATCGTATCGTCTCGGTCATTATGTGTTGAGTCACTGATGGTACTAATTAGATAACCAGCATTAGATACTAAGTGTGACGGTACAGCTTCGTGAGTGACGTGAAAAGCGACGCTAAAACGCGCTCGGTGGAAAACGGGCGTGGGTGAAAAATAGCGACGAACGGAATAATTTCGCATGACGAAGAAGATGCACGCGATAATTGCGTCCGCTAATTGGACTCGCATCGACGAATCAGGCGCTGAAAATCGCCGCCAATTAAGGCCAACTGACTCAGGTCTCTCTTACTTTTTCTCTCCTCTCCTCGCCCTTCGTCGATTAACAACAGCGTCGATTAGGCATGTTGTGTATCCTGTTGTGCAGGATGTATGCATCCTGCACCGTACTTTGCGAATCGCGAAGGGATAAGTCGGGAAATAAGAACCGTTACGCCTTCGTGGAATCCCTTCACTAAGAAGTCTTTTCCTTTAGACCTTCTAAAGCGACAATTAGAATTCTCTTCTTTTTTAGCGTGACTTTCATCAAATTCTGATTGATCTTTTGAGTGATTAAGTTTGAGTGATAAAATATTAAATTCCTTTTGATTTCACTGTCACATTTGATTGAATTGTCGCATTTTATTTTCAGTTTCAATAGCAAATACAAACGAAAATTAGATGTAATTAAGATTACATCGAAAATTAGATTAAATTCTATTTTTTCAAAATTTTTCAAAGGAAATTAAGAGATAAAGAATAATAAGAATAATAAGAATAATAAGAATAGAATAAAATAGAATAGAGACTAAACATAGAAAAGCAGAGAATAAAAATAGAATAAGAAAAATAAAAAATAAATAGAATAGGAAGTAAAAAAATAGTAGAATAGAGAATGAAAATAGAATAAAGAAAATAGAATAAAGATGAAAGAAATCTAGATGTGCTTATATATTTAAGAAGAAAACCTCTTAGAGGGAAATCGCGCAGTCTCACTCGAAATCATCACTGAACGGGTTAATTTAATCGACGATTAACTCAGCAAAATTGCCAACATGGACAATAAGACACAGTTTGCTATTAAAATAATTAAGAAAATAATTAAGAAATTCTCCGAATCTTTCTTCTTAACTTGAGTATTTAAAACTACCGTCAGGAAAGTACCGGCTCTATTTTGCTGACATTCGGAATTATTAATTTTGTAGTTATTGAACGGCAAATTGCACGGCTGGAAATTGCCGTTGGCAATTCCGCCGATTAGTTCAATCGGGGTTTGGTGAAAGTCATCCTCGTACGTCCTCTCAAAGGGGATGGACGAATATCACTGCTTGAGAAACGCCAGAATTAATTTATCAAAAAGGTCACGTAAAAAGACGCATGGACTGCTTTCATATTAAAAAACAGCGTCGATTCCGACGAGCGAATTGAATAATCCACGCGCTTAATTCCTTTTCGTTACTTCGCTTCTTAAAACCCGTAGATGTAAACACGCGATTCGCCTGAATTCGCGGATTATCCGGCGTGACGTCCGCTTATCGGGGATTTGTCAGTCAGTTTTTCCCCCGGATGATCGCGATATTCGCAAACGATACAGGTTTATTGACCCGAACGCGTTCGACACATTTCGCAGAATTTCATGCAAACAATTGTCGCTGCCAGACAGATCGATTGTACACATCTGTGTCTCTCTTTCTCTCTCTCTCTCCTCCCTCCCTGCCAAAATTCTATATACTTAACAACAACGACATACATATATTATACCGTTGGTCTAAACATACATAGTCAACGTGAACATTCCGGCGGAGTTCCACGAATAATACGACCAACGCTCGCGACACCCGCGCATCGCGTGTCCTCTTGAAGACGTCTGGCGATCTGCAATCCGGTCGTCTGCGTTCAGACATTCGTCTCAGCTGCGGAGGCATTGAAGGGAAGCGAGAAGAGACGCGAACGCGAGGCGCGAAATGAAGACGAGAGCAGACGGAAAACAAGAGCTCGAAACTCGAGAGCGTCCGTCCGTTCGCGACGGTGTCGCGTGGCGTCGGGACGCGTGCTGAAAACGGCGCACTAACGTCTGGCGTACGCGTGCAGCACCGGACGGAAATAGAGATAAAGGCGCGACGCGTGGCCGCCCGTGTGTATTTCGTTTCCCTTTCGGATGCTCTTTACCGGAATGTCGTTCTCGTCGTCGTTGTCGTTATCGCGAGACACCGTCGAGACACTACCTCCGCGACGTCGGGGGAGACGCTACGAAACGAAATCTTTCTCTCTCTCTTGAGACAAGTTTTTTTCCTATAATTTGTACATATCCGTTCTCTTGAAACTTTGATGAGTCGAGCAGGATTAGACGTTTACGCATAAATTGGCACTCTACACGGAGAAAATAAAAATCACATTAAAATTGCATTTTTCTTTCAATGTCTCTCGTAAAGCTCGGCTATACTGAAGTTACAGCATAAATTATTATAGAAATAGTAGACTTTAGTAGAGAAAATCATTCTACACAGTTATCTTGACTGGGTCACTTATAGTGATCCTATATATCAAATTATATCTTTATCAAGTATGAGTATCTTTGATTCATTGACCCAGACAGTTAGCTCGGTCAGTATTTCTAAAATATTATTATCTTTATACGTTTTTTCGTAATCGTCCTTTAGCTCACTGCCGGGGCAGGGAGCTATGAAATAATTAAGCGCACGACAACAAGATCTTAATCACTATATTCCACCCCGGAGGGTGTTCCGTCCCTCGGGAAACATTCACTGAAAAACAAATTGCCACATAAATAATAAGTTTGACGATCTACCTGATAAAGAGAAACGGTATAAAAAACATTGAAATAATTGCAATAATTTTGTAGTGCCTTAAAAGTGCGTAATATTTTTAATAAATAGATAGTAATTTCGGTCATGATTTTCTACGACGCAAAATTGTAAATATTTTGTTTGTAATTTTCACTACGACATTGTATCAGTACGTCTGCTGCGTGCAGACAACGCAAACTACGAGATATCACCGGGAAAAAACACTTGAAAATTTATTTGCGGCGAATGTAAAGTTTATTCACAGAAGTGAACTTTATTTTACAAAAAAAACTCTGTTTCACAGAAATAAATTTTATATCCTACAAAATAAACGTCCAAGTGTCTTCTTCTCAGTAGTAAAGACAATTTATCGTGCGACATATATTGCACAAATTGCAGCAACGATATGTCGATTAAACATTAATTCAAGGCCTTAATCACCGAGACATTGTTGGGAATTACGAGTAGTCGCGTAGTAGATAACGTTCGTCTGAATCCCCGCCGAGCTCGATTATCGGTTACGAGATATCGAATGCCGGGTGCTCTGAGATTTTTTTGCTTTATCCCACGGATCTTGGACAACTGCCTGGAAACTCGAGACGCTTCTATTCTCGCCGGGATCGCTAAAAGCGATCCGCGTCTTTTCGCGAGAATTTTCATCGCGTCACGCGGAGAGCCGTGCTCTTTCTCGTGTTGCGCGAAGCGACGTTTGATGTGACGGAAAGCCACTTATCTTGACGGTCGAAAATCGAACGATCAATTCGGCAAAGTGAGGGTGGTTTAGCGCGAGGAAGAGCGTAACGGTTGTTATTATTACTGCGCCATTTCGCGATGTCGAACGTTATATTACTCGACGTTACAGTCTTTTATCGCGTTTCCGACATCGCGTTTTGATAGGAGCTCTCGTTTCGGGGAGATTTATGCTCGCGCAAATTATCAAAATGTAAGATGGCAGCCGCGTTGTCGACCTTGTTTATCAGCTGACGAATGAACAAACCGAGTGATCTACGATCCCGGATCACCTGTCACACCTGTAAACAAGCTTTTTTGTCGTTTGAGTGGCAGCAGCAGCGGCGGCGGCAGCAGCCAGCGTGGTGCTGTCGACCGAAATAAAATCGACTTTTGCAATTTTCCGCGAAAATGCAATGTCGGAGTTCATTGTCATTTCAGTTCACTTTTGTTCGCGCGCGTGATTCACTCGTTATCGCGTTGCAGCGTGAAAAGAGGAAGAGAGAGAAAGGTGTCGATAACCGGATTAATAGATCCCCCGATATCTACATCACAACGAAAAATCCCGAGGTGGAGGATAAAAGATTATGATGACGACCGACTCTAAGAAACGGGAATCTCCTATCTGCGTTGTCACGTACGAGAATAGATTTTGAATGAGCGGAGATTAGCCGCCGAGATTACTAACTCTTCTGCTTCTTCTTATCGCGACATTCTTTTATTCGGTCCAATTTAATCTGGCGTACCTGAAAAAGTTGACAATGAAACTTTACTGTTCTCTTTTCCTCTCTCTCTCTCTTGCTCCTCTATATTTTTATTTTATTTCGTTTCACTTCTATCTCGACTTACACTGCAGTCTATTTTTAGCAAAGTTCGATTCAATTTAATTTATATTTCAATTTACACAATTTGACTTGCAATTTAATTTAATAGAGTCCAGAGATTAATATTCTTCCATTCTCTTCGTTTAAGTTTCTTTCGTTTCTCGTGCCTTCGGCTCTTCGTTCGAAATTAAATTAAATTCCGCGGCCGAAGTTCAACCTCTTTCGTTTCTTGCTACGCTTTCATTCCGGCCGTCTCCATCCTAATGTAATGTAATTCGAGAAACTTCGCGATAGCGAAGCGTAAAGGGGCAGCTTGCGCGACCGAGAGATGAGGACCTTGCTTGCTGTTATTGTTAAGTCAGCGTAAACGCCGCACGTGTCGCACAGAGGACAGCTCTACGCGCGCATTGTGAAATAATAAAGGCGCCGTTACAGTCGTTGTTGCATAATCGCGGATACAGCCGACTCGAAATTATTATTATTATTATTTCTATCGGGGTCTGATAAGTCCCGGCCGATTCCTGGCGTAGACCTCCCCTCGTGATCGCCTCTTAAATCGTTGATTTCAATGAATTCAACTCCATTCAAATTTCACATGATTTAGCGCGTTTCTCGTACCGATTTAATTTGAGTTTTCGTAATCTTTCTTTTTTTATTGATACCTGATCGAAAGAGAATTCGATTTCGACCTCGACAGTGTCTGCTGAACTCAGATGTGCCACACATCGTTTTGATTTATGTCGGACATATTTTTACGCTTTTTTAGTTTTCATTCAACACACTGTTACCCTTCTCATCTTATATAATGTGAATACATATGGCGTTACGCGCCTTCTTTCGTAGCGCGCACATTCCGCGCGATTAAGTTTCGTTTGCTGCCGAATTAGTCGAAGTAAATTTCAACTTTGTCTCATTTTCTTCCATTTGATTGTAATCAAGAGTAAAGGAGCAAATTGGCTTTGGCAGTGGAGCAGGCGGAGACGTTAAATAAATCAACAGAACGCGACTATCCGTCTCACGTGCGCGTTTTAATGCGTTTTTAATGCGCAGATTACAAAGTACTGCGCGCGGCAAATCGTACAGATACGTCACGAATTTCTTGATACAAAGCTGATAGAGTCAAACACGTCGTGCAATGTACTCGTGCCGTCGAGCCGTCATAAAGAGAGAGAAAAAAAAAGAAAGCCGCGACCTTCATTCGGACGCCCCTTTGCAGAGTACGCAGAGCGATTAAACGTTAAATACATTTCGCTAATCATCGCGATGCATCGCAATACGACCAAAGAGAGAGGGCGAGGGAGATAAAGAGAGAGAGAAAAAGAGCGAGAGACACATGTATGCATGAGGAATAAAATAACGCGCTGCGACGGCGAAACGAGAGGCCACGGACGTCGCGCTGCGTCGGTTACGCATCGCGGTTACGCGACATAAGGACATATGTCCGCTGGTCGGCCTTCCGGCGCGACTGGCGCGACAACTATGACGACAGCGGGCCGAGCGCAGCGCGCTCGGGACGTGCGGGACGGGCGACAAGTAGTATACCGTTCGAATTTCGTAGCGGCGGCGATTGGCGGGCGCTGCGGGCGTCGGCCAATCGCGGACGCGCGCGCCCGTGACGTCACGGCGCGGTACAAAAGGCGTAGCGCGCCGTTCCGTGGTTCAGACGCGCGCTGGCTTCGAGCGATGAACGAGCGTAGGTAGTCGGGAGTCACGTCAGCTGCGGCCTATCGGCAGTGAGACACGACGCCGTGCTCACCGTTCCTTCGATTCGCGTCCACGCGCGGAGGAGAAGAGGTAGAAAGGAAGAGAGAGAGAGAGAGAGAGAGAGAGAGAGAGGAAGAGAGTCTTTCCGGATGATCGAGTGTCAAGGGTTCACGAGGCTAGTCAGTGCGAATATCGCGCAAGTGTAAAAACAGTGGGATCCTTGTCGTAAGAGAAACGGAAGGGAGGAAGAGGTCGTTGGGAGGTTTGCTCATACAGCTGTTTGATTGAGCGAGACGGAAGCGAGAGGTGTGTCGCGTGCGACGAAGACGGAGAGTAACCTAGAAAGAAGGCTGACGCGTACCTAAAATCTTGACGGTGATACAAAGAGAGAGAGAGAGAGACTTCGAGCACACCCAAGCTGGAGAGAAGAGAGAGAGACGAAAATCAGTGTTCACTGTGAGACATACGAATTTACTCGAGAGTCTCGGAGATAAAGAAGATTAAAAATCGTTCCTAAATCTTTGAGATCCGTCGACAACCACGCCAAAGAGAGTATAGGTCGAGGAAGGGGGTACTACTGTTTCGTGGAAAGAGAGAGAAAGAGGGAGACAGCTGATTTCACGATGACAGCTCAGCGCCGCGTGTAACACGAAATCGTCTGCGACAGAAAGAGAGGGAGTTGTAGACTGAGAGTATCACCCACGCTCGTCTTATCCTCGTTTTCTTTGTAAATTCCTCGCTCCTTGTTCAAGGGAAGTCCTTGGCGATTTGAATAAAACGCACATATACTACATAGACTCCGCCGATATCGTCGCATCGTGTAACTCTCGGGAATCCCGGAACTACAGGAGAGTCTTCCTGGTGCCTTGGAAACTTTATTAGCTCTCGAGAAGTCTCGCGCGATCGAAACACCAGCGAGGGAGAATCGTCCCCAGGTGCCTTCGAATTCGCACGAGGCGCGATCTCAGAGCGAGATCTCGATCTCGCGATTCTCGACGGTGTCTCCGCGAGTCTCCCGCGAAAAAGCCCCGGGCACGCTTGTACCCTGGAAAACCTCGCGGACTCGTGTGCCGCCGAGCGCGGCCGTGAGCGACTTCCGGGTAGTAGCTCGTTCGCGAAGCTGTACCGCAAGTGCAAGAAAATGGTTGGCAGCAACGGAACCATGATCGCGATCCGCCTTGTCCGCAGCAAGCTGCGGAAGCGCGAGGATCACCACTCAAGCGCGGGCACGGTGCACCCCGAGGCGACGGTAGTGCAGACGGCGACGTCGCCGCCGGCGACGATCGGCGGGGCCCACTCCGACGGTTGCTGCACGCAGATCTCCACGACCACCACCGTGTCGACCGAGTTCGGCAACAACACCTGCGACGAGCACCACGTCTACGCCATGGCGACGACGGTGACGCCGTCCCCTAATCCGGTCGAGCCGTTTGCGTGGCAGTTTCCGCCCCCGTACCCGCCACCCCACATGCCGCCGGCGCAGTACGCGTTGTACAACGACCAGGTTAGTGCTCGCCTTGTATATTTCGTATTTTATGCCGGCGCCCGCGCGAGAACGGCGGTTCTCAACCGCGTCGTTCCCGCGAAGCTCCGTCTGTCCCTGCCGTTAGTTTCTTCTCCTCGTCCGGAGGAGAAAGGGGTACGTTCAAATGTAAATACGAGGTAGAGATCGGGGCGATTCGATACGCCATGCGTAGAAACTCGGGGATCTTGCACACTGAGGAAAACTACTCGAAAATTTACTTCTGGGATATAAAGTTTTTTTCCTAGCGCACAGAGAAAAGATACTTGAAAATTTACTTGTGGGAATATAATATAAAATTTATTCACAGAAATAATCTCTCTCTATCTTACGGAAATGGACTTTATATCCCACAACTAAATTTTCAAGTATTTTCTCTCAGAGTACAGATAGAAACACTGAGAAAAGATACTTGAAAATTTCTTTGTGGAATATAAAGGGTTATTCATGGAGAAATAACCTTTATTTCGCAGAAACATGCTTTATATTCCACGAATAAATTTCCAAGTATTTTGTTCTCAGTGTCTTTGCGGTCGATCTTGTAATCTAATCGTTTTCCGTGAGAATTTCGCAGCACGAATATGAAAAGTATCAGTATATCAGCCGAAGAACGATGACTCTTTCGCGATCGTCCTTATCTCAATGTTCCGCTTCTAGTATTCTTTCTAACATATCTTTCTGGTATTGTAATTCCTTTTTAGTATTGTAATTCCCTGTACTTTTTGGTATTGTAATTCCACGCGCTCTTTGGTATTATAATTCGTCGCGGCGGAGGCCAAGACCGGTCGAGTTGAAATTTCAATGCCAAGAACGCGCGGAAACGATCCTTATCTTCGTACACGCAGCGCTGAAAAACCTCGGGAATTCAATTCTCCGGGATTACGTCGCCACAAATTTACCGTAACTTTCGCAGGACTGATTATACGCGTACGAGTGCGAGATAATGAAGAAAAAGTAGTAGTTTTACAGTTACGCGCGAAGAGTATAATGTATTTTCGGTGTACGTTCGTGACAACGATGATGCGGCAGAATTCCTTCTTAGCACATTGGCCGGGATCCCTTCTGATAGCTTCTAAACCATTTGCTTGGCAAAATACGATTAGCTTAGGTCAGTGGCATTAACTTCGAGCACACGTAGTGTCCGTCGGCCGCCTCTCAGCGGCTCTCAAATCTCGGATCTCGGGATGCGATTCAACCGACTCTGCTGGACGATCTACAGGTTCATTGGATCTGTTTGCTCGAAAGAGTGTCACGCGTGTCAACGCAGCGGATAAACAGTCCTAAATTCCAAATTTGCAAATCTCGCGACGTCGAATTTGTGAAATTTTGCACAAATCCACAATCTCGCTTCTCGCGAGATTTTACATATGCCTCCTCGAGTCTGCTGGGCGAAACCTCGCGGACGTATCACGTGGAGCGAATTCAAGAGCCAATGGCACCGAGACAGGCCGCGCGGATATATATATAAGCAATCGTTGACCGCCCTTTCTCGCGATCTATCGGCCGATCTAACCGCGTTCGCAACAGCTAACTGGCTAACCGGTGAAGCCAGTATTACCAGATTTTACTGGTTCGCCCCTGCTACGTCTGTTCTCAATGGTTCGAGGACGCGCGACGTTGGCCGGAGACACCCGAAAAAGATTCGCAGGCGTAGGAAGCGGTGGACGCGGCCGCGATTCCGTCGGGGTGATTTTCTCGCGACTATGCCGCGCGATAATGAGCCTTACGCCTCTCCCGATCTTTTCCCGCGCCGTGACGATCAACTCCTACGCCTGTGCACTTCACTTTGTAATCCTTTGTTACTAATTACTCAAACTGAAATGATATCAAAGTGAGATCAGATTGGAAAGTAACTTTTGCAACAACGTGTCAGAATTTTGTTTATTTATTTACTATTTATTCACGCGTAACATACACCCCTTTTAGAAAGGAAATACAACGGCACAAAATCTGCTCGTAAGAAAGAAATGTAAGATAATGAGATTGCGTAAAAAAAATTTCCAAAACATATATTGGAATGCAATATCTCTGCGATACACTTTTCCAAAACGGCGTGACATTGTTTTATGAAGGCAGTAGGGACTGCACTCTTTTCCTCGTGTACACCCTTCGTAACACTTGGGGGGAAACAGTAAGCACCTTCGTCAATCGATGGCCGGGACAGTGACCCGCGGCCATCGCGGTTTCACGCTTCGTACGCCACTTTAGAGACGATCGATTATTCCCGCCGGTCGAGTCGCGCTCGCTGATTGGCTGCAGCTGCGGCGCGCTTTTTTACCGCCCCAACTCGGAACGTGGACGATTCGATCGCGATGTATAGAACGACGTTGTTTCTTTTGATTCCGTTGTATTCGCCCGACGTGGTCGCGTGAAGGGAGAGAAAAAAGAAACAAGAAAAAAAAAAGGAACGACGGAACGTCGTGAGGAGAGTTAACCCGTCGTCGCTTCAATTAGACCGTCGCGCAATTTATCGATCCCGCACGGTGGATAAAATTCCCGTGTGTAGATTCCCAGCGACAACACAATCGAGATAATTAATTTCTTTATTTAGAAGCCGGCCGTCGGAAGTCGCGGCTTCATTCGGCTCACTCGAAATAGCCGCCGTGAGATATCACGCGAGGGGCAATTAACAGCGCCGCTAATCGACAAGAGATTAAAGGGATTAAATAACAACACCGACCGTGTAATCCTGTGATGACACGCGCTAGGACTCCGGCCTAGCGGAATTACTACGACGGGCACGGCCCGGGGATAAAATTATTTTCTAAAGTGTAATAAAGCGACAGAATATGCATATAAATACACCGGCGAAATGGGTGCAGCTCTCGACGCTTCTCCGGCCTGACGCTAAATTTAGCGTCCCTGGTGGGCGTCTACCTACCGCCGCTCACCAGCCGGGCCCCGAATAGGGTGCAGCTGTCGAGACGTTCACGAAATAACGTTTCTCCGTTGCCTGCCGTATGCTGGCAGGTCTGGGCAGGTCCGAGCAGCTCCTCTATATAGCCGCCGTCGCAACTTTGGCCAACAATGGTGATTTACAGCGTATTTAAACCGGTAACGCTATTATACGACCATAAAATAGTGTCACGTTGCTGATTGACCAACAGGTCTCTCGGAAAATCGAAAAGTCATGGACAAGTGACGAACTCCTTCCTTTCCTCGGGCCGAACTTTCCAACAGATCCCGTATAGATAAAGACTCTACTCGGTAGAGTTAACACATTGACTCGGCAGTTAATACATTGACTGTACGGAATACACAATTCCGTTATGGCCATTCCACACAGAGAAACTTGAGCAATAAGCAAATTATAGTATCAATTACACTCATTGATTCTTCGAAGAATCGATTGTGATTGATCAATTTGCCTATTGTTTACGTTTTACTATTTAAATTTTTCTGTGTGCCATATGTTCTGTGTTCCTTAACGTGACTGATTTTTCTGTTATTTGGCAAACGAGATAACAAACTCAGTTGTAGGAACGAAAAGAAAACCTTCCTAGAAAAGATTTCTGTTCAGCCGATTGTTACCTCATTCGAATTTGGAAGCGAATTGAAGGTGAACGTTTTCGGTCGCAGAGATATTATTTTTAGCCATTTTTAGAGTTTCTCGTCTGGTCCCCATTCACACGTTACACGAACTGAAATTTTTTTCCCATGTGCCACGCGATACTTACTGATTCCTCCATTTCTTGAGGTTGAAGCGCTAAATGTGCGGTAAAAAAATGCAATTTGCGATGCGTATGTTCGTTAGTTCGTTTCATTGATTCTCTGTCGACTTTGTGTATAATTTGTTGCACGCAGTTGATCGTTAACGCGTTAACGAGATTGTTAACGGAGTCCCCTCTTCTGCGCGTGTATTGAACACTAAGTATCCCTTTCTCAATCCGTGACGCTCGTGTGAAAAAAACGGAACTTGAAACGAAAAAGATATACTTGATGTCGGCAATGCGTCCAGAATAGAGTCCTTGGTTTTGATACTTCGAAAATTACGAGAGAATATACCGATTGAACACTTCTGAATCGCGATAAAAGATATTTTCTAGCTGTATCTGGTGCTATTGAATGGCCTTCTCGCACGTGATACGAGCGAGATAGCGTTTCTGTTTGCCTCTTAGCATAGGATAAGTCTGATCGATTTATACGACGAGGGTTGAATAATAGCATGCGAAGTAAAAACGTATTTCCTTTTGCTTTTGCAGGACAACCTTGTACACGGTTTACCGCCGGACCGGTCTGGATTCGCGAAGGGTTTCCGCAAGAACATCGGCGGGCGCTGGCGTCGGCTGGTGAAGCGGAAACCGGAGACGGAGACCTGCGCCATTCCCCCCGAGCTGAAGGACCAGCTGAAGACCATCTACGTGTACTGACGGCCGCGGACCTTATCTGAGTGCACCCAGACCGGACAAGAGGAATGTAGATAGACAGTGAGAATGGTTCGGTATTGGAGTACGAGGAGGGCTCGAGAAAACAATGATCAACGATAAATGGTCGATAAAGATTCGAGGAGGATCCGTAGAAATATGCAGGGTAAAAGAGAAGAGGGAGATTGCGGGGAAGTGGCGCGACTGGCCCGGCAACATATCAGGAAGTGCCTGAAGAGGATACTGCAACAAAAGTGCCTTCTTTTATTCCACGAGAGCGCCTTTCTTTTATGAGACTGATAACGCGTGAGAAATCGCGAACATATATGGGTGCGACAAAGCGAGTTACCTCGTAGCTTTTGCGTGCGCGTAGTTTCTGCGCGAGATTAGTATAGGCGACAGATCCGCCGTACTTCGGCTAACCGATCATTAGTATTAGCGCGATCAGCTAGACTACGTTATGTGCGAGAAGCGGGCGTTCGGATGATTATTGTTCGAATTTCCGACTGTTTCCCACAGAAAGAAAAGAAAAAGAAAGCTACTTTCCTTAAGTTTCAAGGCTTTTGTGAAATTCGATGATATAAGTGATTTTTTGGAAGTCTCCGAATTTTAAAGATCAGAGATTTCTTTCTCAAATCATTAATCTTCAGACTTCCCTTAACTTTTCGCTACGGTAAGATCCGACTGAAAAACGAGCAACAGTATATATGGCATAAATGATTATATTTTGTTGGCTGTGAGCTGCAGTCGCTCTCCAGAAATCGTTTCGAGTCGGATAACTACAGTTGCCGTTAGTCATGAAAAGATTAAGAAGTTCTTAATTGGATCTTTATATAGTCTTATCATCCATCAATCTTCCATTACCTAGAACGATTATAAAGAAAAAAATTTTGATACAAACTTAATAAGCATCGCCGATTATTCTAAAGAATTCTCACTTTAGAAACCGGATGTAGGAAAATGGAAGATGCATAAGAGAAAAGATAGCTTTCGATTTTCATTTTCTTCTTTTTTTTTTGTTTTTAATTCCGATCGCGGATCTTGCAGGGTGAGCTAGAAGTCGTTGTCTCTGCGGGAAAACCAACTGAAAAGTTTTAAGTATTAGAAGCGGAATAGAGTATATGTATTTTACTATTTGAAGTGCAAACTAGTCGTACAATGATGGGAATACTCGGCGGATATACCGTGTGTTATTCATAACCACTTTTTCCGACAAAACAATACAACGAACTTAGTGACAATATGTATCCAGTCAAACATGCGTGTCGAGCCAGAGCGAATCGAGTTTATGATCTATGAGGTTCCTTCATTGCCCTTGAAGCCGAGCTGACGAGCGGAATAGACTCGATTCGCTTTGGTTTTGCGTGTTCGCGCACCTGTAGGTTCCCTATCGAATGGTTGGACTACATGCTCACCTTGTCGATCGCCCGCTTGCTCACTCTCGTAATTAGCTATCGCCGAGGCCGCCGACGTAGAAATCGTGTAGATGAAATGCAAAGGGAATTCTAAGACAAAGCCCGCGGGATGTTGCCAGATAAACAGTTCTCTAGTAGCATGAATATTGTGTACATAGGCAGAAATCGAAGAGACACAGACAGAAATAGAGATACAAACCGGGATAACTCGATCAGCAAAGGAACTTTGGTATTCCTAATATTATAAAATCTCGGGGACCCGAGAGGGGGCCTTCAAGGTTCGAAAGATCCGGAGGGTTTTCCCGCAGAACGGCAACAAATAAAGGGTTGGGAGGAAGGAAGGAAGGGAGGGAGGGGAACAATAACGCGGCGTCTCGTAATAATAAGTTAGGCCAATTTAAGATTATCAAAACTATTATCACAAACACACATACACACGTACACACTACGGCTCATATTGAGCTCGCAACTATCGCGACGCTGACGTGGTATTATTTCACTCGTACGCTCGCGTTGACCCTTTAAACGGTATTTGACCAATACCTCGGTATCGACGAGAATGAAGTATTTCGCGACTATCTGAAGAATCATGGCGTCATCGATGAGAAACAACAGAAAAAAAGAAGTTCGAGATAACGGAGAGAAAGAGAGAGAAAGAAAGTATCTGGAAAGTTGAACTGAACGATTGTTTATGTGTTCTGCTCGTCGTACACGTTTAATTACTGTGATAATATTTAATTCAGTAATTAAATAATTATTGACGATATACGAGTTGTTTCGATAGGTCTTTTTTGTTTTTTTTTTTTTATTCGCCCCGATCGTTCTTCTTTTTAGAATTGAACTGAGCGTACGATCGGAGAGTTAGTTATCGATTGAAGGGTTGAGCGGCGTCGCGACGCCATGAAAGGAGCTTCTCGCGCCAGCGATTAATTAATTTATGAAGATCGGCGGAGGTGACGTTTAATTGTGCGAAGGGTCCTGCGGCTTTCAGCGAGGTGATCGCATTAGAGCAAAGGAATACATAGAAACGAAACGTACTTTACGTCCAAAGGTAGAACAAAATTTTGTAGTCGGGGAATTGCTGAGAACTTTACTCATAGTAATAGTTAACTATTTGTGAAACTGTGCAATTTTTTATGGCAATCGTTTTTTACATGCAATCATTCTCTATCTTGATAGGCCAGTATTTCTAGTATTTTAGCTCTTGCATCTTGGAAGTTCTTTCTTTTTCTGCCGATGTAAAAGCGCGTTTCGATGAGATGTGTATATTTCTTGCGGAAATTCGCAGGGCTTTCGCGAACAAATCGAAAGTCCGAAGGAGGACCACGATCCTCGCTATAGTATTGTAAAGTATTGTAAATAGAATAACGAAGACCCGTCGATTTTTAGAGTTACTTTTAAGGGCGAAACCGACGAGATTTCTCGCGACGGCGATTTAAACGACATGCTTAACGGACGCGACTTACTTCAAACGTTGGAAAATCATTTGACAAAATTGAAGAAGAAAAAAGAAAGTAGCATATGTCCAATTGACATCATACATTACATTGCTATACACTTGTAAGTAATCTTATGACAATCAGAGGACCAACTTGTATTTAAAACTTGACTTGTGCGAAGTCAATAGATGATCAGTCACTCGGAAATACGTTTCAATTAGAAGAGAAAATTCGAAGTAGAACACAAGATCAAACTATAATTGAAAGAATTAATTTGAGTAAAATTTTTACACAGAAGAGATTATGTGAAAATTAATGCAGAACGCATTACTTTTAATATCTGTATGTATAGTATAAATTCATTTTCTTCGTTAATCCAAGAGTTTTACAATTTCAAGATGTTGAAGAAGATAAAATTCGTTTTATTAATTTATTGATAAAATTAAGAGACAAAATTCGTAAAAATTGAATCATTATCGATGTATTGAATTGTAATTGTATTCGGTAATGTTCTACTTCACGAAATTCGACTTAACGTCGTGCCCGCAAACAGTGAAGATTGTTATAGCAAACTATTTCTCGTTTCTTCTCTCTTTTTTTTGTAAATAATAGCAAATATATATCAGGACGGGGCTAACGCTCCCCGTCGCCTAGTCACTCACTTGGTTAATATTTCAGTGAAATATTTTAACTGTAGCTATAACAACCAGACGAGAAACAACCGGCGCAGCTTTCTCTTTCCTGTCCGAATACAAATAATGATGTCAAATAAAATAGTAAGAAGCTGTTACAAATAAAAAGATCTTTTGATTCCTAATTTATTTGCAAGTCGTACAAGAACTACCCTGAAGCCACCTTGTGTCCTTTTCGATTTATATAAAAACTTTTCCTCTTCTGAAAAAAATGTCGTGATATTCAATTTTTTTTATTAATATGTAAAAGTTGAGGTCTCGACACTTTTGCATTAAATTAAAATATCAAAAGAGTTCTTTTCACTTCAAAAGTGTTGTGTGTGTGGTACGTGCGTGCGTCGTGTGCGTGCGTGCGTGTGCGTGTGTGTGTGTGTGTATTGCGAATCATCGTCACGTGATGCCACTGTATCGCAAGGTAACCTAGCCTAACCTGATTTAACCTCTTCAATCTACCGGGCAACTGATCTAACATATCAAAGAAACATCAAAGGGAGTCGCGAATATATTGTAAATATAATACAAATAATCTCTAGTGAATGTATAACGCAAGATTGCTGAGAAAATTAGTAGGCAGCAGAAGTAAGTACACCAACCTAATCAAAATCGTTCTATGTTTTCTGCCCTTTTAAATAATCATGTCAAATTGGTCTAAAACTATATCCTTTTTAAAGAACGAGTTATATCTTTATTTATTATCTTTTCGTCGTGGTAGTCACAAACACATTTACTTGTGAATTTATTGTTTATATACGCAACGGAGTAATCAATCAGAAGTATAAAAATTTAGACGTATACGTCGGTCTATAATACGTCAGAAGTCTGATAGAAACTCAATTTTCCTTAATTACATAGTTGAACTATCTTTTGTAAATTGTATTGCTTATAAATTATTAGTTTTATTTTTTATATTTGCAGTTTATATTTGAACTATTCTTGTTTCTGAATTTTAATGTGCCACAGTATGTATCCTCCATAATTTTATTTTCTTAGGAACCATGATATCTATATAAATATTTTCCTTTTAGTTTAATCCACGTCATTCCCACAGAAACGATATACAAATTGTATTTACGTATGTAAATACAAATGTGTATGTAAGTATAAAATTCTTATATTACATACAGATTATAGCGTGTGTCGTCGACAAGACATGAGTAACAATGAAGCAATGAGTGGACCTGTGGCAAGTTCCATCAGGAAGAAACTGGAAACTGGATTGAATCCACAACATTGTGATATCATTAATGAATCCTACATGCACAATGCACCCAAAGGATCAGAGTCACATTTCAAGGTTGTAGTTGTTTCTGAGAAATTTGACAAGCAACCACTCTTAAAGGTAGATATTATCAGATATCAGTCCCTTAATCACTAGATATTATGTTTGAACTCTATTAAATTTGTCTTCATTAATTGCAAACACATATCACATGTATGCTTGTGTAATACATTGTATTATATAAAAATAGATCATGTGAAAAATAATAGCATTATTAATGTGAAGAATAAAGTATCAGATAGAAAATATTTAATCTTTACTTCACAAGTTTGATTATTCGCAAAATTGATAATTATTGCAAATAATGATAGTGATAGAAGGTATATCTGAATTGATTTTTAATTTAGCGACATCAAATGATATATGATTTGCTGCAAACGGAAATGGAAGAAGATATACACGCTCTGTCAATAATAGTAAGTGTGATGACTGTTGATTATTAATTAAATATTTGCGAAAGATATGAAGTATCTTTGGTCACACAAATTTGTTGTCAATAGACTGTGACTAACAATTCTTTGCTTTTTGTATTATATATATATATATATAATCTATATTTTATATATATATATATATATATCATTATGTTGTCATCCCTCAAGGCAAAGACACCAGAGCAATGGGCAGCCAGTGACAAAACGGTGGCAGCGAGTCCTGCCTGTAGAGGTGGCTTTGGAAAATAACATTATTTAAAAGCGTTTAATAATTAATTAAGAATAAGACATTATTAATTATTTACTAATAGTAAGTCGCAAGAAAAGCAACACAGGTGTAACAATAAAAACATATTTCGTGCTGAGATTCATATGGATGATGTTCTATATTTATTGAATGAGATCATTGCATATTGTGTTTTTCGCAACTGTACAAAAGTCAAATAATGTATAAAATGTTGAAAGTTTTTCATACTTCGGTATCTCTGTCATATGTCTCGAATATCTTACAGCAAAAATTCAACTGTTCTCTGAAAAAGTCATTTTACAAGTATTGAACACTTTGGTAATGATGAAGAATACTGTATAATTACTATACTGTAGTATGTCCCAGATAGTCTAATGCACTTTTGAGAAATTTTAATTTAAACAAATTTTAATTTTGACAAATTTTGTTTAATTTAATTCAAAATGAATGAAAATAAGTTAATTTTAATGTAATCTTTATTTTAAATGAAAAAGTAATATTTTTGAAAAATTCCCCAAAAGCGGATTAGACCATAATTACTTTCAATCGAAATGTCAATCGTTGCAACACGAATTGTCAATGAGATTCATCATTCTTCTCTTGACTTTTTTCTCCGAGCTTATTTTGAAGTAATGTAATTCCGAGTTAATATATTAACAGAAGAAAAAGACGAAGCAATGTGTGCCTGAAACTCTAGTATACTAGTACCAAAATGGCAATATTAAAACAGTTAATTCGCGTGTTCTCACAAATTAGTATGGAAATTAAGGAACTGAATATCATAAATGATATCAGTTCTTCAATATCCCACACTAAGCTATATAGAGCGAGAAGTTGACAAATTATCAGTTGTTAAAAATTAATTATTTACCTAGAAGAATTTCGATTGTAGAACATCAAACTAGAGATGCACAGATAACAACAGAAAAACCGCGAGAATTCCTTTAATATTGCCATTTGCGTATTTTGCTGCAGATACACCAACGTTTCAGACTGTTCCTGTTCGTTACTTTCACTTTCCAATTGTAGTTAGATATACATCTAATAGCTTTGTACACTAGTCTGTTAGTATACTGACAATACGAGATTCTTCGAAGACATAAAATTATAAAATTTTTTAAATCCAAATAGACATTCATTGCAAAAAAATTCATTAAAAAGTTTTGAAAATTAAAAAAGTTTCGCGTGAGTTATACAGACAATTTACGGACACAGTATTGCAATTAATTAATTACAACACAGCATTTACTCGCAAACAAATTGGGTCACGGGAAAGGTGTGATATAAAATTTACTAAACCGTCCAAAAATTTTCTAACAAATCGTTCCTAGAGTACTCTGTAGGACTGTACAAGTTTCTAGGAAAACGCGCGGTCTCGCAAATTTCTTTGTCACAGCAAAAAAATCGTGAATGTCGAGAGTCATGAACATTAAGCATGTAACATTCTATTTCTCGTTTAAATCACGTCTACACAGATTGAGGAAACGAGGAGTGAAGTAATACGAACGACTCAATATCTTAGCGATAACACAGCTGCAAAATGAATAATGAAGGTGACAAAAATAAAAAAGTACACTAATGTCATAAGGAAAAAGTGTCCAGTCTTAATTTTCCCTCGTTTTCCATGAGATAAAGCATATCTGCCATAGACTGCTCAGCTATCGCCTCTTCCGCCCTTTCGTGCATCTGGCAATAATCACACATAATTCAATTAACAACTTAATAACAATCTGCAAAATTGTCGCATATTTTTGTCAAATTTGTAATTACACAATATAATTACACTGTATATTACAATGTAATTACACAATAAAATTCAAACCATCGTGCAACATAATTTCTTTTAAGTTTCGACTCAACCTATCTATGTCTTAAGTATCAATAAGTCAGTTTAGTTTTAAATTGAATAGGAATCAAACCGGCTTAAACCGTCAGTCAGCCCGAGTTTTTGATTGTGAGAGATGCGGGAGTTTACTTACACCTCTGAACGTGATATTGGTCGGCGGACACTTGAAATTCGGCCCAAAATTAACAGATACTGTTGCGCTCTTGAAAATCGCAACTCCGGGGTAGTAAGCGCCCTTGTTAATGTCGTAAAAGGCATCGCCCTGGTTGATACCGTTCTTGTAGAATACGATCTTACTCTCTGCTAACGGTTTCAGGGCCTTGACAGCCTCCGTCACTTGATCCTTCTCTTCATAATAAAGGTGACTCTTGAATTTCACCAAAGGCTGAAATTGCAAAATAATTAATTTATGCAGATATCTCGAGAAATTGGTTGCTTTCAGAAAATTTCGGAATTGATTGCCGCGAAATCTAATTTATTCCGAAAATAATCGAAATATCTTGACAAACGCATCTCTATTTTTATAGCATTGAATTTACCCGGTCTTTGTAAGTTTTCGGTATGTGCGATGCGTCGTGTGTGTCCGGGAGAATTATGAGAAAGCCCAACGTGTCACCTTCGCCGTAACTGTCACTGTAATGTTTGCCTTTGCTCTCGTGAAACCGTGTACCTTTCCTGTCAAAACCGAGAAACTCATTAATATCTTTCTACACAAAAAGGGTACATATTAGAAATTTATAAAAACAACAGGAAGACCGAAGAAATAAAATTTTCACGCGACGTACACAAAAAGTAAATTTGAGAAGCGTAACTTTTGAGTTTGTAGTCTCAACAAATATATTACTATATATTCCTGCGAACATATAGCAAAACAAATAGATATTTAATAGATATTTGCAAATAAATATTTAAAAAATTAAAGTCTACTGAGACAAGGTTGCGTAGTCATATAATGCATATGCACGAAAAAATTGATGTGTGTCTAATGTAAAAGACATTTTACTACACAGATTATGATTAGTTGATGTTCTAATCATATAGATAATCATATATATATATATATATATATATATAATGCAAGTCTATTTAGACAGGCTTTAATTCTTTAAATATGTATCTATTTGTTGTTAGTCTTAACAGAATTTTAACAGAGAGAACACTTGAAAAGCAAAAGTAGTTTCGTATATTCTCTTCAATAAGATACTTTTTCGACATTCTATAAACATGAAAACGATACCGTGATCTCCAGGAGTAACCAAATTTGTCATAACCAAGTGGAGTCTGTAAATTCGCGTACTCTTGTCCCCATCCGAGTCTCGTGGCGGATCCCTCCGGCATCTCTTCAATCGTGGCCTCCCAATACCAAGTACCTCTGCTCACACCTGCGTGTTGATGAGCGTTTAACTGAGACAATTTGAGTATTCATGGTATTCCGAAGCTGAACGATGTTTCGAGATAAATTTAAGCAAAGTTTGTGAGAATCGACTACGCGCACGACATGTCTTAGTTGAACTCGACGCACTACGGACTACTTTGTGACGTACAGTGAGTGGCTCTGATCATGCAATATCCCTTCTCGCCGGTAACCGCTAATCTGTCTTCAGAAACCTTGAGTTGCGGAGCACGGTCATGTAACGCTAAAAGTACAGAACTTGGACTAAGAGCACGGTAAAGCCATCCCGGTATAGGTTTTCCAGCCCAATCGCTGCTTTCGTCAAATTCCTGTTCGCAAAATAAACTATCATATAATGGGTTGCGTAGTAAAAGTAATCTCGGATTTTTCAAATAAAATGAAACAATCATACTTTAATGTAGTTACAATTTTTCGAAACAATATATGCAAAGAATGCTAAAAGATCATAAATCAAAACGGCGCATTTGTTTAAAAAAATTATAACGATATAGTAACGCAATCGTTTTATTTCACCTGAAAAACCCGAGATTATTTGTAATGATGACGAATAATAGATTTTATACTTAGAAAAAAAGTTATTATTGTTATAAATTTACTATTAAATGATAAATTTGTATATCTTGCCTCTGAATTTATATATATTCCTCTTTTCTATGATTAATATTATATATAAAAGGAATAATTAATAATTAAAAGGAATAATTAATAATTAAAAGGAATAATTAATTATTGAAGAATGATAATCGCGCGAAATATATACCTGTCGGAAAGGTGCATGAGGGTCCGGTTCCGCCAAGATATACCTATAACCGTCCTTGTTGAAAGGATGCTCCAGTGGATATCCATGCGCCGGTAGTTTGGGCGCTGCCATATCAGATCCTCTTCCTTTTTTCCCGGAACTCGTGCCCGTACCCTCACCCGGTATTTTACGCTTAGTATTACGACCTCGCCATCCTCCGCTAAGTGGCACTGTGCGTTCCATTACGATACTTTAATACGTTATTTCGACTTGCTTTCGAGATGCAGCTAGCAATGTCAACTTCGATGATGCTCTTCCCTTTATTTCGATCACAATCTCTCCTTCGTTTCAGTTCATTTGTGTCCGGAACGAGGTCGATAATTCAATTGTTTCTCTGAACTGATTGATTAATTAGCGCCGCGATAGAAGTCGCTTAGATAATAGCGTTAAGAGTGATATAATAAAACGAGCAATATCGAAGGCGACGTTTACGACTTTGTAGTGAGTTGTATTTTAGGGCAAAGTTTATTGAGTCGATTTCTCTGTCATGATTAAAGCTTGGGTAGTTTCTGATAACGAGTTGGTGATTGTATTTACGATAAGATAAGCAATGACGAATTGCACACGTAGCTATGAGTTGCTACGTAAAACTCGTTCCGGGAAACGTTACATTTAAAGAACTCGAAGGCGGGAATTTAATCAGAAGCTTAGCAAATTAAATATATGCTGATTCTTAGAGGAAGTTTGACATATCAACAACCTAATAACAGGGCCAACTTGTGACTTTCTTCTAATTGAAAAGATAAAAGATAAAGAGAAGAATTGAAATGGAGAAAATCAAAATTTGCAAAGTGGCTTGCTGTAAGTAAACTGTCAAATTTGCACGTGTATCCTTTAGTCAATTTAGAGTAGATCTGGATCTTTCGCGAACAAAGATCTACTGAACGTGCTATCGTAAGATAAATTTCAAACTTGTAATATCATCTAGTTATAACTTGATCTTGCACATAAAAAAGTGAAAATCAAGTTGAGTTACAATTGCTAATAAAAAAAAAAAAAAGAAAGACAGTGGCTGGTACACACCAACGTGTTGTACACCCATTTCTGTAACTTTAAGCTGACCTCCTTTGATCATTGCCTCGTAATTCGGCTTGATCGACGTAAACTCAGGACTGACTAGACCGAACACCTGACCCTCGGTAGGGCTTTCGTCCATCGTGAACAGCGTCCCGACGTCTTTCAGTAACGCCCTATGGACCTGGAAAAGATCGAAGTATACTCAAAGATAAGATGATAACTACAGAGACGACCGCTGAAAGCTCCTGCGAGCGTACCGTAGCGTGCCAGGATTGAGTGACTCTGCGAGGCATCGTAGTCATGCTCTCCCAGTGACAGTCGATAAACGGTATAATATCCCTGTCCTTGTGAAAGAAGTTCCTCTGCTCGTTCTTCTTCTGGCTCATTTGCAACAGATTTGCGATGGCCATCACACACATCTGCGGGAACGCTGAGAGAAAGAACGAAAGTATCATAATTTAAGATTGAACAATCATGTTCCACGTCGCACAAATTGCTTTTCTATTGTAATCACGATTCTATGTTAATACATGATACATGATGTATGATAGTTGATACATATATATTAACATTTACATAGATTTATATTAAATTTGATATAATTTGATATATACTCACATGCCTGGTTTTTCTTGTAGTATTCCAAACCAGTCTGGGAACAGTTCTTGCATATAAACGTGTAGTTCACCATGAATGGAACAAGTTTACCTAGCTGATACCCGATGCAAGACTCGTGAAACCAACGGGAACAGCTGGCACAAAGCAGCTCCACAATATTTGGATTTCTCTCTTTACCGCTGCAAAAACAGCGTTATAAGAGATACAATATAAGAATAGTGTTATAAGAGATGCAGTACTAAAAGATCATTACCAGTAACAGTTTCCACTGTCATTATTTCGTCCTGCCTTTTCACCTGATTCATCTTGTTTACCACTACATCCTGGTTTTATTTCACTCTTCTCATCAGGTTTTACTTCTGTTTTTTCTTCAGCAATTTCTGTCTGCTCTGGCTTATTACTTGGACTGAAAGAATTGTTGACTTTCAATACTAAGTAATTTATTAAAAATAACTACAATTCTAATGTTAATGTTGAAATATCATTTATATATTGTTTATTTTGTAGTTCTAATTCCTTAATTTTTTAAATCAAAATTCTATATATTTAAACTTTCTTTTAATTCTTGCATTCTGATACTTGCTAGGATTCTTGGCTTGATTAATTATATCGATGTTTACGTTATTAATTGTAGAATTTTAAATTTATTAAGTTTTAAAATTATGGAGACTAGCTCCAAAGAATTATGCATGTGGTATTTACAAGTTTTTTCATTCTTATATGCTATATCTTTTAAAATTCTTTGCTTTCGTATCCATAAGTGTTTCTATTGTTTAGATTTTGAATTTTTTAAATTGTTTGACAATTAAGCGGAAATAACAAAAACCTAACCTTCATACTGTTTGATAACTTCTTATAATAAATGTAAAAATTGGTATAGAGTACATCGATAAGTGTTTAGTACCTTTCGCTTTTTTCTTCTGCCATTGCAAATTATTTTACGTTGCACAAAACTTGAAATGCATTAGCTGCAATAATAATATTACAGCTCCATTCCAATGTTCACTTCCAGTATTGAAAATCTATAGTATATGTAACATGAATTATAGATTTTCAGTAGTGGTAAATATCGGAGTATAGTCTAGGACTGCGTTCGCTTTGGACGCTTCTGCGCTGATGATGTAATGCTATCTTTGTTGCTCATTACGCTAAAAGAAGATGGCGTAATTCTTTCAGCACGAAAGCGTGCAAAACGAACGTATCTGAGTAATATTTAACCAAAATAACGCCACTACACGACACTTTCCTCCGCATGCATAAGAAAACACGTTTGACATGGAAATTCATAAAAATATCCTACGTTTATTGTTCTTAACACAAGTCAAATATAAAATTTGCCTTATTAGATTTGTCCATCCGATAATCCTGAGTTGCAATTAAGTTTAATTAAATAGAAAGCTTAAAGTTGCTTTTTTTTAATGTACTTGTCATATTATTTAATAAACATGTATTTTTTATGAAAATAAACAGATTTTTTGGCTTGCTGTTGAATCGTAAAATTCAAAGATAAGTCTGACTAGTCGCTGAATTTTACTACGTAGTAGTGCACAATATGGCTGGCTTGTCGTTGAGTAGTATCACGACCTGGATCTTTGTGGGCGATAGCAGCGACTCATAGGCCAGTATTCATAGTCCGATCTTATATTTAAGATCATCTTAAGTACAGTTTTAAGATGTCACATGAACTAATCACATAGCCGTATTCGCAACTTAAAGCATTACTTAAGGCCTGTATAAAGTTAGCCCCCCACTTTTCGAATTTATTAATTTTGACAGTTGTGCTGA
>NW_022639459.1:3741050-3741351 GCF_010583005.1 Odontomachus brunneus | reverse complement strand
GCTCTTTGCAACAATTTTCAATAGTTCCGGTCATTAAATACAAATAAAATAGACTTTCAAAAATAGGTGCGCTAATTTCTCGCAGCGCACCTAATTAAAAAAACTATTTAAACTAACCATTTCTATAGAGTTCCGGTTTGTTTTACAATAGTTCTAGAGATCCATATCATATATAACAATAGTTCTAAAGAAATAGTTGATTTTACTGATTAGGGACGCTGCGAGAACTTAGCGCACCTTTTTTTAAAAGTCTATTTTTTTGTATTTAATGACCGGAACTATTGAAAATTGTTGCAAAGAG
>NW_022639459.1:3704345-3740998 GCF_010583005.1 Odontomachus brunneus | reverse complement strand
AAAATTGTTGCATAGAGTTCTAGAACTTTTCAAGAGAGTATCAGAACTCTAAAAAAAATGTCACATTTTTAAATATGGTGTGCCAAGTTCACACAAGTATCTTTTTGTTCTGAGGTATACTAGGCTTAAACGACGAAGCAATTTCACTTTATTTTGTCATGACATTTTGTAATTATTTCCCCCAATTTTCATATATTAGAGATTAATTTTTGTAAGAAATCATCTTTTTCAAAATGTCTGTCAAATCGATTTTTTTTCGAATTTTCGGAGAACGGATGACGCTACGTGTCTCATACTCTAAAACTATAATTCTTAAGCCTAGCACAACTCAGAACAAAAGATTTCGGTTGAAACAAGAAAGGAAGCATGTATTTACTCTTGACGTCATGTACTGTCAAATCGATTTTTTTACGAATTTTCGGAGAACGAATGATCTTATGAGTCTCATACTCTAGAACTATAATTCTTAAGCTTAGAACAACTCAAAACAAAAGATCTCGGTTGGAACAAGAAAGATTGTATAAGTTTACTCTTAGTCCGATAGACTGTTTGTCAAAAAACTTTTTTTTAATTTTTCGGGCTTATAATTAAACTTATTGATTTGTGCTTTTGGAACAATGTTTAGAACAACTAGAACAATCTATATCGGTATCGGAAAGCTTTATTTTCAAAAAATGGGGTACCAGGTCAAAAACATTTTTTTCATTTTTTGGACTTATAATTCAACTTACGGATTTGTCCTTTTGGAACAATGTTTGGAACAACTAGAACAGTCTATTGCGGTATCAGAATGTTTGATTTTCGAAAAGTGGGCTGCCAGCTCAAAAAATCATTTTTTTTGTTTTATTTGAAAACCGTTTCGAATGAAGCAATATCACTTTGGAGCAATGTGGTACAAAGTCAGAACAGTCTGGAACAACTTTCAAAATTATAAATTTCTAAAAGTGGGGTGCCAACTTCATACACTCCAGATACACTGACAGACGGGCGGATAAGCGAGCGCAAGCGAGATGGCGAAGCGAGCAACGGCATTCGGCGCGACGAGGACGGCGAGTGGGCGATCGCGCCCAGAGTTCGCGCTCGGCTGTAGAGATAGGACAGAAATAATCTATTATAAGCTATAATCGGTATCGTTATCGCCCATCTCTACTCCGTACTAAGGTTGGATACTGGATAGTCGTACCATACGTGTACTGGGGCGTTACCGAAAAGTGTTTGTCGTTTTCGGTACTGGCCCAGTATTAAAAAAGCTGTATTATTGGTACTGACCCTGTTCGTGGAATCAGTACTGGATACCCAAGTAAGAATCGTATACAATCTGCCAATAGAGAATATTGAGCCAGTATTGCGCCGGTACCGAAAAACGGACGGTACCAATATCCTTTATGCGAAAACGGAAGAAGTCAGTAACACAAAATCTAGATAGCTCGGTGGTAAGAACGTTTGCCTGATTAGCGGAAGACTCGATTTCAATTCCAGCTGTTACTCCGAAGATTTTTTCCTCATATTAAAAATAGACGTGTATTACAAACGAGAGCAGCCCCAGTCATGATCTGGATCTTTCTTTCCGTATAGTTGTGATATTAACAATCACATAAATAATAAAAATTACTAGGAATCGATACTGGGAATATAGGTACTTCCCCAGTGCTATGAATCAATACTTTTTTTATACTGATATAGTACTGATTTTCGGTACTGTGACAGTACTGTCTTCCGATACTGGCCCTTTTCTATCATCCCAGTATCACACCAATACTAAACGCATACTGGCATCTAATATTGTGCCAGTAACGTTTACTATAAATCGGTACTGGGCCACTTTGATGCCAGTAGTAAATTTCTACTTGGGATGCTTCGAACTCGGTGGTCGCTCTATACTTTCCGCGTCAAGTTTCACTTGAAGAAATTTAGAGTACTTTGAAAATTTCTTGGAGTGGAATCTCACTCAAAACGAATGAAAGGAGACAGTACTTTCACCTGAAGCGATAATGACAATACTGCAACTCGTAATCGCAAGAGTGAACGTTTCTCTCGAGCTTGGAGTGGTTTCTAACTCCATATGAGCGAATGTTTCAATCGATTAGATCGAGTATGTTCGTACAAAAGTATGGTACAGAATGGAGAATTTGCTTTGTATGAGCGAAAAATCACCCGAGCAATCAGTAGATCACTCTACTTCTCGAGTAGAATTTCATTCCAACAAATTTTGAAAGTAGATAATGAATTTTTACTGATATTCTCTTTTTATAATAGAATAGTTTTTCCTCGCCAATATTTCGGCCGTCATCGTTTCACCATAAAATACAGACGCAAAAACTGAGCGTGGTTCAATCCTCATCGTTCGAGCGTGACTCGCTCGATGCGAATTAAAAATCAATCGCCGTTAAAATCAACAAACCATTCATTTTAATCTCTCGTGCGAATTTCTCAGCGGCATCAGAGGACACGCAGGCAGCACACGCGAGCGCGAGGCCATAAATCGATAAGGCTCGGCCGGTGTGTCTCGACCGGTCCAATCGGCCGTCTCGATTGGTCGCCGTGAAATCCCGCGGACCGAATCGAGTGTCTCGGGACAGGTTTCGCGCGGCGTGTGACACGCCGGGCTAATTTATCGCGGCGGTATAATTATCTCGGTGCCTACCGGTCACGGTGCAGTCGGTCGACCAATGGAATCACCGCGCCGCGACTTTCGCTCCTCCCAGGAGTCGGCCAACAACACGAAGACGGTGCGACATATCGCTCGCTCGTAAATCGCTTACTGGATATCGCTGATGGTGATCCATCGACGGACGACCAACGGAACGTGCGGGCCCCGCAAAGATATCGGATGCACCGGACTCGGTTGGCTGGAACGATATCGGAGGCGTTCGAAAGTCGTGTTCCGCTTGACGTATCGTTCTCGTACTTTAAAGAAAACCAGGGCTAGTTGTCCTGTATCTCAGTCAGAATTTCAAATATAACTTTTCACTGACTGTACAAACATTATAGATGTTGTGGCTGACTGTACAAACATTATAGACACAGCCTCCTTTTGTATGTCCGCCACGAGTCTGCTAACGGTGTATTTTGTTTTGTAATAACCAAAATATAAACATGTAACAACGTCCCTATTTTGCCGTGGTACCGGATTCAATTGCCCAATATAACGCAGGATAAAGAAAACCATGTATGAAATCGTAGTATAGTATCCTAGTTAGTAGTTCCAAGATCTCTGCAAAAGGTCTCTACAGCCTGCCTACCGGTTCTTAATTATGAGTCAACTTTACCTTGTCCGCCCATACGTTTGATCTTAATCATTTTATGAATGAAAATTGCTTTTATTGTCCGAAACAGTATATCACTTGCAAGAAACTTCGCTTTAGCTAATGACACGTTACTTAACTCTATCACGTCTCATGATGGAGAATATTAACACATAATTTCGACTCGAAAATTTTACTCTCAAGATAAATACTAAGAAAACAAATGAGAACATATTCTTGAGTCCATCTAAACTCGGTCTTCCGGGTTATATGTAAATAATAAAGAATAAAACACTCAATTATCGACATTCCCTTATTGACTCCTTTTAGTTATTGACATTCTAGAAAAGCCCGGTTCTTCTTGCGATCAATAGTAGTTGTTCACAGTTTTAGTCATGACAGTTTCTCTGTTGGAATCATCGAGTATTTAGTTCCATTACTGTTAACAAATGAAACACGACTGAAAATTTTGCAACGAATTTTCACTTTTCAGTCTCAAATAGAAGTATCGCGATGAGAACTTGGATGTCTCATACTTTGGGATTTATTTGCGTTACCAACGGAGACCAGAGACTAATTCAGGTAGTTTGTGTATGCCGATTTGCGTCGCAGGACCGTAATAAACGATTCTTCCATTGCTGCTACTGCTATTACTCTCCCTCGCGCGTGTTCGACTGTCCAAACTGCGCGAGTGTTGGGCAACTACACTGAAATGCATTACAACAACGCGATTCTCAGCGAAACACCGAACGTCTTTTATACCTACGACGCGGCGCGGCATGATTCAACGCCGGGCTCCGTCGCATTAACATCCAAACGAGCGACTCGACGGCGTGATTTCGCACAGCCGCGATATTACACGAGGGGAAAGGAGAGAGAAAGAAGTGAGAGAGAGAGAGAGAGAGAGAGAGAGAGAGAGAGAGGAGGGAGGGCGAAAGAGAGGAGAGAAAAAGAGAGAGAGTATCCTCTCTACCCCGGTGTCGTCGCCGATAGCGAATCCAGTATGTAAATATATCCCGCGGAGGCATCGGGCATGCGCGGCGGATCTATGCAAATAGCGCGACACGTGGGCGGCCGGCGTACGAGCCGGCTGAATGAACTTCTTGCGCCACGCGGAGTGAATGGATCCGCGGGCTCGCGCGCGCGTCTAACGACGACTCGTTTCGCTCGAAGGGGCCGGAAGTCTTCCGTCTCTTCGTAGCCGTACAGGTGTGGCCGCCGGGGTGCGATCTTGCGAGAGAGAGAGAGAGAGAGAGAGAGACGAGAAACGCTGCGGAGGACGCGATGGAACGCACACGCCGCGAGGAGACGCTCGGGACGGCTCGCGATGATTAAGTATGCACGGTGAAATCGGATATATCGGCGAAAAGCTGACGGATAGGGAGGATATGAAACGTATACGCGGGAACGAATTGCAACGACAGCTTCATATGCGCGCCATGCGCCGCGATGTTCCTGTCTCTCTTTAGGAGCGGATTTTGTTAACGCGACCTGATATCCTTGCGAAGGACAAGTCGACTCCGCGCTGACCAAAAAGTTCGTCAAAATTTGCCAGAAATAACGTGGATTAATATGATGTTTATGAAAATACTGTAGGAACTTTTCATTAGATTATTTTATTATGTTATTTCGTATATATGGGAATATTATGTGAGAAGAGAAGGAAACATTTTTGCTAATATGAAGAAGAGAAGATAAATATGATTTATAGGAACATTATGAGAATATTGTTCTATTATTTTATTATTTTCTTATATTATTTTATGGAAGTATTACGCGAAAAAGGAAACATATTTGCGAGTAGAAAAAAGAAAAATGAATGATTCTTGGGAACATTATTGCGATATTTTATTTTATTACTGATTATTAGGTCGTTTTATGAGAATATTGTGTGGGTGTAGGAAACATATTTTCACATATAGGCAGAAGAATATATTTTCCCGAGGAGCCGCACACGTAGAATAGTTTTGCGCGAGTTTCCTGAGAGCATTAAATAACCGGGCAACGTGGAAAGTAATTAAATCCGCGTGGAAAATACTGTCGAGCTCGGTAACCTACGCGATATTTAATCGTCCAGAACGGAAGATCGATCGTTAACCCGCTGGTATTTACGAAGGTAGCCGTATAAAGCGAGGAAAAACCACGCAGTAAATCCACACAGCGCCAATACGCGTTATCGAAAACCAACATTACGCCGCAGTGATATAAATGTTACTCGGAAATTATTGGCGGATAAAGCGCATTATTTACATTCGACGGCGCCTCGCTGCGATTCATTGCACATAAATCGGCAAGTCCGATTTCGTACGTAATGAATTAGCTTACGAAAACTACCGGGGTTTGAAGGACGCGCCTTTCCTCACGATCGATGGATCCAAGTTAAATTCCGTCGTCCCAAACGACGTAAAAATCCCTGATATTTTTCTGCGCGTAACTATCTACACGGAAAAAACAATTCTGTTGGCGCAACCAAATTTTCGGTTGCTCAGGGACCAGAAGAAAATTCGGCTACAAGTAGGAACAGAATAATTCCTTTATGAAGGTTCTATATAGTCAATTGTTCTCAGTTGCCTCAACTGAGTTCTAATATCGTTGAATGTTCAGACGAATATTTTCGGTTGCGATAACAGAAATATCAGTTTTCATAACAGAGATATCGCTTCTTACCACTTAATTTGGTTCCTATTTGGTTGCACCAACTGAAACTTTTTTTGCGTGTATCTACAGAACGCTCTCTCGCTCCTTTAGGAGAGCAAACGAATGACGAACTCTGAAGGAAAGTACTCTTCCGCATCCGTCGGAGGCAACGCTGTTTGGTTTTATCTCAAATTAACGCTTCAATTAGCTCCCTTCTTTTTTTCCTCACGGGCGCGCCATTTGCACGCGAGCCGCGCCGGTATCGCTTACCAGCGGCGCAATTTACCGTTACGAAAGCACGCGCGGCTGCATTAAATCTCCGCGCGACGCGAGGAGAGGAAGGGAGGGGGGAGGGACCTCACGAAGCAATGGGGAGCAGGGCAGGACGGATCGTAAGGTGCAGCCATATACCCGTAGCCCACGCCTCGTGATCCTTCACTGTACCTCAACGTCGATATTCAAATCAGTGCTGCCTCCTCCTCCTCCACCTCCCTCCCCCTCCCCGTCCCCTCCTTCCACTCTGCACGTCCTCTTTTTACCACCTTTTCGCGCCGTAATTTACCGTTACAAAAGCCCCGTCTCGCCCACGCGCACGCCTCCCTCCGGACACTCCGCCGGGCGTAGACAATCGACGTACCGTCGATCCGTCGATTCACCGCGCCGATCCGGCCGGATCGATCGTGGTCCTTCGATGTTGAACAGCGAGGCGCATCCCCGACGCGGCAGGTGCGCGCCGCGAAATTTCGAGTCACGCTGATACGACTAGAAGTGTCTATAATACCTGGGCATGTGCATAGCGCTAATATCGCGTCACTATTATTTCGATCAGATGACTTAAAGATGAAAGTTTTCTATATGTCCTCTCCTCGTCCGGAGATTTGTCAAAGAGAATATCTCTCGTGCGGAGATGTGAGCAAATTTTTCGTTCCTATGACACACCCAGGACTAGAAACTTATTATTTACTTATTAATTTACGAATTATAAAACCTTTGGTATAAAAAATTTAAATAATGGACGAATAAACTTGTGCGGATTAAATTAAACACAAAAATTCGATTACATAAATGCAACGTCAATAATCCTCGAGAAGAGAAGACGCAAATCACATAAGCTACGTCGAAAATCAGTAAAAGAATTTTGGAAGAAATCAACGGACTTTGAATATTTATTCATCAACAAACATATTCGATTCAAATAATTGAACTTATCATAATTACTATTATCTATCAATAAATTAATTATGCATTTATAATTAATAATTAATTAATAATTAATTATCTATTCATCAATAAATATATTCGATTCAAGTAATTAAACTTACTATAATTAGAAAATCTAATTTTGTCACACAAATTCATTTTACGTGATTATTTATGGTAATACTACATTACTTTTGCAGTGGTTTACAGTAATTATATAAAGTAGGTGAGTAAAATGATATTGACATTAGCACGTGATTACGTGCGAGGGCGGAATAACTTGTCGAACGCCTCGCGGTGGCGTCGGCTTACTGGCAGCGCAGGTGCATAACAGCTAATAAATATTTGTTATCGTTAGCAAGTAAATATTTATCCCCGGGACGGTTAGTCAGAGGCGAAGAACGCCCGTCGGATCGCACGATCTCGCTCGCTCTTTCTCCCCCTCTCTCTCACTCTCTAAAGAGAGAGGGCGGGAGGGAGAGGGAGAGTGAGAGAGAGAGAGAGAGGCAGCAGCGAGAAACGCCGAGGAGGAATTTAATCGCGTGATACGTGTACGTGCTCGCGCGATACCTTCTCGATTTCACGTTTCGTGTCCGGAGTTTGCGGCAGGGCTGAATGCTGCCCGCGCGATTTATACACTGGTCGATTCTTTATGAGGAAACTTTGACACGAGAGTCTCACGTACATTGATACACGACGACGCGCAGTCAGCGTTCCTCACCGGTGGAAACGTCCGTCGATAAGAGACGACGGGCAATTCGCCGAGAAATTAACAGTTAAATCGATTAGAACAATGCAACACGATGATATGTGTGTAATTTGGCAAGTGGTCATTACACTTATCTTGCGCATTCGTCAAACTGACTCTATCTGACTGTCCAATCTTCACTCCCAGCACACGATGTGGAAATCCGCGACGGGCTCTCCCTCCCTTCCCCTCCCTCCGTTCCCCTCCCTTTCCCCACATATATAGTCACGGGCTCGATATTACAAAATATCCAATTTAACTCGCGATACGGTGCTTGGCAACACTCCAGGCTGTCGGGCTCTCCGGGCGAGCCGGCGGGTCTCCGGCGGAAACTCAGAAGTGCATGTCACGCGGGGGCGTTTAGTGTGAGCAGCCAGCCCTGTGCGCAGGTAAGGGAGTTCCAGATATCAGCACGTAGAGGCGTTAGCAGGAGTTACTGGGTTACCGAGAAAGCTTCGTGGCGACATTCGATCCAATCTGCGGTGCCCGCGGCGCGGCGCTCGTCGAATGCCAGAAGGTGGCAATAATCTGCACGTGTCGCGAATAATTCGGATGGGAGCACGCGCGAACGAAACTGGAGAGGATAGGCACCGCGGACGCGTGGTGATATACGCCGCCTTATGTAAACATGTGAATCGCTCGCGGCACTCGTCGCGAGACGGACACTCGCGCGTCTCCCGCGGCTGACACCTGGGTGTAATCTCTCGTGACGCGGTAGACGCTGTCGAATGTGCCAGAAATCCTGTGCTCTAAAGTTACTCTCTTAAGAGAATGCTGAAGTGGACGACGCACCTCTCCAAAAATGTCGTTAACACAGACGCGATCGTCTCACTAACACAACCATACTATCCTTCTCGTATTTCATGTACAAACAAAAAACAAAAACGTACTATAGAGAAAAGAGATAAGTTAAATTAACGTAACACAATTGACCGCGTTTTGATTGATGAAAACAGAATTTCTGGTACGAATCAAATTCGGTTCCCTTGAACCAAAACTCATTTAGTTGTGTCATTGCCACGTTCAATGCAACCAATTTCTTTTCCTCTGCGTATATACGCCTACACGCATAAGACTATATGATAATTCAATTAAATAATACTTAAATTAGAGAAGGAAAGAAAACAGGAGAAGAAAGAAGCTTAGAACGTAAGATCATATCCAAAAGGAAATGTAAACGCCCAGGCGCAACGCAGCGCGACATAATGACAGCGTGACAGCGCGGTGATAATCTCACACATTCTGCGACAAAGTTCGCGTTCAATCTAATTGCGGGCGTTCCAACGACCGTCTCGCTATCAGTCCCGCGTCGTAAATTTCGCGTTTGTGGGCGACTTATCGAAGAGACCAGCGTAAAATCACGCGGCTGCCGTCGGGAAGCGGAAAACGCACATTTGAGTGGTCAAGCCTAATGGCGCCTAATGGCGTATACAATAAGATTTCGAACAAATTGGGTCCTTCATTGTGCGTCTATCGGGAATTCGAGTCCCTATCGACTCCGACACGCGAGCCCGTATTTAAAGCATGTTACTCCACGGCGTGGCGATCTCGGACGGATCTCGAGTCGTAATGATATCGGCGATATCGTCCTGGCCGATGGGCCATGTCTCGCCATTTTTCCGCCGTGCGTGTATGCGTGTACGTGTGCGTGTGTGCAAGCACGCGACGAGACCCGAACTGATCGTTACGCGAATCATTATTGTAATGTCGGCGCGTTACATTATTCCGGTCTCGCCGATCGAGCGGCGAAGGCTCGTCGATGAGGGGAACGCGAGATCGCGGCTCGGATTGCGCATTGCATTAGCGGCGATTTATAAATCGCGATGCACGATAACGACGATGACAATCGCGTCGGCGGCTTTTAACGGGACCGTAATAACACATTACGACACAATTAATTGATCGCAGCACCGGGAGAGTGATGTAGGTACGAGAATCAGTAGGTCAGAGCGTGTGAGCTACTCGCTTGAATCGGATCCTTTCTGGCTTAGGTCTACGTTGTCCTGCGGCTGCCGCAACTATCCTGATGAAATTGTAATACGTGTAATAAATTGAATAAATTTGTGAAAACTCATTGAAACGCGTATTGTGACATTTTTACGCGGTGCGCGAGACGTATAAAGCTCGACGTTGTTCCACGCTATACCCTGCAGTGCTCGTTGTTCTCTTCTCGATTCGCTTCTCGGGGCCGAAGATTTTGTAACTGGCTGCCGGTGCTGAGTGCGATCAGCAGCGGCTCTATTCGACAGGTGGGGACGTGTAGGACGATCATGGTTTATGGCAATACCGCGCGAGCCTCGCCCATTATTCGCCATGATGCATTCATTCGTCGGGTACGGCATGGATTTTACATAGAAGGAGACCCGCGGTCGCGCTTCCACTTCTGCGGTCACCGGAAGTGCCGCGCGGGACATTCGCCTCAGTGAAACGTGCGCGCTTTAAGTATGACGGCTTGCGCCGAGAAAGAAGAATGCACCGATTTCAAAATATAGTCGCACGGGTGCAAATTGATATCACGCTGGCGCTACTAACGTGTGAAAAATGGAGTCGTATTCTTGAAAAATATCGTATACAATATTTTGATGAAAAATCATAGCATACGTAACTATAGTTTCTCATAGAAATATCGTACACGATATTTTTTTAGAATAAGGCCCTTGTACGTGTAACAAAATTCCAGAAATATTCCGTGAAATAGCCTTATTTATTTTTTTTCGTTTTTTAAACGAAAAAAAATTTTAAATCAAAGAGAAGTCGGAAATGAAAAATAAATCCGTGACTACGAATCACCTATAAAGATCATTTATTTCTACGAAAATGCAATTTCATTTCCTTTCGCGACATGGCACGCCGTAACTAGCTTAGATCCTCGGAGAAAAAGCAGGCTCCAAGGATCGATTTTTGTGGATCTTTTCTCAGGATTCAGCCGCGCCCGTGAAATCATTCTGTCAAGGACCACCTCTTCGAGTCCTGCCGCTTGTATAATTGATTTCAAGCTTCGTTAGGACGGCTTTGTCGAGCAATTTGCCGCAGCTCCCGTTACTCCACGCTTATTATGAACATATAAACACAAATGACTTTGCATTACTTTTTATACTTCCATATGAGAAACTGGCGGAAGTGTTCTCGAAGTTTCTTGAGCTTAAATTCGAGTCACTCGAATTTAAGTGAATTCTCTGCTTTGAATTGTCCAGTGAATATTCTCTTCGCGAATTGAAGAACAGATTTGATGTATTCCATCGTCAGAGGAACATACTCATTCTAACGGTTTGAGACTTTCACTCGTATGGAGTCAGAATCCACTCTAAGTTTAAGTGAAACATTCGCTCTTGCAATCTCAAGTGACAGCATTTTCGCTATTGCTTCGAGTAGAAATACTGCCACTTTTCACTCTCGCCTTAAGTAAAATTCCGTTGCAATAAATTTAGAGAATAGTTCTCGAGGGACTTCGTTCTCAAGACATCTTATTTCCGTGGCTTATCCGCCTATGTCAAGGCTGATACGTTACCCGGAAACCTGAACCTGAACTTGAAGTGTACAATCGACAAGATATCATCCTCGCCGTATCATTCGTCGCAACAGATATCGGTTCTCTAACGTATCTTCTTAGGAAATAGTATCTCGCTTCTCGTATTTATCGCGAGATTGTCGTTAGAAGGCCCAGAATTGAAATCTTGTTGCGCCTTTGTTATGCAAACTGGAAATCAGGCTAGGCAAAAACTAGCAAAATTAATTAGATATCTTAAAAATGAGTCTTATAATTTCCATCGGGATTCATATTTATAATTCACATTGAAGAAAAAATCCTTTATGTCAATTATATTCATTATTCAAAGAAAACTCTCAAAAAGTTTACTTTGGAATTTAAATTGTGCAAATTTGATACACAGAGAAAAAATCTAAAAATGAAAAATATTTATTTTATATGGGTACTATAATAACATATTTATTTTTATTTGAATCTCTATATACATTCTTTTATTTAAATAGATTAAACAATTGCTTTCATAAAAAGATAAGAAAATATATATTTTCTTATTTAAAGAATACACTTTAATATAAGTTAAAAAAACTGTACGATAATATAAATAAATATGTTATTAGTACTCATTAGATAAATATTTTTTATTTCTCAGATATCTTTTTTCTCAATATACATGTGTAGTTTTTGATAAATATTCGATTGCATCGAATCGAAACGCGACTTATTATCGACTGTTCTAAAAATTAATCGTCTACGCTCGCAGAGTTTACGCAGATAAACGCCGACTGTAAAGCGTTTCTTGCGACGATCTCTTTATTCCACGGCCTTAAAAACGAGTCTCTCCCTTTCAATTACTCTCGCTGCCCGCTCGCTGTAGCCAGCGCGAGGAGACTTTGCAATTTAATTCAAACCCCCGGAGCCACACAACAGCCTATATCGACGAGTGCGTATTCCATCAACATATTCAATGGTCCATTAGCCGCGCGCGCGCGAAAGACAGACGGAGCGAGGTCACGGTGAGCGCTGAGGTCACGAAGACACGCGCACCCACGCCCCGTTATCGATATATCAATGGGAGGCAGGTTCTGTGAAGACGCAGGAAGATTACGGCGGGAGTTTTCGGGATTAGAAACCGCTCGGCGCAGATATATCCGGGCAACGAGATGTTAAGGAGAGCACGTACCGCCCAATTTCGCGTAACATACAATTTGCAGAGAAATTGACAAACATTTCTGAACAAGATTGCCGATCCCTTTACGATCCGTGCCCCGCAGCCTAGACCTTATTAGTCTCCATATAAATCCGTCCGACGTGTCGGGAACAACGCGACCTAAAACCGGTCGCGGAATCATCTCCTGAAATTGGCAGGTGCCCCTCCCCTGGCTGATTTCTCGCCCGGGCCGTTTTACTCCCTTTGTCTCTCCGACCGCGTGGCTAAAATCAATATTTAATCGGGCTTCCATCGCGCGCATAGCTCGGAGGCAGGTGCGAAAACAGGCCGCCATTGTCTCAGGAATCGCCGATGATTTTAGCGCCGCGGGGTATCCCCGTAGCACCTTCGCAGGTTCCTCTCTTGGACCCACTCCCCTCTGCCGCTTCTTTTCTTCTCTCTCGTTTTCTGGGTCGCGTTCCGCGATAACGATCGGGCCGAGATAACGAGCGGGCAGATAATTGGGTGCTGGATATCGTCCGGGCTATCTACCAGAAGGTGGTGTCTCAGCTACTTTTACGGTCGCCGCGCAGCAACCGTGGACTCGCGAAGAAGGCGGGATGGTAGAATTTGATAAACACCGGAGGGGAGCCTTTACATTAAACTTATGCAAACACATTATGTAGATCACCGTATCCCCGAGAGTTATGTCCCAGGTAGCTCGACACGAAACGACCTGGTCGCATACATTAAAGGTAAACGCGCGGCTAAGAGCCGAGACGTAGTGTCTACATAAATAAATGGGTCCGACTTTGGGACGTTTCTTTTTCTTTCCCGGATCAATCTGCATTGCAGCGACTCGATTTCTGAATCCGCGGGGTATTCGAAAAGATATGAAAATTACCGGGACCTGAAAATTACCTCTCTTCAAAAGGGTAATTTTGTACGAATATTCGCGATCGGTTTCTACTGGTCCTCTTACTTTGGTTATATATCCAGAGAGCCTGTTTACATGACACACGTACAACTTGGAACTTTTCGAGTTCGCAGTAACGCGCGGAAAGATTCGCGCCGACTGAGAGAACTGCGAGGCTGGATCTTGCGGCCGGCCGACCGGCCGATTGGCTTAGGCGTGCGCATTAGTCAAACAATTAAGAGCTTGTAATGGAACGTCACATAAATAACGCAGCGCTACAGTGCGCGGTGCGTACACCCGGGGACCTCAGGCCCTCCTTCCACTTGACGCAACGGATCGCGCTAATGGAATACACGCGCGCGCGCATGTGTGCATACGAATTCGCAATGCGCGCGGCCGCGACGGGATTTAGCCGCGGAGTGCGGTCTCCTGCTAATATCGCGTGGGCGGTTCAATTTACCGCGAGCTAACCCTCGCGAATTGCATCGGCAACATTAACCTGTCATAATTACGCACGCCGGTCTCTCATCGTGGCACTGCCGCGGTGCGGCGCGGCCTTTTCGAAAACCGCGCGATCGGCGACTAAAGTCTACGAGCGATTTCACGGCTAACTACGAGCGGCGGCATGGTTACCGCACAAAGTAACCTAAGATATAGGGTGCGACCTAGTAGACACTGCAAACGCTTTGAACGCTTTGAACCGCTTGAAGAAAAACCATGGTTGCTCCATATGGCGCTTCGAAGCATTTGCAGCGTCTAATGAGTCGCATCCATAATGTCATTCTTTATCCTTTTCTCCCTCGATTAGGGAGAATAATAAGGCTTGTATTAATCATTACTTGAAACTTGTCTCAAATAATGCACTTAAAGTTGGATTTAGAGTCAGGTTTGAATTTTTAATTTGTATCGTATAATATTACAAAATATTGTTGCTTAAACTTGTATTTTCTGCAAAAAGAAATGATATCAGAAGATTAGGTCAAATGAGACTAACTGTTACAAAAATAACAATATTAAAATATACTTATTGAAAGTAAAAAATAACGTGCTAAAAGTAATGTTCTTAGACACTATACTGTATGTTAATTGTATTGTACAAGCGACAAGTATGTCGCTTGTACAATACAATTGTATGTTCAAGTGATGAAACAAAATAAAGATACAATTGGTACCTGCTAATAACGAACTCGACCGATTGTTTAAGATCGAACATGCAGCGAAACACAAGTGTCTGTGACAATCAAATAGTCGAACCGTTCCAACGTGCGAATATTTTACATAAATAATGTTGTGTCAAACAAACGTAGTAACTATCGGGAAGTATAGACAAGAAATTCGGCTATAAAGAAATAAAACGCCTCGGAATTTAAAGCGGCATCGGCTGGACCGGCTACCTGCGTCTATTATCAATGTTCATTATCAAGAATCGATAATCTAATCATTATATGGCTGGGCCGACCGAACTATGTCGGTTTAACGTTTCCAATAAGCTGGGAATTCAACAGAGTTCGTCGACCTTCTATCTCTTCCGACTCACGGGCGATTCGAAAGATTACAGGGAAGATACTTTCCGTGCGTGATCGATAAAGTACGACGGCCGGTGGTAATTGCGGCCCGTCCTCCTTTAAATCACGGCGATTCCGCGCTTCCATAAAATCGTGTCACTAAGGGCCGCCCGGTAATTACCTACCGGGGCGCGAACGGGCGGCATAAATTGTCAGCGCGCGTAATTAGCGGCGCCCTTGTGTAATCAGCAATTAAGCGGCGCGTAATTGCCTAATACCTGCCCGTCATTCGGGCACGGACCATCGTGCGATAAGATCGCCGGCCGGCAGCCGCGGGCCATCTTATGAGCGCGTGTATGTGCGTACGTATATGTACATATACATTGCGTGTCCCGTTTGCCGGCTCCTCGAGGCGCCTTTTCGTCGACCACTGCCTCCCAAACAGGTAGCGGCCGGGCCTTTCGTGGTCTTCGTGGTTGGGGAGAAGGTCGGATCTCCTTTATCGTTTCTTTATTTTAACGCATCGCGGAATTACCGAGGCGATTAAGCGAGCCGAGATTGAATGAAAATAGAGAGAACAGGTGCGAACGGCGCCGCTTTGATTGCGCGACTAAATATCTCTGCAACGCACCGAGAAAATTAATTCCCATTAGACTCTTGTTGTTTTCTTACAGTTTCAATTTCATGTACAATGAGCTATCCAGGAAATGAACACTTGAATGCCAAACTGTAATATTTGGTCGGGCGAAGTGAGATTAACTTTCTACAATGCATTTTTTATATAATCATATTTTATATAATCATGTAATAAGTTGTACTACAGTAAGGTTTAGTTAGCAAAAAATCAGCCAATTTCTGAAATGTTTTCAGTGGAATCTTAAGGAGATTTGAGTAAAATTTACTGTGATAAGGTTCAAATAAGGCCAAATTAGTCAAATTTGATTTTGGGTTGAACAAATAGTGTTATTTAGGTCTTCAATTCATAGTTATTCCAATCACGGTCTAATTAGAAATACCAAAATAGGATCTAGTTAAATCTAGGCGTTAGTTTATGAGAACGTTACATCTCTGTGTAGGATCTAAAAGATTCGAGGCTTTGTCTTCACAAAGTCTCGAAGTAAGTCAAAGCTGTCCAAGTCTTTTTCAGTCTCCTTTTTAAATTTCTATAGAGTATTTTTACTCTAACATAAAAGCATAACCAAATATCTTTTTTCACCTTAACTCCACAAGATTCGTAATGAAGTCACAAGTCGCGGTTTCACACGGACAATGCGACCAGACCAGCGAAACAGCCCGCTGTAGAAAGCCATTCAGAGATAAAATGCTCAGAGAGCTGGCCCTTGCGGAATTTTGAATCGCGCGAAGCAGCGTGCGGTCTCGAAAACCAGATTTATCTCGGGGACTATCTCGATGTCGGTGGTCCATCTTTCGCCCCGACAAATGGGTAACACAACTGCCACGCGCGTAGGTAAAACGCGTGCAAATTAGTCACCGATCCTCACGTGCGCGCTTTCCTACGCACGCATATATGCATGCACGCACGCACGCAGGCAGGTAGGCAGGCAGGCAGGCAGGCAGGCAGGCATGCAAGCAGGCAGGCAGGCAGGCAAACAGGCACGCGTGTAGGGCAGCGAGCCTGGCAGCTCTCCGGATCACGTCGCGTCGCGTCGCACGAATGAGTCGTGCGTAGGCACGGCCGCACAGACGCACTCCATTCACTTGGCGCCACATTCATTCATAGGGAGAGAACGCGCCGCGCGGCGGCGAATACGCGACAGCCGGTGTATGTCGATGACTCCGTCTCTAGCGCCGTCGCCGACGACGACGGGGACGACGACGTCATCGTCGACGCCAGCCAGCTCCCGTTCAGGGCCGAGACACGCATTTTTACCGTCCCGATAATCCGCCCGATCCGTTTGCCTCCCCGTCGTGACACCGCGATATATACCCTCGTGGTGCGATTGTTCGCGATAACGTAATCATGACGTAATCGTAATATGTACAGTATCCCATTTTAAACAGGCGAGCCAAATATCTCCGAAATTCAATTCGGCAGACAAAAATGTTTCAGATATAATTTATAGGGGATTGACGAAGGAGAAAGACGGCAACCTTCAATTTTTGGAGGAGTGTATGTGGAGACTCAGCAGGTCATGCTAAACCATCCAATTTCACGCGTATATCTAGGGAAGACGCACCTGCCAACCAAGGAAAGTCGTCGCAAGTTTCAAAGCAGCTAGCTAATCCCAATGCGTGCTTTTGTACTTTGATATTGTTACCAAAGACATTGTAAATGTTCCTAAATCAAGTTGTTAAGTTTTCCAAAGTGTAAGTAGCTTATTGTTCGGCTGGTCCGTTACGAGTACCTTTGCATTATCGCCACAATGAGAAATCGAAGGAAACCCATATAGGTGTTTAGCTCCGATTTGGGTGAGCTTGAAATATATTGTAATTCAGACCAAAAGAAAAAACACGTATTTTTTTTATACGTGCTCAGGCTGATTTTTAGGGGGCAAAACATGCCTTTGAAAAAAATCGGTTTCTTTATTTAGGAGCATGTTTCGTCAAAAGTATAAGAGATAGAAAAAAATTTTCTAGACAAAAATTAAGTGGTTTTAGAAGCATTTTGCAATGACATAATCAGATATTTGTGAAAATTGGTGAGTGGTGGGGGTATGTCGACAATCATAACATTTTTCAAATATCTGATTCGTGTCTTTTCTTTTGGTCTGAATTACGATATATTTCAAGTCAATCCAAATCGAAGTTAAACACCTATGTGGAGCTCATTTGCCAATTTTATATGAAAGATAACTTTGTTTTTTTTCTCAAATAGAAAGCGGTATTTTTTTGTAGCAGATTATAAAAAATCGCAAAAATCTGTATAAAAAATTCCTTAGAAACTAAGGAAAAACTAAGTATAAGTATACTATGTATAAACTAAGTCCAATAGTTTAGAAGCTATTTAACAATGAAAAGTGCAACTTAGCTAAATTCCATCAACGATGATACACGCGAATTTATATATATATTCAAAATATTCGCCTAGCTTGTTTAAAATGAGTCAATTTGTATAATATAATATCATATACTAAAAGATTACTTGCACAATCTTTATTTTTTTATTTGCACGAATCTTGAAAAATTAATAATCGACTAACAATCGTACAATAAAACACAAAAATATTGTTTTATATTATTGATTTGACATAATAGTTTAAAAAAGTCGTGACTTGCTAAAATTTGTTAAAATGACAAATGATGAAAAATGATTTGCATCAATTAACTATTTCATCTGTTTCCCTAATAATCATCAAACAGCAAACGTCCTTTTGTTCTGACAACCAAGAAATTTTTCCCAGTGTAACCGGAAGTAATCGAATGCCCTTCGATTGAATCAATTAAATTTGCTCCTATTAATCGTCACTTCAACGGCCTTTAATTGAATTTGCTAAGTTCAATTGTTAATTGAACGATCTTTGATTCCCTTCACTTATATCAGTCGTCAATTGAACGGTCCTTAATTGCATTCATTGAAATCAATAGTAAATTAAATATTCTTTGATTGGTTTTTCTCGAATCAATCGTCGAATTAGTTGAATTGAAGCATATATTGTTATATGTTCAAAACAGTTATTAAATTGAGAGAAATGTAATTAATGTTTTTACAACTTTGCTCTATTCTGACATCGCCTTCTTTGCCCCCCTCACACTCGCTCTTTCTATTTATCTTTCTCGTATACATGATACATATATCTCGTACACGACTATCAATATCATTCGCAAATACCGTATTATTCGCGCAAAATAGCGCAATTACCGGTAAGCTCGTCGTTCATACCATGTCAGACATGAAATTTCGCGACCTACGGCCGATCCGGTTGCGTTATGGCCGACGCGTGTGCGTATATATTATGCGCGTTCACCGGGGGCCACGGTCGTGCCGAACGTGAGTATAAGTGGGTGTCTCCCCTTCCTCCTGCCGCCGGTCGTTCCGCAGTGCCTCTGTTTTCCATTCGCCTCGATCGGCCGCTCGTCGACCGGGAATTCAGAACGGATAGCGTTGATCCGTGACACGGATAACCTCGCGCACCCGGACACTGACAGCCGTTGGCGACCTTTTCCTTCCAGATCGTTATTATTTGCGCGCAGGTGCTTTATTACCCGTGGAGGATGCGATTGCTCCTCCTCCCGCTCGTTCTCCTGCGCGAGGAAGTCGCGTCAAGCTATAACCTCGTCGAGCCTCGACGAGAGTCGACCGATTTCACTTAACCGATCTGCCATACAATTAAGCGACTTATTGCATGTGAAACTTGGATAATAATAATAATTAATAATTATTCATCCTCTATCGAGATTCTAGTCAGATAAAAATACTCAAATATTGCGTGACGTAGTTGTTGAGAAGCCCATAGTCAATCAAATCAAAATTTGAATAGTAATTAATTTCATGAATCGATTAAATTACCCGTAACTACGTCTGTGATGACTGATTATTTTTGATTATTGACTCGCCGATTGTTTCAGTCGACTAAGACCAGTTAATATCCAACGCTGGTTTATGTAGATCTATTGAGAAAAAGAGAAAAACTCGTCTTTCTCTTCGCATTTGGCTCTCCTGAAAGTTCAAGTGTTGAATTACCTCGCCGTCCAGACGACTATCCGCTCGCGAACGCGGCATCGAATAAATTATCAGCGCACGCATGCATGCACACGCGGCGTTGCGTGTCACCTCGCGACGCGGATACCTATAATTTAGGCGTTATAATAACTAGTTGCGCACCAGCCGCCTTCGTCGAGGCGCCGTATGCACATTGTTCACCGGATGGCTGGAGAACAGGACGACGACGAGAGGATGATGATGTGCTGGTAGACTCGCGCGCGAGGATGCGACGCGGAGAGACGTTTCTCTCCGATGGTGAGACTTTTATCTCGAGCGTGCAACGATGATTCACACTCCCGAGCGGAGAAGGTGTCACTGCGTGTATGCATAAGCGCGGCTCATTACGGCGAACTCAACGGCGCGCTTTGGCCCACGTGCCTCCTCTTGATCATCGCGGTATGCAAATCGCGCGAGAGAGCCCCGTCCACTTCCTCGATCTCTCGCGCGATCCTTGATGCGCGATCGAAGAATGAAATCCCTCGCCGATGAGGATCGACGTCGCGATCGCCGCCGATGTAAGAACGACTGTGCCGGACAAATGAACGCCGGATGAATGTCCGCTCGTTTGCAACACACACGTGTATCGCGCACGATGAACAGCGTGGAGAATCTCGGTATGGGAGGGAGATCGTATCCATTCATTTCCCGAAGACATTGGAAATAATTAATATGGATATGCGTAAAGCGTGACAATCTGTGGAGGTATTTGTCGGTGTAGTATCTCCCCGAACAGACGGGTGCATAGTCGATTACAGATCGATTTAGACACAATGAAGAATTAGTTCATCAAATTGTCCAAATTGAGAGACGTTACCACAGATATAATATAATAAATAATGACAATTAATAATAATAATTAGTAATATAATTACTACGTGAGCTCGTCAGTAATGACTTTCAATTTTGACAATTTGATGAAATCCCAAATTGTGTCCGTTTCACACCTAAGTGTACGTAAATTTGGCAATCACTAGTCAAACTTCACTAGTCGATATGTAAAAATAGGATCTCATGAATGAAATAGAATTTCATATTATACTCATATTCATCACATAGAATGACGAAATGAGATGCGAAAGGAATAGTTAAAATTTGCTCAAAACAATATTGCAATATTTAATGTGAGAATCTGAGTGTAACTAATCAATAGCTACATCAATATAAGAAAAAATTTACATTGCTATATCATGTAGATTTAATGATTAATTCGATACATAGTACAGTTGCTTCCTTCGTAAATACAATAAAAAAAATTGTACCGTTTCTATCATCAATTGTTTTAGGTCGTGAATAATCATGGAAGTCTATCTGAGCCGGGAAACAGGGGTGAAAGTCGTGGTAATAATAAATCGGAAATATGTTCGCGTACTTTATGTCAGGTGGGTGTATTCGGAGCGAACGGAAGTGCACATAAGCTGCAGATTAAAACGCGTTCGTCTCTCTAAGAGCGATACGAAGCAGCGCCTGAACACTCGCGCACCTCGGGACGCAAGTGCACGACTACCATTCTTCGGACCACGCTGTCATTTTCATAATGACAATAGTTAAACGGCCCACGCGCCCGCCGTATCCACGATGGGTAGTTTACGGCGTGACTCCCGCCACCTTCGTAAATCTCCGCTCCCCTGGCATATCGAGTGCAGCGGCCTGCATTGGCCGACTTGTCTCATTAATGACTGTCGCGCGGCTAACGATTTCATTAAGATTCCGCGCCGAAAGCCAGCCAACGGAAATAGATCGACAATGTCGTCCGTCGGGTTTTCGCGCTCGATACCGAGCATAAGCAGACTTGAAATATTCTCTCTTATATCGAAGAGAGAAAGAGAGAGAGAGAGACGAGAGAGGAAGGGAGCGACAGAAAGAGAGGGAGAGGTGAAAGATGTTGATATACTGATCGCGACTATTATTGAACGCTAGTCATATTCAACCCCTTAACTGGATTTATCTGTAAAATAATTCTATAGTGAAAAAAAAAAATATTAAATTCTTGTTAAAATATATATTAATATATATTACATTTTTTTATGCTTTACTTAAACTATCGTGTATTTTTTTAACTTACATAACACAGACACAAATTAGATATATTTTATTTTTCAATATTTCTTTAAAAAAATAGCCTTAAGAGAAAAGAAATCTAGATATATTTATTAAAAAAAAACCGTTTTGGAATGAATTGCGCAGTTATTTTAAATTTGAAGAAGTTAATAGGATAGTAAAAGGATATTTAGTAAGACATTTAGACTTCATATGATATTTTATAAGTTTTTATTTATATTTTATAAGGTTTAGGTTGTTTCTTTTCGTAAAGAAGTGATGTGAAATGAAGTGATGTCACGAAACGTCAGAAACGAATTAATATTTATTATTTCATTGTTGAGAAAATCACGTTCGTGATAAAGTACAATTTTCCGATGACTTTGGCATGAAGGTCAACAGCGACGCGATGAAACGGGAGCGATCATTCGGCGAACAAATCTCTTACATAATAATCGAGCCCGCTATGCGGTTACAGAGGTGACATTCACCGTACGACTGGCTTTAAGTCACGTTTTCAGTCAATCGGTACGCGAAGCAGAATGATAGCGACACACAGATCTCAATGTTAATATCCACGCTCACTCACACAATCGCAGATCGTGATTCGATACCGGACATAGTTATTGTTATCCCACGGATGTCGTCGAGAGACTCGCGATATCACGATCGGTAGCCCCGTATGCACCGCGGACGAATGAATACGATAACTTCGGCCCGATAACGATCTCGTTTATGAGCGACTCCTGGACAGAGTCAGCCACCCCGATCGTAACTGCGATCGAGAGCAGCGTTGTGTCGCAGCGGTGAGAGTGTGCACCCTGCTGATCGCGGACGATCGAGCCAAAGATTCTCGTGACAGGCGCGGTCGTGAACTTTTATCGATGTTTCATCAATGGGACTCGCAAAGGCCAAAAACCTCCTGCGACGCGATAAATGTCAAACTATTCCTTACGAATCTCTCGTTACACGGAGAAAATAATTCCGTTTTGGTATAACTAAATTTTCTGCTGTCTGGAAAGAATAGAGCAAAAAACGTTTGCAGGAACAGAAAGTCTCCTGTAAGAGGTTCTTCTTTAGTCAATTGTCTTCAGTTATTCTCAACCGAAAGTTTTAAGGAAACGCTATACTTGAAAATTAGGTCAGAAAACTGCCGTTTTATGTCTATGAGTAGCACTGTGCTGAATAAAACGTGGCAAGCTAGTGCTATGAAATTAGTTTCAAATCAACATTTATCGTTTAAATAGTGAAATGAACATATAAAAACGTAATTTTGTTTGATAAATCGTGAATTTGTATATAATTTCCTTACGCGCCACTAGAAATAGTGAATAAACTCTTTAATACAACTGAATGTTCAGAGGAATGGTTACGATAACAGAGGTTTCATTTCTTGTGACTGAATTTTCGTCTGCTTAGTTATACGAACAGGAAATATTTTCATGTACATTTTTAAGCGTATAGTCACCGGAGGCGTTTATTTACACGCGTCATAAGCGGAGGAAGTTAATCTCGCGTGTCCATGGCCGCGCAACGAGTCGCGCAAAATCCGGTAATTCAGTCTTTGTAGGAACGGTTGTTGATTTTTGCGCGAGGCGCGGAAAATGTTCGATGGCGGTCGGAGCACTTGTCGCCGAGGGATCGGTAATCTTAATGGGACACCCACGTGCGAATCCCGAAGGAAGCAACTCCGCGTGGCACTGAACGCGTGTCCAATCGACTCGACACGGCGCAATCGGATTCCGTTAATTGCAAATTTATGGCGGCGCGTGCAGAATCGCGCGGAAGACGGAAAGAATATCCGCGTCGTTGCCGGCACAGGACGTCATCCCTCACAGACAAGCTAAGAATAAACCGTGGGAGATCGACGGTTCGAAAAAACGTTATCCTGATGTATTGTCAATCTATCATGAATGTTAAGGTCATTTTGATCTACTCGTAACAATTCGATTTTTATTCCGACAAGTAATACAAAAGTATTAACTCGCGTGTCTTCAAGTCATAGGCAAAAATTTTCCCTCTGTGTGAAACATTCGATATATCTTTCCTTTATTTCGTTTCTCTCGTTTTCACATTAACTCTCTATCATACAATCCAAGACTTGTTACTCTCTGTGTGTACATTAAAGTGCTCGTAATTGTTTGTAGAAAATTGCCAACTGTAATTCTTTTGATTTATCATGCCATCTTTTTTTGCTCACACATTACGCTACTCATTTACTCGGCGAGCAAGTCGGCTCACTGGCAATTTTCCCAATCACACTTCTCGCCACTCGACCGTTAACGGTCTTCGCGACGGCGATATTCGCGCAGCTCGTTCACAATATAGCGTGCGGTGTGACTCATTCGGCGTCTCTCGCTCGACCACGCGTGACTATTTCACGTTTGAAACCACCTCCGCGATGGTAGGCATATACACGTAGCCGTGCTTGCCGATATTGCCACCTCTCATCTCGCGCCAACATTATGCGCGTTATTATTGATCGCGTCAGCCGCGACAGCTAAAAATTTCGTCGACAGGCGACAGTGCATTGCAATCGATACCTATCGCAACGATGCGAAGAAGGCGGAAAACAAGAATAAATTCGCGAGACGAACTTTTTAAGTAATGTTAATGAAGATATAAGGAATGTCAACTTTAATAAGAGCGTTATATAGTTCAGTGGTTACAATTAATTTACTACTCTCTTAAAATGAATCAGTGAAACATCACTGAAAACAGTGAATATACACTGATTTGCAGTTATAAGTGTTGCACTGAAAGTGCTCAGTGCTATACTTATAACTGATATCAGTGACTATTCACTGATTCACTTTAAGAGAGTATGTAACTGAAATGATTCAATTAAAATATTTGTTAGCAATAATGTTGTAGAAGCTGCGAGAAAAATCCGCGTCACGGAGAAATATGTTTCGTGTAAAGTTCAATTGTATTAAGCGTGATATATAGTTTAGTGATTATAGTTAATTTAATGTAAATGAAATGATTCAATTAAAATATTTGTTGGTAATGGTGCCGGAGGCCGGTAAGAAAACCGCGCGACAGAGGAAACCGACAAGACGAGGAGAAACATTTCCTGGCGCCTTTGCTCGACCCGGCAATGCGTCATCGTGTACGGCTGAACAAAACGTTGAACAATGGTACCGCGGTTAAGACAATGCATCGTTAATGTCTTCTTGCACCCGCGTAACGATTTTTCATTTGCTTGTCGGCTAAACGGTAAAGCCTGAATCTCTCTCTCCGTCACGGAGATGTATCGGTTTAGTTTGACGTGGTTATTAAATCTTCTTGCTCTGAAACATTAAACTTTGACACGGAAGTAAGAAATATTCGCCTACCCGGTCACTTGTGCCATAAACAAGCGACTATTTTATTGGATCAGTTTCCTTAAAAAAGAATTCAAAAATAAAAGACACAATTATAAATTTCGCAGAAAAAATAATCAATTCCCGGACAACGTGTGTGGAGAGAATTTCATAGTAGGAATTGCTATAACATTTCCTACCCGAGGAATGGATCGATATTCCGCAGTAACTATCCTTTCTATTTATGTGTGATATTTATATTTTAGGAATTAAAATGTGCTATTAAAAAGTTTGCTATGTTTTTAGCGAAATTTACTGTGATTCTAACAAAATTTATTGTATTCCTTAGCAATATAGACTTGATTTACAGTCTCTGTTTCACTGCACTCATTAGAAACGTAAAATTAAGAAAACTTTATATGAAAAAGAAATTATATAATATATATTTTCTTGTCGTGTACTTAATCCTGAGCATTCTTATTGTTTGGTCTTTAAATATGAATATATATACACTTTCAAATAGAATATATGTATACGTACAATATATGTACATATCTTTTATATTAAAAATTGAAATGTTCGTATTTAACCCTATAGTCGTCGCGCTACTTTTCGAACACGAGTCAACGCATGAGATCTTGAAAGGTTCCAATATAAAAAATTATTTTATATCTTTTATGTTGAGAACTTAAATATTTTCTTTGTTTAATTAGGTTTTTGGGTTCATATAAAGTATAAGAAAAGACTATTTTGGATATAATATTCTCTTAAAGATCTCATGCGACGACTGTAGGGTTAAAGAGCAAAATAATAAGAACGTCCAAGATTAGGTATGTGACCGAGAATCAATGTTGATACCTTACGAACCAGAGATTGATCAGGAGGAACGCGATGACTCGAGATATCGAGGAATTTCACGGTGAGAGCACGAATCGCGGCCGACCACCACGCGCAATTAGGAACGTTAATGAGACACTAGGCGATCGTCAGCTATTCGCGGGACTAATGGGTATTTGCACACAATGAAGGAAGGCATCCGCGATGCTCGTCGTCTGCGATATCGCGTAGGACACCGATGTTACCTGCCTGCATTTCTAGACAGAGACAAATAGCGAAAGAATAACGAGCCGTCGCGCTCACGCTGCCTGACAGGCTTGACACGTCATCCATGGCGCGGACGAATTTTTTACGGGGATCACATTGCATCAGGAGATACGACGGGGAACGGTGTAACGAGGCAATTTTCGTATTTAATCGCACGGATATGTATTGTATCTTGTGAAGTCGCAAAGAGAATTGCCCAATACGAGGTCTCACGATGTAGCGCTAGTCGCGAAGTTCGATCTTGTCTTCGCTATTTCGCTCTACCTTTGTCCCCCTTTTCATGACGTTCCCTGTCACGGCTCCCTTTGCCTCCGTATTGCCGCGGCAGTAAAGAGCAGCTATAGAACACACGATAGGGAGACAATATTCTCTACTGAGCAAACAATAGCTAACTTTAACGACGATCGTAAATAATCTTCTTATACGCAAGTCGTTAACGCTAATTATTTTCGATAGAGGAGGTTGAAGCAAGATCCTACATTTATCAGAATATTGAAGTTACAACTTCTCGGACAACTAATTGTAATTGATTGTACAAGATAGAATTTATTAACAGTCTATTTCTACAGTAAACATAGTAAAATTAAAAAGAATTTATATGCAGAAAAACTAACATATTTTCTCTCTCTTCATGTATCTAATCCTGGACATTTTTATTGTTTGATTTTTAAACAAATAATAAGATAAAAGGCTCAAATGATATACAATCAAATATATAGGAAAAGGCTAGTAGGAGCCAAGTGCAAGATATCGTGTGCGATAATGACTTAAATTGCAATAATACTGACTTAAACTCTTTGCACACGATATCTTACGTTTGACTCCTATTGACCTTTTCTTATATTTATTTCTTATATATTTGATTGATCTTTAAATACAAATACTTACACTTTCAACATATAATATATGTATACATACAATATATGTATTATATATTTTATGTTAAAAATTATAAAGTCTGGTAAAATTTACGAGTCCAATATCTCCTTAACAGATAGAATAAACACTACGAGGAAAATATAGAATTTTATGTAACCCTCATCGTGAATTGCAACAGATAGAATAAACTCTATGAGGAAAAAATAGAATTTTATGTAACCCTCATTGCGAATTGCAGAACAAATTTTTGTGCCTTCTCTTCAATACTTTAATAGCCCAGACGTATGAATTACAAAATTTCGTAATAGATCGACGAAAAAGGAAAATTGCCGCTTGTCTAGTTAATTACAATTTGAATGTCTATAATTTAGATCGATTAAATTGAGTAACTGATTCGTATGCTTTCGCACACGAGTTAATCGATTCTCTCGTCAGCGTCACATAAGGACGACGTAACGCGCGATACGCCCGTGGGGCATTCGCGATTCGAGGCGAAATCGAAAATGACTTCGCGGCGAGAAGTGAACGGAAATCTCCACGAGGCGCGATGAACACGCTCGTGGCACTAATGATCTATTTACGATCAGGTGTGATCTATCGACGATCGACAGGGCGTGGGTTGGTTGCGGACACTCGATCCAGCTCAGGTCCCGGGCGATCGCCAGGCGAGAGAGGTCATTCTGACTCATTTGAGCCACCAGAGAGGCGTATTAGCGACGGTGGCGATTGTCGGCGCCGCGATCGTGCTATACGATCGTATAAGCGTAAATTGAAACGCGATACGCGTAATATGATTTGCGGCGCGCACGGTGACAGATGTACACGCGCCGATCGGATCGGCGCGGCCGGCCGCACGCGCTGCAACTCGCTTGGGAATCGGCAAAAGTCACAGCGAAGCGGACTGATTTATTCCGCACACGCGGGATCTTTATGTTTACACGCCGACGCGCGGCCGTATTTTTCCGCGAGATCGTTGCGCGATTTATGCGTTTGCGAAATTACGAGTGATTGGAATCGGCGCGAGCGCGCTTTGTTTCGGAATATTGTACACACAGATCCCAGTAGATTTAACACGCGCGGTTCAATTAGGTTACCGGTATTTTCCAGCAGCACACATTTGTTTCGCATTAACCTAGAGCTATCGCAGTGACAGATTGTACTGCTCTCGCGCGTTGTTCCCGCCATGCTTTAAATAACAAGTGAATAATAAATCAATAATTTTATTTATTTACTTGTTTTGTTTATATGAGGAAGAGGAAATCCTCTTTTGGTTTATTGAAACACACGAGGCGTGATTACACATTAATCAGAAAAAATTGTGTAAAGCGAAAATTGAATATACAGTAAATTATAAAGAAGAAACGTAATTAAAAACGTGATTAATTACAAACAGAAAAAAATAATGCGTACATATAGAGAAATAGATACTGCATTCAAATAAATGTTACTTGCTTGAAATATTTCATCAGTTTATATACCCGCGAATCTTTCGTCAAATTGAAAATACATTTAGAATCTCAGTAAATTTGATATCTCAATCAAGAACATTAACCCTATAGTCGTCGCGCTACTTTTCAAACACGAGTCGACGCATGGGATTTTGAAAGACCCTAATATAAAAAATTATTTTATATCTTTTATATTGAGAATTTAAATATTTTCTTTGTTTAATTAGGTTTTTGGGTTCATGTAAAATATAAGAAAAAACTATTTTGATATAATATTCTCTTAAAGACCCCATGCGACGACTGTAGGGTTAAATTAAAACAAATATTCCATTTACTTGTTACTCAGAGTCAAACCGACTTTCTCTTCGATAAAATTTTATAACATTCTTATAAAATAAAGTTTTTTCTTATCTTATTCTTTTGAATACATGAATAATGAGCTTTTATGAAATCCTTTGTGAGCATATTTGAAGCCTATAAAAAATATTCTTTGTCGAAGATACCTATTATTTAAAAGAAAGAAAGTAAACTGAGCGAATCGTTTTTCTTCATTAGTGTAATTATATTTTTCTGTATGTACGATATTGGAAAACCCTAATAACGTAATTGCATTGCGTGTTAAGGCTATTCTACACATCGGTATAGAACATGAAAGTTAACACATGAAATTACATTAATTTAAAGTTTCCGATAGATTGCGAGAAATTTGCAACAGCGCGGGTAATTTCGAAATCCATACTTTTCGCAATCGCGGCGCACTTCGGATTCAGTCTTCAATTATTTCATAGCGCTGCATTCGACGCAGTAATATGATGTATTACGCGTCGGCACTACTAGTCATAGTCACGGCCATCGGGCAGAAAGAAATGTAGCGGCTCATTGCACGTACAAATCGCGCATATCTAGGAAGAAATGAGCGGCTCGGTGAGATTTATTAATGTACCTGTCGACGCAACGGCGCGGACCACCCTCGAAGGACACGGCGGTGTCCCGAAAAAGAAAAATGCGCGCGGGTTAATTAGCACCTCGAGCGAAGCGATTTCGCAAGCGGGATCTCGATCGATCGCGGGAGTCGGATGCGTCTCGCGGACGAAAAACGGGTCAGTAGGGATCGTGTATACGAGAGAGGCGCCTCGGGGTGTGTTTGCCACGGCCGCGCCACGGCTAAATACACACACACACACACACACGTACACACGTGTATCGATCGGGGCGCCGATTGTGTTGCGCAATCGCAATTAAGGCGATCTTGTAATCGTAAGTCGGGCATAATTAATGAGCCGAATCGCGCCGACGCTCCGCGATGTTGTCTATCGCGGCGCACGATCGCGCTCTCGCCCCCGCGGGCCCCCATGAGTAAGCGCAATTTGCCATATTGTCCCTAATAATCCCGGCTAATTAGTTTTGTCTCCCGTTTATATCGGTCGTTAGTTGTCGGGAGCGCGGCCCGGCCCGGCCCGGCCCGGAGACTGACCCAGCTCTTCGCAGAGACGGAAGAGAAAGCACCGCTCGGCCCACGCGCTCCCCCTGCGAGTGAACGAGCGAGCAAAAACGCCCCGGAAAAACCGTGCGGAGCTGTAAAACTACGTGATTACCTGTTATAAAAGATTTTTATCGCGTCGCCGAAGCGATCGCCGCTCTACTCGCGAATGGACCGTTCTACAACGACTGTCTTAGCAGCTTATTGACCTAATATTGGTTACATTGGCATACATTGGGCCAATACAGCCAATATATGGCAAATATTATAGCCAATATTGGTTAAAAATAAGATGTGAGCGAATTGCCAATATTTCACAACATAACTGTACCAATACTGGCATATATTTGGGATTCGATGCACTTTACACAAACACAGCCGATGACCCAATGAAAGAACTTAACTTCTAGCAATTAATTAAAAACAAACTCTCTCATTGGATGGATCGACTACGATTCATACTGCATCGAGAAAAAGAAAAGTGTTCAAATCATTTTGAAATTAAATGTACAAACGTGGACTTTAGGATACAACTCTTTGAGTGGATCAAAGATAATCCTATTTTTAATATCCTTCTTTTCATCGATTTTCCGTTAATTCGTAGATGATATTAATTTCCGCGTTTCAATGGAATATCCGACTGATCTGCAGTATGAAGGGCGAGAAGGATGGGGGAGGAGAGACTTCATAAGACTTTTTTGCACAAAGCTCGGGGCAGCTGTTGGGATTAATAAGCGGACGCGATGGAACTCTGACGGCGGGCACGTCTCGTATAAGGGGACCTGCTGCTACTTTGACCCGATTAGTCACAGAACGGCCGCAATACAAACGACACGTGATGCATCATGAGTGACGCTCACGCTCTTCTCGCGGACATCGCCTTTCTGCCCCTTCCGCCCTCCCGCGCGAATTTGTTAGTCGGCCGTTCCGACAGCGCGCGTTTGTCTCGGTGTTATTTCGCTCCACGGCGCTCACGTAACACAATTCCTGCGCGAGCGCGATCTAACACTTTTCTCGCGACTACAAATACACCCGAAAGGATTAATGACGCTATCAAGCGCGCTAAACGTTGCCCGTAACAAAGCACCGACACCGCACTCTTGTCCGCGGGATAAATCATGCGCGCGGCTGTTCGCTCGCAACGAAAAATGCCTGGACGCATAATAATTCCTGATCGATCGCTCGTTAACGTGCTCGCCCGAGAAATCACCGACGAGGTACACCCTCGCTCTTAACGGTTCCGTTGTAACGTCGATTAGACCTGATTAATTCAGCCTTCCTTTTCCGCCTAGAGTCCCCTTGGTGGAAATTTAATGCAATTTTCGAACAGTTACTGGAGAGTTACGTTAACTTTTGCCTAGTAATCGATGAGTAGAACTACTTGAACCCCGCTTGATGTAAAATGCTTTCCCTGCAGTTACTACGCACGAAAAATGTGCAAAGTCTGGATCCATTTACTGAGTGAAAACCGAATAAAATGTGCATTACAAAACTCAGTTCTTGATTAATAATAATCTGCTGCTTATAAAATAGGCAAGTTTGTTTTAATAGTATGCTATTTTTGGTACGTGCTTTCTAATTAATATTTTTCTATTTTTCTAGTAAGGACGACTTGTGTATTAATCTGGAAAATTAATCTGGAAGAAACGATCGATCGGTGATTTAATTTATATTTAATTTGCTTAATTTATATTGCCGTCGTTAATAATTTCATAACAAATAAAATAATAACGGAGGAATGTGAGAAAAGCGTGTGAGCGATTAACTCGTAAATTCTCAGAATTATTCGATATTTAACCGTGTCGATTTTCGAATTCCACGAAGGAGATCAAAAGGGGGATCGATTACATGTGATATCTATCGAGTTTGAATGCAACTTACACACTTCTCTCGACGCTCATGTCAAGCCAGAATTAGTTAACCGAGTTGTCGGTGCAACAGCCACGCCGGTGATTCTCGTTCGTATATATCCGCGATTGTAAATAAACAATCCGCGACGGGGGCTGTCAGTCACCGAGACCGCCGGCTGGAATTTGTAAATCAGCCTGATATCGGCACGTACGATGCAAATGAGTCGCGCGAGTCATTCACGCCCACTAGCGCGACCGTAGCTGCCAGCCGTAATTGACTTTGTATTGAGATTTATCCGGCACTGGCGGCAATCCCTCGGTCCGCCAATTCCCACCCGCCGCCATTCTTGTTATACCAGTAGATACAATCCTCACGAGACATGTAACTTTCTTATTGTTAATCTATACTTCTTACCTTAGATTCTTTTACCTTAGATTCTACCATTTTTCTGTCAGTTTCGTTTTTTACGCGACAACTATAAATGCTTCGAAGCATCATACGAACCAACAACAGTTTTTCTTTAAACACTTCAAAACGTTTAATGCATTATACTCTGTAACTATTAATAGTTATTACTTGAAACACTCAAGTGAAATATTCAAATTTGAATTCAGTGTTAGATAAAAATTTTTCAATTGAATCGCAATTACAGATATAAGTGTTACATAATCATAATTCTTCGAAAAAAACTTGGATCTAACTTTGTAAAATAAGAATCTGAGCAGCTCACGTGAGACAAGTTTCTGATGATAACTTCGCATGAGCCTAAATATATATATATATATATATATATATATATATATATATATATATATATATATATATATCTCAATCGATCGTTACTCTAAAAAAACGTTTCATGTATGATGTGCATATAATAAAAAGTTAATTGCATATTTTAGAGAGAATTAGCTCTCCGCGTGTTGATACAAGAACATAATTTTACAAAATTTATAAGAGGTATTTATAAAATTTATTTGTTTTTCTTTACAGAATATATTTTTTCTTTTTATATATTAGATAATATGTATAATTTATTATTATTTTATGAACTTTAAAACAAGTATTTAGTTATATTCTATGATAAAAATATGTTAAGCATAATACGGAAAAACCAAAGAAATTGATATAAAAAATAGCGTTAGATTTATCTTGTGCGACACGTCTGAAAAAAGCGCACACCGTCATTGTTATCCAGCACTGGCCTGGTCCAGCGCCGTTTAATGGCCGCGATAGCGCGCGTAATTAACGTAACGCAATATCCCGGCGAGCCTCCAGACGCGGGGACACCTTAGACTCGGCGCACTGCGATTATCTGTCCGCCAGACGACATCCTATATCTTCGTTAGTGTCCGAGATGATATGAGAAACGTGCGCGGTACGTCGCTTCGAGGAAACGTCGAAGACTTTTAAGCGTCTCGCATTAGATACGCTGTATCTCGTGGCGAAACGACGCATTGTATTCGCACGCTCGCGAATATCTACTTGTTTCAGCCGCCTTCTGATTAAATAAAGGATCACGGAGCTCTCGTGATTAAAGCACAACTGCGAACGTTACGCGAGTACACTTGCTTTCAATACAATTTAAACGCTTTTTTTTCTCAATGCAGTCTCGAACGCAGTTCTGTTTAATATCTCGAAAAAACCGAGAAAATCGTACTGAAACCAAGTGTACATCTTTGGGACAAAGAATGTCTTATATCCGTCATGTCCGTAAAAAATACAACGCCCGGTGCGTCGATAGAAATGTTTTTCCTCCAACAACTCGGTTTTTGGACTGACGACTCGACCAATAATTTATCTTTTCAACTGACAGCTTTCGATTCAACTCCCTCGACGGCCTTTCTTCCGTTGTTATCGTATTTAATTCGCATTGCCGATCCTACGCATTCGGCGCGATCGGTTTGCGAGTTCCGAGATAGCGCGCCCCCTGTGCTCACACCTTTCAATCATTATTTATGCCCAAATAAAATCTCACGAATCGGTAGAACACTCTCCCATCTAAATGCCGTAACACCCACCTCCTGCCGTTTCTCCGACAACGGAACAACCTGCTGCGCAAACATCGAGCGCGCGACTTCCACCCGTGCGCGATCTCGACGACCTCCTCCGCGACTTTACGCGTCACAAAACCGCGACGCAGCGCCATAAGGGCGCCGTAAAAATCGAGGAAGACGCGAAGTTCGCGATCGTCCGCGCCTCGACGATCGCAATAATAACGTTAATGCGCAACAGCGGAGAGCACGATCGGCAAACTGGTTCCTGGCCACAAATTCGCGCTCAGAACGTTACTCTGATACTGGCGCCGATTTGGAACCGACGCGATATCCTTGATGCGTCGCATCGTAAGTGCATCCAATACGATTTGCGATCAATTCGACAAGACTACATTGAGGGAAAAATTCGAGTTTTAACAAACAAATGTAATTATAAATATCAATTATTTTTTTCTCAGCATTGAACGGAATACTTGGTTAAAATTCGAATCTGTTTCTCTTTAAGTGTAGGATAAAAAGAATAAAAATTCTATTGGCAGGATTTTTATCCGTCGCCTTCCGCCAGTTATCCGACACCGTCGGCAAACTGACGGAAATCGGAATACAACAAACTACCATTGGTTATTGTGATGCATTGCACGCGCACCGCGGCTATTAATTTCGGCTCTCCGTTGTTGAGTGCGCGCGTTGTGTAACAACCGCGCGCACTTTCGTTCCTCGTGTGCGTTTCGCACGAGTTCTCTCCGCGAGGTAACCCCGTTTGGGTTCGCAGTGTCAATTAAGCTTGCAGGAAATCGCGCCCGATCACGATATCGGGCGCAACGCGCCGATAATAATGATGTTACCGATCTCCACGTTGGCTTTGATCAAATGCGTTGCCCGCGAGCGAACGCTCCAAGAAGAAAGCGGGCCTCGCGGTGGCTTTCGGTTTGATTTACGGCCGGCTAAAGAGCTCTCCGACCGGTGAAAATCGGCTGCGGTGCAGGGAGTGGTCGCGCAGCTGCCGTGTTAGATTAATTGGCGATTCGTTTCTAATCTATTTAATATGAAGAATAGTGTATAGATCAAAGAAGGAGAGAAAGAGAGAGAGAGAAAAGAGGGAGAAATTTATCCTCTTTTGGTGCAACACTGCTAAGAACAGTCAGATTGTAGAATTAAGATAACTTAACGTTAATAGGTATTATGATTAAGACATGACGTATAAAGGGAAAACGGAGAGAGCAGGCGAAATAATCGCACATATAATATAGACAAATCAATTCACAGAATGCTCAAGAGGAAAATATAATAAATAGAAGGCAGACAAAGTCTATCCACTATTACGTCTAGGCTCTAATTAACGATACAGAATTGAAAGACCCGAGAACTGCGAATCGAACGGATACTGAATGTGCACATAGGGGAGACCGAAGCTAATTGGCTATCAGTAAGTTGATAAAATCGGTTTCTAATATTTTCTAACAAGTTACAAAATTAAACAAGCAAGATTTTTAAACATGTCAAAGATAGCTTTGGAATCTTTGCTTGCTTGATTCTAAATCTGTTAAAAAACAGTAGAAATAATCGATTTTGCCAACTTACCTCCGGTGGCAAAATAGCCTTGGTTTCTCCGCAACAAGTCAACGATTATAACGTGTGAAAAATGACGATATTTTAAGCGATAGTGACTCTTGCTTCCGAATTGCGATACTGTCACTTGAGATTGCAAGAGCGACTATTTTACCCCAGTTTAGAGTAGATTCTGACTCCATATAAACGAATATCTCAATCTACGTCTTTCTTTTTGGATTACACACTAAGGTTAGGACGATGCTTGAAACTAGATTAAAATAGCTAGACAGATGTATGTGGACATAAAATATTAGTATGGCGCGTAAGTATTAGCTCATCTGTGAACAATTCATCTCAACAGATAGTAAAATTACCTGCCAGTCGAAATCATAAAAGTGGATCTTCTTTCAGTGAAACTTAGAGTAGATTTTAACTCCTTATATGAGCCAATATCTCAAGCCATTATAGTGAATATGTTTCTGTGACGATGGAATATATTAGTATGGCGCGTAAGTATTAGCTCATCTGTGAACAATTCATCTCAACAGACAGTAAAATTACCTGCCAGTCGAAATCATAAAAGTGGATCTTCTTTCAGTGAAACTAAGAGTAGATTTTAACTCCTTATATGAGCCAATATCTCAAGCCATTATAGTGAATATGTTTCTGTGACGATAGAATATATCGGATTCACTCTTCAATTTCGAGTGAAAATATTCACTCGACGATTCAGAACGGAGAATTCATTCTACAGTGAATAAAAAATCACTCGAATTCAAGTAACTCGGTAGCTATAGTTCTCTCAAATGGAAGTTCTCTCCATGAAATTGAGAGAGTACTCCGTATCCAAGGAGACGCGTGCGTGTTTTCGCGGTCGAGTGAAACGTAGGCGCTTTAACGCGGGTATCCGCCGAATCGTTTAACATTATAATGATCGGGCTCCCGAGAACAGTCGAAACAGGTAGGAACACACCACGAGACCTGTTACGAGAGACTGGGGACCCCCCGCGGCCTACGTTCGCCGGCGCGCACGATGTTATCTTCATCTATCCCGGCCTCCTAGAGAAGCTGGCCGGCGATGTATAGTCGCGTAAACAATGGATCGAACGAGCGACTTTGGATCATTTAGAGCGAGCGCGCACGTGCGTGTGTGGTATCGACACGGTCGCAAATAATACGCGTGTGGGTGGCTGTGCCACGTAGGAGACACCGAGTTGCCGTTATTATCGCGAATATCTACAGCATTTGACCGCGAATATAATACCCGCATAAGTGTCGGAGATGTCGCACACGGAAGACTTACGGCGCAGGCCGCCAGTGGGATTTACCTCGGACATCGGTCTTTCTCTTTTGCCGCTTGCCCCGATAAATAAACGGTCGACAATAAAGATATTGTGTGACGCGCGTAAGGCTGAAACGTCACGTTCTGTTTTTTTTTTTTTTTTTTTTTTTT
>NW_022639459.1:3700214-3704246 GCF_010583005.1 Odontomachus brunneus | reverse complement strand
TTTTTTTTTTTTTTTTTTTTTTTTTGCAAAACCGACCGTTCCCTTAGGCCCGTATTAACAGTTATTACTTCTCGTCTCAAGAGAGATGTTGAGACTTGAATTTAGAGTTGGATGAGAAGTTGAATCATGTTCTCAGTTGAATCATGCGATTATAGATGTAAATGTCATATATGTCATAATTCAACTGAAAAACTTGGATCTAACTCTGAATAAAAATTTAAGCATCTTACATGAGACAAGTTTCAGATGACTAATAGATATTAATTAATACAGTCCTTAGTATTCTCAAACTGGATTAATCCTAATGTTCCTGTAATTTACTACGAAATTTAACAACAAACTTTATTGGAAATATGGAGTATAAATTTATATATCATTAGAACGAGAGATTAAAATTACTGCTATTGGAATTTAAATTTCTCGATGATGTACAATTTGAAAATGAAAAAAAGTCTTGCGATCAACTGTTGAGTAGTACTACTTAATAATAAAAAATCCTTCTGTCTTGTCATTGAATCTACTACGATCTGGAGGTCTCGATAGAACTGGTGGCGGCTCTTAGCAGAGACGCTTGGAAGTAATGAAAGTATCGAGTTTAACAGTAACAGGTTACTTAGCTGAGGTTCGAACCCGTAAAGTGTAATGGGTTTCATCACAATTAGATGGCGCCAGGTAGTAGTTGAGTAGAATCAGAGAGAAGCATGAGAGCGACCACCAGCCTGTCTTCAATGGCCAGAGCTATGCGCGTTTTCGAGACATCTAATAAAGTGCGCCTTTAAAGCCATTACACACAAAATTCCGTAAGAACTTTAAACGTAAGCGTAGAGAAATCGACCAATCCCAATCGAACACTCGGCTCTCCGTAACCCCTTCATTATTACGAAGAGCCGAATACTCGATTGGGATTAGTCGATTTCCTTACGCTTACAATTTAAGTTCGTATGGAATTTTGTGTGTGATGGCCTTTACTACGTTCGTTCGCTAAATTTGCGCATTTTCGCGGTGGTAATGATAAGATGCGCCTGATTCGTGCCGTTGGACAATGATAGTAAGTTAAAAAAGGACGAACGTTCAATCCATGAACATAGTATACATGGACTCCGAATGCCCAATGTTCTGTCTTCTAATAGAGTGAAGCCAATATTTAGAAAGAAAGCTAAAATAGAGGGGCTATAGTTTTCTTCCTATTTTGTCACTTTTTTGTTGCGCGTGCATCCATTTCTCGTTTCCATAATATTATAAAGCGCAACAGTACCCCGACTAAACTGGCAAGTAAAAGTCTTACTTAAATCTTATAGCACACTTTGTCTATGCAGAAAGAGACAGAGAACAGAGGGGCTGTACATATTGGCTTCTCTTTTCTGACTGTATGCGGAGTCTATGTATATTATAGTAGCACATCCATAATGTTTAAAACACTTTGCTAATACCCTAAAGTCGCGTTTAATAGAAAAACTCCTAACCTGATGGCAAATTATGCTATTTAAAAATGAAGTGAAAAAAAGAACAGTGTTATTTTGAAAGAAATTTAAATCATTTAAATCATTTTTCGATTGTGATTCATTGAAAAAAATTTAAATCATTTTTCGATTTTGTGTAAGTGCAAAGTGTGCAAGATGTGTGGGTAACAAATAAATACACAAGCACGTTGTTTAATATTATTTAATTTCAAAAAGCACAATAAATATCTGCGCTCAGGGAACGTACGCTGCGTTATCAATCGCTGCGAGCAATAACTATATTACAATATATAATTCGACAATAAATAACTCTGGCATAATGTGTAGCGAGTAAAATCAAGGACCTTACACGTGCTCTAAAATAATCGCATATACGATATCTCGTATATATCTCGTGAAATCGCCGAGATTATTCTTATAAGATTAACTATTAGGAAGGACTTCGTATTTGCTGCACAATATATACAAACGTACGTAAAAATTCCTTTTACGAATCTATCATTTACATTTGCCGAAGGAGTACACCGAATGCATCGCGAATATCGTTCTTCGATCAAACGAATAGTAAAAAAAGTTTATCTCTACGCACTAACGAAAACTAATTTTTCGACCGTGGCAATATATATGTAATATTTATATGTATGTATGTATTGTGGCGTATAATGCTTATCTTTTTATAATATACATATGCATAATTATACACATAAATGTTGCTATGAAATCCGAGCGGTAGTCTATATATTAGAAAAATCCGATATTCTTACAGTATAAAATAAAAACTTAAATAGCAAAATATATATATTCAAAATAAATAATATTTTTCTTTTAAACTCATTCATTAACTGTCTCTATTCCAGGATAGAAACTAAACTCATTCCCCTCTACATTGTTTTTATATAAGGTGTTTCTTAATTTGCACTTACTAAATACATAGCGTCTTATTTAAAATTAAGTCGAGAAATTCTGAACTATTTTTTTCGGTAATACTTAATAAAATAATAAATACTAAATAAGATCTAGAGTCGCACTGTCTTTTATTCACATATATGAACAGAATTTTATAGTAAAGTTATTATAAAATTTCGTAACTAAGGAATCAACATTCTGCATTAATTTACTATTTTATTTCAAATGTGTTACTTACATAATCTTACAAACTGAAATGTGCTGTTGAAACATTTACTATGTTTCTAGCGAAATGTGCTTTGTTTCTAGTAAAATTTTCTATATTTCTTAGTAAAAGATAAACCTTATTCACAGTCTATTTCTGAACTATTATAATAATGATAAAATTGAAAAGAATTTATATGAGAAAAGAAAACTAATATTCTCATCATGTAAGAGCGTGCAGCTAACTAAAAACATTCAATAGCGCCAAAAGTTTGAAATTTATTTAATAATAGCCACTGTTAAGTATTACAGTAAAATATTTGTTCGGAATTTTTCGATTTGATCCTTGATAAAGAATGGCGCTATGTAATTAATATATATTAATTAAGAAAAACCTTATATATGTATATTTTATATATATTAATCATTGTTATTTTTTATTTATATTTAAATATTCTCCTATTTCTTTTATTTGAGCTTTCGCAAATCATACGTATTCGAAAATTATAATTCTAGCGCAAAGTCTTTTTGTAAAGTTATTGGATTGAGTGATGCTTAAACGAATATCGTGTGTACTGCCTCGTTAATGCGAAGAACGTACAAAAGCACGTGCGAGTGTCTCCCACCGATCATTCTCAACTATCGATGAGAATTTTGAATTTAATTAAACTGGACATATATCCACAGCTTCTGGAAGCCGGAAGGGGAGACTTGTGTGTGTTTCCTCGATAGAACAGCTATGTTTATAAACACGTTTTTCGTAACGCTGCCGGATGTGGGCGAATTGTGGAATCGAGAATTAAAAATACTTTTCTACACAGAGTCTTTGAAGCTCTATGCGAACGTGTCTCTGTCAAACTATACTTCTATAGTTGTATAGCTATTCAGTCGTATCGAACTGCGTACGCTGAAAAAATCAACTCTTTCCAGCTCTTTACGAATTATCTATGATGATAATTTTTTTAATTCTAAAATCGGATTTACAATAACTACTTGCACGATTCCTCGCAAATAGCTATCTAGCGAATGGCACGCTCTGCTTTACGTAGAAATCGCTTATTTCGAGAGCGGACAAGCTTCGAGAGTAAATCTCCTCCGCTTCACCACTTTGAAAATAAGAGGCTTATACATCTTACGTATATTTCGGCGTTTATCTATATCGAGAATGAAGGAACATGTAGAAAAGCGTTTCTTAAGGAACTGTTGACTGGTGCCGGAAAGAGCCAAGAACTACACGAGTTTTCTTTGTAATCATATACAAAATGTGATGTGTTATCTCTGTCATCTGGCAACACTTGCTTTGTACAAGAATGCTATCACAAGTGGACACTTCGCGAGATACATATATAATATAAAAACCCCCTACAAGAAATCCACTCGTTATTATATATTTTTGTTATATATATATATATATATATATATATATATATATATATATATATATATATATATATATATATTA
>NW_022639459.1:3677104-3700151 GCF_010583005.1 Odontomachus brunneus | reverse complement strand
ATATATATATATATATATATATATATATATATATATATATATATATATATATATAATATGTATATATAACATAATATTATAATATATATAATATAATATATATTATATATGTGTGTGTATATACATATATATACATACATTATATTTATATATATATATATATATATATATATATATATATATATATATATATATGTATATATATATATATAATATGTATATATAACATAATATTATAATATATATAATATAATATATATTATATATGTATGTGTATATACATATATATACATACATTATATATATATATATATAAATAAATAATCGCATCTGTAATCGAGTATGCAACCAGCTGGGGATTAGTCTTATAATATTAAACATTAGTGTGATGTCGGCGAGAACACGGTGGCGACGTGTGTGATTAACAGACATACGTAGACGCATTCGTCAGAGGAGATATCATGAGACAAAAGGATAATTGTTCAATGATTTTTTACGTATAACGAGTGAAAAAGAAGAAGAAATGTCATGGTTACGCGAACGCCGCCACTCGACCGCTCGTAAAACACCGAATCGTATGTTTGAAATGCGCTAGCTTCTTCTTGAAACAAATTATGAATCAACAAGGAAAATAAAGAAAAAGAGAAAAACAGAAAGAACAAATAAAGAACGATACGATGCGTCGCTTTCATCTCGAAAGTCAGTCTTAAAGATGCATTGAGCAGAAGGCGACAGAACTGCTGAATGAAGGATGCATCGACGTTTTGACCGTCTCTTTATGGCTTTGTCGCGAAATCAGCATCCACAAGAAGCAGCTCTTCTCTTTTTTTATTTTTTGTTTCTTTTTCTTTTTTATATACTTCGACTACTTGCTTGTGATGACGGACAGTGTCGTTAATGGTCATCCATATCCACGATGCAACATAATTTCGTGATAGGAGTCAGTCTCAAAAGTGGGTCCAGTGAAATAAATTTCATCATCGATCACATCGATATCCATGCGCAGTCGACTTCTTATGCGATGGCTATCGTGTGTTTCTGTTTTACTACTGAGCATATCTAGCTTAGGAGCTTATAGTTTAGGGCAGGCTTCTAGGTACAGCTGTGTTATCCACTGTGCAAAAGAGTGTCCGCAAGGAGACATATACTGTCAGCACAAAATGTAACAGATATGATACTATGTGACAGATGTGCCACATTTTCTTGACGGATACATCGACTTAAACTTTATCTCCGAGATATTTTACTCATTCGAGACAGAGTTTTGCCATTAGTGTACAGCACACGTATACCATATTCCGAGATTGATTAGGAATTCTTATAAGAAAATCGAAATACTCATTGCGGTAATTACCACAACTCTCTAGATCGCTTCAGTTTTGTCTTCATTCGAGGAATTTAGAGAATATTTCATAATATTCTCTGTCGATTAATTGAAATGCCGCATCAGAGAGCCAATTGTCTCTGGAATCGTCGAAGAATCTTCTGGTGTGACCTTGGCGATCATATTCATCCGCAGAGATGAACATCCAGACATCATCTGCTACTTTATCCCGGGATGTTCATCACTTTATGGTGACTATCGTAAACTCCGGCATTACCTTTGTATAGTCGTCCCTACTTGATACTACAATACCGCGTACTTTGAGGCACTCGAGGTACTAGTTTTCGATTTCTTCATGAAATCATTTTGACTTGCGTCAGAGCATCGAGACGTTATCGTTGATTTTCTTCTCGTTCAGCATGGACGTCCTCTCTTCTAGCTGGATGTTACTGCCGGCGTTGCCGTTCATAGTGGGCTCGCCGGCCAATTTTATCGCACCCGGTTGAAGATTGACATACCTGTGAGCCTGATTGTCCTTGACGTCCGTGGAATTTTCTTGAAGCCACATTTGCTTCAGGGTCGATGTTCTCGTGGGATCCAACAGCGGACTGGAACTATCCTGTTCGTAGGACTGGCCAGTCAACAGAGGATCCAAGTTGTGATCATCGTCCTGGCAGTTCAAGTCCAATAAAAGTGGTGTTGGAGAATCTAACGACTTGGAGCCGTGTATCTGAGAAGGCGGACTCTCCGGTGGCCATGAGAGGGAAAACTTTCGAATATTCTCCGACAAGTGTATATCCAGTTGACCGGTGTTCTCCAGCTGCACACTCGCCAAGGGCACATCCAGGCACGGTGAAACGATACGGGGATTGGTCGCTAGGAAGTCTACGATATACGGCGCTGTTGGTCTCTTTGTATGGTCCACATTCCAACACGAGTACATTAAATTCTCGCTGCGCAAATGATATAGGTTTCGTTGTAGATGGTGAAGAGGTAATCATTAAAACAAAGTAACTTTGTCACAGTTGTGACTACTTACAGTGGTAGTTTCACTTTCTTTGGCACGACGAGACAGTTGCCAGCCTTCACGTGTGAGAGAACTTCGTTGTTGCTCATACCTTGGAAAGGGAAGCTACCAAAAGTCACAATCTCATAAAGTAATACACCGTAAGACCAAACATCGGACGCTGGCGTGAAGATACCGAGCCCCAATGATTCCGGCGACATCCATCTCACCGGTAGCATACCTGCGTGAAAAAGATTTCACAATGTACATCTAATGAAAATATAATGCTATCATGTGACATAACCATTTTCGTAAACTTACCCTTACGATTGAACTTGTAATAGTCATTTTCATACATTGGCCTTGTCATACCGAAGTCACCAAGTTTCACCACTCGTTGGGCGTTCACTAGACAATTGCGAGAGGCAACATCTCTGCGAAAAAGAGGTGAAATATAATAACTCTGATATTGTGAATAGGAGTTAAATTACATTTGCAGTTTGCAAAAAAGAATGAGAAAGGACATTTTGGCTTTTATTGGCTTTCTTTTATCTATTAGATAGATTGTTAAATCTAAAGTTTGATTACCTATGAACGTATTTCAACTGAGCTAAGTAACTGAGCGCTCTAGCGATATCCAACGCCATGGCGGTCAATTTTTTATTTGAAATCTCGTCGGAATCCTCGTAGCTCTGGTCGTTGACCAGATGTCTCCTGCCTAACAGGTAAGTCTTCAAGTCGCCGTAAAGCATAAATTCCATCACGGTGAGCACAGGCTCGCATTTGATGCACACACCCAATAACTTAACGATGTTTTTGTGCTCAAATCTCTTCATAACTTCGACCTCGCTCAGGAAATCGAGCTTCTCGTCGGTCGAACTGCCCACTTTCAAGGTCTTCACGGCAATGGCTAGCCAGCCCTTCTCAGGGAAGAAAGCTTCACCGCCGTAAACGGTGCCGAAGGCGCCTTCTCCGAGTTTCCTGTTGATCACTACTCTATCTCGCGGAATCTCCCATATGTCCAAGCCGGAAGTGTCTGCCTGCGTTATATCGATACCCAGAGACTTCATATACTTTTCGTGGAGCTTGACCTTCTTCTCATATCTAAACGTTAAAATAAGATCTTAGGATTGATTTGATCCTATATAAGCGTCACGCTTGAAACGAAATATAATAAACGTACCTTCGCTTAATGAAGATAAAACCGATGAAGAGGATTATTCCGAAAAGCCCGAAACCGATAACATTTACAATCACGATCGCTACTTCGCAAGAGACATGCAACAGCTCCGCCAAACCTTCTAGGACGCATCTCGATTCTGAGCCATCGTCCGGCATCTCTCCCGACAACCAAACGAGAGCCGAAGTATCCAACTCCAAAGTACCACCAATAACGTCACGCTTTTCCTCGGAGATGTTCGGATAAAAGTTGCCAATGACTCGCGTGTCATTATTGATGAATTGCAAGATATTGATCACGGAGTATCTCGATGATCCGCCCATGAATTTTATTTTACCGGATACCTGTCGAAAGAAGTGTATTCCAAGTTGGAAAACTTTTTCGAACTATCGGTTTGATAAATCTTATTTTCTTTCTAACTTAACCAACCCCGTTGAAATCGGTCTCGCCGATAATGTCCGTGAGACGATTATTTGTTTGGTCACTGTGAAGCTCGAAAATGTAGCTCTGGTTCTCGCGAATGAGGCGATCCATGGCGTAGGCATAAGTCCACATAGCGTCGTAAGCATAACCAGCATAGTTGGAAGGTTGCTCGTTCTGCGCCCGACAGATATTCTCATATCGCGTGCGCCATTCGCGCACGGTGATTCCCTCTTGCATTATCTCGTCGTCCGGGGCGAAGTATGCATGTGATAGACCGAAGTATCCGTTTATAGCTCTCATCATGTCCATCGTGCTGCAAGACACCTGTTCGCCATTCTGATTGTAATGATCCGTGTCGTACCATTTTGGCTGAAGCCAAAGTGGAAGGAACCATACGTAGCCCTTTAATAAGAAAGCAGAACTCATATTAGCGATTTTAGCTTCGCTCAATCTAACATTCTAAATTTCTTGAAGCAAAATTTCATTCGACAAATAAAGTGATCACCAAATCACCCAAATGCGAGCGATTTTTTACTGATGTAGAGTAAATTATCCACTCTAAATCGTCGAGCGCATATTTTCACTCAAAATTGAAAAGTGAATTTGATGTGATTTGGGCAGTAAAACATTTAATCTTGCGATTTCGAGTGGTAACATTTTCATGGTCGCTTTGAACGAAAATAGCGTCACCTTCCATTCGTTTTAAGTGAGATTCCACTCCAAGAAATTTGGAAAGTGTTCGACAAGATGATGAGTGAAATGACATGATGTGCAATTATTACCTGGACTGCTGTCATCTTCAATTTATACGCCTCGCACATAACCTGACGAGCCACTTCATCGTACACATCTGCGATAATGATTTTGGCTTTCCTGTCTTTCAAATCTTGCAAGTACTGAAAACAGATATCAGAAAATTGTTTCATCTCTGCTCGTTTAGGAATATCGCGTAGAAAATTTCAAAATCCTCATCTCTCTTTATATTACTGAACAATCTTCGTTACATCAGATGAAAGATCGGTCGGCGCAAGTGAAAATCAAATTTACCTTCGTCATCATAGCGACCTCTCGCTCCCTCGGAAACTTGGCGGTTGCCACAAAGGTGATACCCTTGTCCCGGAGCATTTCCTGCATATATGATATATATTCGGTGTACTTCTGCCCGTCCTCTGTGAGAGAAGCCACGCGACGCCAGCCGAATCTCTCTAAGAGCTGCAGATACACGTACTGGTAGTGCTTGTTCTCGCCGATGGTCCTGAAGAAATGCGGATATTTATGGCGATCAAAGCTAGATCCTTCAGCGCTGTAGCTGATGATCATCGTTTTATAGTGCTTGGACACACCGACCAACGGCTCCACCGTTTCCGAGCAAGCCGGCCCTAACACGCCAACTAGTTTCTCGTAATAATTGTGCACAATGTAATCGATGAAGGACTTCATCACCATGTCCGACTTGCATTGACCGTCGCTGGCCAGCAAGGAGAGAAAGTAGTCCCTCAATAAGGTGTTATTGATATTGATAGCATACTTCGCCATATTGGCGGCGATCACTATTGACTTAGCCTGGTAGGAAGTGCCACTCATAGGAAATATTCCACCCACATAGAGAATATTTTTGTCGTCATCGTCGGGCATCCAGTTCGCAAGGGTGTAATTGAGATTGTCTTTGAGCCAGTCGCAGGCGATTTGCTCGTCTGGGATGTCACTCGGTTCTCGGCTGCGTCGCGCGATCAGATCCTCGTACATGCTGCTACTGAATTTCGCGCGATTGATCGCCTCAAAAGCAAACCTCGCGATCATCTCCAACCTACCCCATACTAGCTTCGTTAGCTTGTTCGTCTCATAGGCACAGCTGATCGTAATATTGTGCGTTCCGCAACGGGGAAAGTCAATCGTCGTGAATTCCCTCTCATTCGGGATCACAATGCTGGGTGAGTAGTGCAGGATCACCAGTGACCTGAAGGAGATTATGTTGTAAAACACATTATACTTTTCCAAGTAAAAAATTTCTAAAAAATTGGTCACTAGTTAGAAACTGACTATGATTTATTAAACAGTTAGTAAACAGAAACTAGACAAGGAAAAATGATAATTAAATATACAACCATTTCAAATGAGTTTACATATGAAAAGATTCTACCTTATGAAACACGAGTTACACATCATTTTTAATTGTTTATTATTGAGCAATAAAATATAATAGTTTACAGTGCAGGATTTTGAAGAATCAAAACTATTTGGCAGAATTTTGTACAAAAGGATTTTGATAAATTTTCTATTCGGATTATTTTATCCAGTACTTGGTCCCATCGATCAACTATCTTTCGGCGAGATCGCCGATTATTCTTCACATCAATATACCTGTTATCAGTGGAAGCTGACGAGTTTCGCGTGAACTGCATATACTCCTTGGTCAGGTACTTGGTCAGATGTCTGAGATGCGGGCCGACCCACGCCACCTTGACGTAGAGCTTCATTTGATCGATATGCTCCTTCACGAAGCCGGTCTCGTCGGGATATCCGGTCAGCAGCAGCGCGCAGCTCGGTGGTCGAGCAGACAACTCTGAACTCTGACACTGTTCCGGCACGTACATCCCGTCCTGGCAAAAGACATCCTGGCAATAGTGATCCGAGGTCTTGGGATTTATCGTGAAATTCTTGATGATCGGGAGATAGTTCTCGTCGATGGCGAACTTGCCGGCTGTCTCCGGTCTGGAGAAGATCAGCCAGCTGTCGTCGGGTCTGGAAAGCGCTTCCGGGACGAACCAACCGAAATATCCCGGCGGCGCTATCGAGCCGCATTCCTTCACGTTGTACCTGTTCAGCAACGGCATCGTGTCCTGCTGCGGTGGAATCCACACCTCCATGTTTACCATCGTCTCTGGAAATCTACTATTGGAACGGGAATGTTAATCACCTCTGCACGCACGCATGTGTTGTTCCGCTGGAGTTTGACGCGAATTTGTCGTTCAGATTCTTCGATTCGGCGTTTTCGGGTCGTCTTCTTTATTTGACACTTTTGATCTAACACAGAAAATATCTCAAGATCGCAAATAACTTTTTAACATGCAACTTTTCCGTCTGCTTGCACTTTCTGGATATTAGTTCACCACATACAGTGCATTGCTGTTGCATTCGCAATCAAAGAAACATTGTCAGGTGGTATTCGACGCGTCTCAAAATGGCACAAGTATTGACAGACAACTCGAGAGAAGCTTGATGCCTCGATGTTACGGAGAAGAATACGTTTGAAAGGTACACCGAGATAGACGCTATTAAATGATTGAAAAGCGGCGCGAGAAACTTGACTTCTATCGGCAAATACGTCCTGAATATTTGCCGGAGAAAACGTGTACCGAGATGAAACGTAATCGCTCGGCGAAAAGAGTACAAAGCGTATTTACAATCGTCACAATGACGAGTGTCCTCGATCGTTAATCTGCCGATGCGGTGCCACACGGAGCTCCTTATGAATGGAAAATATACGTCAAAGTTACACCTACCATTCTGCTTATGCACACATCTCGAGCGAAGTTCAACACAGCTGTTTACACACTTGTTGGAAAAAACAACGCGAGGTATTTTTACGATCCAAGAATGAAAGAGAAGAGCGGGAAAAGAAGGAAAGGAAAATTCAAGGAACCGAATCGTACAGAATCCGCTCCAAATATCGCGTCAAACACTGCGGTCAACTAAAGTTCACGATCGTTCGTTGTCTTACTGTCTACGTCCGGTGTAACTCTGGTACATTATCTCAGACAGCCTCTCGAAAGTTTCGACCGTGTCGAATTTGTCGTTTTTCTCGACCACGGTAACACCGCTGTAGCCCAGCACTTCGACCAAGAAGATCTTCATGATCTCCGACGCCATCCTCTGGGTGACTCTCCTCGACACCTCGAACTGAATATTCATAGACTGGCCTTCATAATGGATCACCCTCTTCGGATTGACCTCTGCAAAATCACATACCCTCGAAATAGAATTCCCCGCGATCACGTCTGCGCGTCGGGTTCGCACGATAGAGAAGCGAGGACACGAGTACCGGGTCGCGCAAATGTCAGTCGAGACGCGTGGATTGAGAGTCACTGTACATGCAGAAATACAAGGTCGTTTTGCCGTCCGACCTGAACAATGTAAACATCTGAGAAAAACATGTAGCCGAGGGAAGAACGTTTCCGGCCATTGCCAATCCGCGCAATAACCGTGTTTAAGTGCTCGATAATAAGCAGGTGAAACTACGCAGCGCGGCTGCATTCACGCATCAGAATGAATTCAGCTCCTAATTACGTGGCGAGCTCGATGCATCTAATTACTGCATCCACATTTCAAATTGAATGAACATTAGTCAAGTAATAAACACCTGACAGATAAATAAATGTTCGCGGGTGAGACGCTAGCGACTCGATTCAATGTTCAAAGCGCATTTAACGATCGCCGCTAATTAGCCGATCGCGGTCGTTCGACGTGGTGGTTTTTTTCATGAGAACGAAGAGACAAAGAGAGATAGATAGAGGGAGAAGAGAGACAGAGAGAGAGAGAGAGAGAGAGAGAGAGAGAGAGAGAGAGAGAGCCAATGGGTAGTATCGCGTCTCTTCGCGAGCTGACAAATGCGCCGTAATTGAGCCGCACGATCAGACCGGTGATAATGACGGCGATTTACCTTCCAGCATTGTCAGACAGCGGTTCGAGTGCGCGATCTTCAGCACGGCCACGAGGACCAGCAGGCCCGCTAAGGATCCGGGTCTCAGCATCGTGACCTTCTCATCCTGCAACAGACGAGGGCGATCGGCTCGCTATTGAGATCGCTCGTTAGAAATGTATTAATTTAGTCACGAGCGGGTCGGCCAGGTAACAAACATTGGCCTTCGCTTTGTGGGGGCGGCCAGATCGATCGCGGAAACCGTCTAGTCGACGAGTAAGTGGAAAACAACGGATGACCGGTACAGAGCGATTTAAAGGCTCGCGCGCGCCGACCATTGCCTTATTTAACATTCTCACAAACGCAGTCGTGAAATTGCTCGAAAACAGATCCATATTTATCAACTCTGTCGCGCGCATTCATATTGCCGGAGAATGTCGCAACTGGCTAATTACAGAATAGTTTGTTTCACAGAGAGAGAGAGAGATTTTTTAATTTGTTCAGTTTATTTTTTGCTTAGTGTGTATGTATATATGCACTGAGCAAATAAATATTTAAAAGATAAGAAATATTTATTCGATAGATACTAATAACATATTTGTATTAATATACATATAACTAATAACATATTTGTATACATATTTTTTACATTGAGAAAAAATTTCTCTTTTAAATGAGAAAATATATATTTTCCAAAAATCACCGTTGCAGTTTCCAAGAAAAAAATTGTTTATTTTTAAACAAAATAATTTAGATTTACGTAAATATGTTATTAGTACTCATCGAATAAACGTTTTCTTATTACTCAGATATCTTTTTCTCAGTGTATAGTTTTAGATTTTAACGGACGGAGTTTCGAGAAACTTGCGCTCACTTTTATTTGCGTTGTAATATCTTTGAACGTGTATTCGATGCAATGATCAAGGGTCAAGTGCCAACTTGACTAGACCATTAGCTCGACTAGACGAATAACTTGATTAGAAAAACACATTGAAAAGTAAAAACTGACCACTAGTCAGTAAAAATAAACTGGAATTTGAATATTTCTCTATGCTAAACGAAACAAAAAAAAACGATATTTTCTTGTGACCGTATCAGTAAATAACACTCGGGTGGCACTCAAACATTAAACATTGCACAAACTCTACAAAAATAAAGATTTTCAGTCATTTCTGAAACACATACAAACACACATGTCGCTTCATTTATCACAACAATTTGTTACCAAATCAACGCGAGATTTCTCAGCGTTTCGTCCGCGCGTATCAGAGAATTCGCGACGAACATCGCGGGCGCATCCGGGCGCTAAAAACTTATCTCTTCGGGATTCAGAAATCAGATCTCGAGAAGTGACGCCGCGGCACAACTCCGTGAATCAGTCGGTATAAATAGCGTTCATGCCCGACATTATGTCTAGAAAGCGCCGCGGGTTGTTACACGTGGATCCGCACATATACAAACGACACGACGCTTGCTTTAGAGAGAAGGTGGTCGTGACAACGAACAACAGGCCGAGCCGCGATGCAATGAATACGGCGTATTTATTTACAAGGTGTCCGGGAGAGAAAAAGAGATAAGAAGAAAAAGGCGGAAGGAGGGAACGGCGGCGGGTCAATCCTGTAATTTAACCCTAGATTGAGACGCAGATTGTGCACGCGTATGGAAGTCGTATCTTCTGCGCATATTTCTGCATACCACCTTCTCTTCCTCCCGAAAGAGAGGGAGAGAGAGAGAGAGAAAAGAGAAAGAGAAGAACAGCAACCGAACTTCGGCCGAGTTAGTGGACGATCTTTGTCATTGTAGTCGGCCTAGTCACGGTGTGAGGGAAATCATTGCGCAACACATCACCGCATTTATCACGCGCTGTTCGCACGGTGGGCGATATCGCCGCGCTATCACGGCGAGGTGGCGTAGGGCGATAAGGTCGCGAAGGGTTACGAAGGTAACGGACGTGTTCAGCCAGCGGGTTACCGGCCGATCTTATCTTCCCGTAGCGATCGAGGAAGCCTTTTTTTACGGCCGCGCGATAGTACGGCAGACGGTGCGAGATAAGGAGGATCGGCGGGACTTCCGGTTTCCACGGACGTCGCGCTCCGTACAGCCGCAGGAAACTCCTCAGGAGACGCCTCAGTGGTATCGATGCGCCGAGCGCGATATCGTTTCACCTTGGATCCTGGCGAAGGTACTGGTAAAGGTGCGCGAAGCTGTCGGAACGAATGAATGAGGATCTCGAGGAGGTTGTACAACTAAATGAGTTTGTCAAGAATTTATTAAAACTGGCGCTGCGTGTCAATGGAAGTGTCATCTAACTGCACGTGCAATTGGAACAAGAGGAACATTCGAGAGTTGAAACATCCAAAACTAAATCAGGCACTTTTTATATACTTATTTTTATATTTATTTTCCTTCCGCGATAGAGAAATTTTTATACAATTTTCGAGCAGTTATTGGACAGTTATGTTAATTTTGTCTAGTAACCAAAGAGTAAAACTGTTTGGAGTCCCAATATAACACTTTTCCTGTAGTTATTGCGTATGAAAAATTTGAACGCAAAATTTGAACGCATTTGCTGTACGAAAATAAAGCAGAAAATAAACACAAAACTGTTCGATTGATTGATAATCAAGTCTGTTGCTCATAAGTTGGGCAGGTTTGGCTTATTATGCTGCGATGACTCGCGATTCATGTATATTTGATTTGAAGGGACTAGACCTCGGCAAACATAAACGAGAAGCGTGATTCGGTTTTGTATAAGATCGTCCAGAGAAAGGCGACAAGCGCGCTGCAATAAGTTCATTCGGGAAAAGGTCGCATGGCTCGATCTCGGAACCGAACAATATAGAATCGAACTGAACGTCTCTTCATTCTCGTTGTTTGCATTTTACATTTCAGCAAAAATGCAACGATAAAACCAATGAGGAAATTACTCAAGAATGAGTCAAGCTAATTGATTGACTAATTACAGTAATTATTGATTCCCAATGATCAAGTAGAATCAATTAATTTGATGTAAGAAACAACCTATTTTGCTTTAACATTAAAAGGATGTTAACCCGTAACAGGTACTATGCCTTTTTAGTCAAGCTATAGGTGGACTCAATGGAGTCCGGCGAACTCCATTGAGTAAATAAATTTTTGCCATTTTTAATATGATAATAAAAGGTAGAAAGAAAAACGCTTTATACGAGTAGTTCGAAAATAATATTTTACGAATATTATATTACAACTAGTATAGACATATATAATAACAGTCTCAGTTTTTCAGTAATCTAAAAGAAAACGTTAACTGATTATAAAATGAACAATACAATGTGGACAGTGTTGAAATAAAATACACTGAAAGACAAATAATCGGAAAAAGAAAAAAATTTATGTTTTAATCTAAGTCTACAAATTATAGATTATATAAAAAATATAAACAAGTATTGTTAAATTAAATACAATATTAAAATCTTAGAGGGTTTTTAGATGCAATCGTTACAGATAATGCTTGTACATTTGGTGCATATTGGTTCATTGCATCTAACATATACTTCTTTGGACTTCATATCTTTACTTCTAGGACATTTATCACATCTTACTCTAGATGGTAAAATAATTTTAGATCTTTCAGTTTCTTCAATTTTTAAAATAGATGAAATTATTAAACGCAATGGCTTATGAATATATTGAGTTGTAAGACGTCTCTTAAGTTCAGGTTCTACTAACTGAAAGGCAAAAGCTTTTACTCTTTTGCGTGAAGAATGAGTCATATTGAGCTGAAGATTAAGAAAATTATTTTCATAAAAGTAACGTTAACGGTGCAATGGGGTCACTGTGACGAAAAACAAATGCATATAATTCACAGTTACTTACAAATAACTCGATGATCTTTTCTTCTGTCACACTAAAAACTGTTACTCGAAAGGTACTGAAAATATTAGCGCCATACAGTGGATAGTTTAGAAATTATCACGAAAATAAAATTAGTTGGGGTCTCTGGGACCTCATGGTACCTGTTATGGGTTAAATACACGGAAAAAAGATTGGTTGAAGTAACGTGATATCAATATCAATAAACAAACCAAACCTGTTTTAGTTGAAGGAAGCAGAATTTCTAGTTCTTAAAACCGAATTTGATTCATTAAGTAAAAATGGAAACTAATGAATGCTGATGGAGATCAGGGCAGATCATGGATACTCGAATCAGATATTTTTTTATTGTAAAAAACAAAATTTCTGATTATTAGAATAGAATTTAATTCAAAGAAACAAGAAATTTCCTTCATGCAAAGTGCGTTCAGTTCGTTTATTGTCACATTAATTCAACCGATCTTTTTCCCCCGAGCAATTACAACTCTTTTTTCACTTCCATCAGTGACTTCCTTGCATTCACAGCGGATTGAATCGCTGCGACCTCACGCGCGTCCGTAAACGTTGAACACACTATCGACCGAACGGAATTCCGCGCATCGCCTCGACGCTGCTGCAACATCGACGCAAATGCGCCGAAGTTACGGATCGTTGCGTGCGGTCTACGTCAAGCCGGGGATTATGTACGAAAGGCGAAATGGACGTTGAGCAGGGGGCCGCACGCTCGAAAAGTCCAGACTCGCCGGCGCCCGGATGCCGCCGCGACGTTTGAGCCGCGTCGTATCTTCGGAGGGTATAAGGCATACCACCGGGGCGGAATTGGGCACGGCGAATTTCGTCACGCCATTTTAGCGTGCCGACATGCTTCTTTATTGCGAAGCCGATAGAAGACACGAGGCGTGAAGTAAAGCTTTCGCAAATACGAAGCGCCAGCGAGTGATCGACGTGACTTGGAACACAGATAGCAAGAAACGACAAACGTAATTTTATTATGTTCTCAAAAACACATTTGTAGAGAGAAGATTCTAAATGAACTCAGGGGTATGTCGCTCACGCGTTCTTGTTTAGTATTTATCTTGAGAGGAACAGCGGATACAGGAATGCGAAATGAAATCTTTTAGAATAGATATATTTCCTCGAGTTTCATTAAAATCGAAATAATATTACAATTAAAAAATTTTTAAAAATTGATTTAGTAGTGGCAAAGTAAATTTTCAGAACTCTCGAGAAATTTTGTATTAAATCACTCACCATCGTGAATGAACAAACTTAAGCGACGTTTCACGTAGCTAGAATGACGTTTCTCGCAAGTGTATGATATACTATTCCGGATAAGCAATTTTTACTCATAAAATAATTGAAATCGACTATATGAGCGAACAAGATAAAGGCTAAGAAAATTGGCCCATACTTAAAAGTTGGTAGATCTGTGGAAACCTCTCGCTAAAATCTCAGAACTACTAATCAGGATATTTTATATGCGGTCTTTTTTCCCTGCACTATACTAAGAGCCTTGGCACACAGAAAAACTTAAGCAGTAAACAAATTGACCAATTACATTCGTTGATTCTTGGACCGTAAGAAGAATCAACGACTGATTAGTCAATTTGCTTATTGTCCAATTTGCTTACGTCCTACTGCTTAAGTTTTTCTGTGTGTCACGGCCCTAAGCAATTGATTTCGGTAGCAGGGCAAGATGGCGGCCTCGTTGCTGCATATTTATATATTTTGGTTAAATAAATAAAATATACGGTTTACAGATTAGTTGCTGACATAACACGTAGGAGGAGGTTGTCTCTATTTGCCTCTAAAATAGTCTTTATCATGTCTATACACAATCACAACAATTAGTTGTCTGAAAAGTTGTAACTTCGAAATTCTGAAAAGTGTGTAGCATTAGTCCCACTTATTTATTAATAGACCCTGAAGCCGTCAGAAAACACAGAATATTTGCGCGCAATTAGATAGAATATTTTTGTCCACCCTCCCGTTACCAGCGAGCGAATTTCATACCACGCTCGTCGGCACCGCGTCTTCGCTCGTCTTCGCGAGCGGATGCTGACGATATTTTAACCCCGTTTATGCGCGTCGCACCGGCTGAATTATGCAGAAAGCGGCGCAAAATATCGCTGCGTCCCGAGGTGAGCGGCGAAGTGACGTGAAGGAAATGGGAGGATGGCCGAGAGTGACGAAACACTCGCGATTTAGAACTCACGCTGCAGAGGCGTTAAAGTGCAGCCCGACCTACGCCCTCCGTTATCACTCATGAATAAGACATCATGGGACATGGATCAGATGAACTCCGTGCGGATGCTGCGATCGAATCTCGTCACTGCCATTCAGAGCTTGTTCCACGAATAATTTTCACGCACCACATTTCCAGCATTCGCGTTCCTTTTCATTCTCTCTCTCTCATGGACCATTGTCGCTCGTTGCATTCGACGGTACTGGACGAATTTCAGCGCGAATCGCGCCGAACCTGTCGCGCCAGTCCCACGTTAAAGCGCAACTGAATCGCTTATTCCGGTATAAAACGCGGCGCGTTTTGAATTTGATTCGCGAAGTGGAGCCGTTCGCAAATTAGAATCAATCTTCCAATTATGCAGATGCGAAATTTGCGAAACCGATTGTCCCAGATCTGGGCGCGCGATGTCTTTGTGGCCGAAGTTTTTCCTTCGTTAGCGTCGAAATGAATGACGTCGTTTGTTTCACATTACCGACGTATTTAATGCACCGCGAAGGCCTCCGCGCTGCGTGTCGCCTTAGCACAATCGTCGCAATAAAACCGCTCAATTGCGACAATGCGTGTTCTATAGTTCTTCCGCCGTTCAATGCCGATTACACCTTTGAGCTTTGCTCCGATTGCATTATCATAACAAAGGACGAAAGTCTACCGGCAATTGGACTGGAAATAAATTCCACAAAGTGAATTTCACGAGAACCTCGCGGATTATCTTTGCGTGAAAAAGAAGAAACATGAGAGAAACGATCACGAAACGACACAAAATGCCATGAAATGTTATTAATTAACGTAGATAATTCGAACGAATATGGTTTGAATTTTTTACCGACTCCTCTCCTTCGCGATGTTGGAATATAAATAAAATACGTAATACTACGCACGTTTTATTGATTATTAAACACATTTATGCATCGTGTTTCCATTTTAAATTTTGTATCACGGATATGTCGTATCACGGATATGTCATATACTTCATTAAGACGTCAAATACTCGAAATGATTTATTCATACGTTCAGATAAATATCATGCCTACGTCAAATTGTTGCATAATAAAATTCCTAGAATATCGTCGTATTATCGATAGTAGGCTCCACCCGCATAGAAAATTTCTTGAGAATTGGAATTCAGACCGCACGGGGAAAACAATTCCGTCAGTGTAACTGAACTTTGAACTAGCAAAAATTGGGACCAGATGGAAAACTCGATTGTAGAAGCAGAAAGATTCCTGTAGGAACTTGTCTGTAGATTACGGCAAACAATATATAAAAGGATATTATATTTGAAAATTTTTCCAGCAAAGTACTGACTGCAAAGTACACATCGTATTGATTACACAGAATCACTACAAATGCTGGGAGAAATTCGGGCGTTCTGATCGGAATAATTTTGCCGGGGTAATTTGAGGAATTTCTATGCGGACAGTCGTGACCTCCGCGCTTCGGGCGCGTGGATGAACGGCGCAGTTTGTCGCGTCATCTGACGATATTGTAACGTTAATTCTGTCCAGATGCCGTGATAATCTCTCGTCGGCGGGGTCAAAACTCGCCGCAGGTGGCAAAATGAGCGTTTCACACGGGCGGATGTGAAGCCCGCTATCCTAGATGCCGGGCACCGATAGGTGGACGAATATTTTAACAGCGCCGCACGAAAGGGTGATGCCAGCACGCGACCGCGCACGCGACTTCGCATGCATAAAAGTTGGAGCCACGGGACGGCGGTCACGCTCACCGTCGAGAGACTTGCGCGCGGATAAAAGCCATTCCGCCTCGCGCCATTTGTCATTCTGTTCCCCCCTTCGCTCCTTTTCTTTTCTCCTCGCGTTTTTTCTTCGTCACGCGCGAGAAGTCCCCCTTGTTAATTGGTACTCGCGCAATTGCCCCGGACGCGATCGCGGAACGATACGAACGATCGCGCCTTGAGTGCCTTTCACGTTCCGAGCACGATTTTCGCGATGTACCGCATAAATTCGCTCGGTCTTCCTGCAAGTTCCCGCGAATTTTAACCTTTCACAATCGCGTTTGATGGCGCGCGACGATGTGGTTGCGCAGCAGATTGTTCCTCCACCAATGTTGATACTACAAACAGCCCCAGTGATACGTCGGGTTTCCCCGTATTCGGTTTCTTTTGTGTATCTTCTATGTTTATTCGTGCGTCGTTCTTTTCTTTATTTACGCGCGGAATTCACACGACGAGGCGTATTTACCATATCCAGAAATTCGAAATTATCTAGTCACGGCGCGCGTCGAAGAAAAGAGAGATTCAGGAGCGCAGGAATGGAGAGACCAAGAGGAAAGTCTGACGTAACTCACTTATCCCTCGTCGCTGCATGAGTTTTATCTCCCGCCAGATAACGATAATAAGTCATATTTTTAAAGCGAATCCCCAAATAGAGTGTGACCCCAGTCGCTGGAAAGCGTCGCGAGCGTAGAGAGCAATTCGCGAGAACGATTGCGTATCTATCTCAAACAAGCTTCTACGTAGAAGGACCCGCGACGCACGCGAGAAACGTTGCGAAATAATGCGGGCAAGTGATGTAATTGGCGGTGCCGCGGCGAGGCGAGAAAAGCCCGTCGCTATTCGAGCAGCTGGTGTCATCGTGCGCGAAACGACGAAAAATGTCAACATCGCGAATCCATCTGCGATGGGAGTATCGGCACGTGACGGGCTTCCTAGAAGGAAGTCACGCGAGTAACATTGGAAAATAATACAGGCGAGTGACATGATTATCGGTGACACGGCAATGAGACGAGAACTTGTCGAGGCCTGGCGGCCTCATGCAGTGATACGGCGAGAAATGTCAACAGCAATTTGAGGGAGTCGCGGTTGCTATTTCTGCGAGAATTATTAGTACTTGGTTTAACTTTTTGATATCATTTCTTTCGCGGGAAATACAAGTTTGAAGAGCGATAATTCTATTTTCATGTTTCTATTTCTACAGTGATACGGGGAAAAACGTCAGCAGCAGTTCGAGAAAATCCCGGTTATTTTTCTTGCAGGAATTATTAGTATTTAACCCAACTCTTTTTGTAGGAAATATAAATTTGAAAAATAATAATGTTTCAATTTTTACATTAATACAGTAAAAAACGTCAGCAGCAATTCGAGCGAATCGTAAATCGATTACAATTTTTTAATAAAATAATCGGCAAATCAATAATCAAAATTAATCAATTGGTAAATGTGTAATTATGAATAATTTAATTGACTGATAAAATTAATTATCAATTAGTGCACGTGTAAAACCAACCAAGTTCGATTAAAAATTAATTGCATCAATCGATGAATTACATATACGACGATTAATTTTGAATTTTGATAATTAATTTGCCGATTATTTTTAGCCAACCAATATTCGAATCGATTAATGCCTAATATTGTTTGAACATTGCGTTTGTTGTCAACTACTCGGTTCATTCCTGAATCTCGCCGTGAATAAAATTTAAAAACATCAAAGATAGCTAAATAGCTGTGTACTACATGACCGGAATGACGCACGTACTATTTTAACGCATAGTGTTCAAATGCATAGTTCTTATATGCAGTGTCATCGTCACGAATTGTTTTTGTTCTAGTAATTTTTTCCTCGTTTTTCATCGTGTCTTTTTTCCCGCCTACCGCTTTATCTATCTATCATCTGTTTATTAGCCGCCTATTTGTTTCTCGTTTTTTATTCACCGATCCGTTTCGCCTTACTTAGACCGTGCTAAATGCATTCGCCGTATAATTATTTCGCGTGACTGCTGCCATTTTCGCTGTAACTTTCAATTAGTTGCTCGGAGAGATTTTATCTCGCGGCATAATTAAATATTATCATATCCACTCATTCATTCTTTCCCCCTCCCTGTCTCTCACTCCCTCTCCCCTCCCCCCTCTCTCTCTATCCTTCCCGTTCTTTCTGTCGAGAATGGGCAATAAAAATTTCATGCTGCAAAACGTCGAACGGCAGATGTAGCCGTCTATTTTCGGTAGGCAAACACAGTCGCGCGAGCGCGAAATAAAGTGTCACCACGCGATCGCGTCGCGCGTTATTGCGTCCATGGAAAAACACTAACGCGAACGCGCGCGCGCGCGAGAACGGAATCGCGCACGAGTGGCGACAAGAAGTGACATAGTGGCGCCAGAGAGGCAGGAGAGGAAACGCGAATGAAAATCACAAATCGGCGTCGGGGACGGAGGAGGCGGCGGCGACGGCGGCGCCGTCGTTCTGCGCTCGTCTTCTTATCGAGTGTTTTTTCCGTGACCGCGGAAACGCGTGCACTTTTAACGACGATAAACGACGATATCGCGAATACGCGCTGACGAAATTTACGCCGGCGAGGCCAAAGATCCCGTTGATAGCGTTATTGCGTGTGTCATAACAAGCGCCGGTTTGCATACGACAATTCGAGTATAGACTCCTAGATAAATAAAGAAGCGACGTTAAAACGTCGATAATTGCGATAAATCGAAATGCCGCCATCTTGTTTCTCCATATTCAACAGACCTGGCCAATGAGATCTAATCCTCGGCCATATTGAAAGAAGTCCAAGCAGATTAGGGCAGATAAAAAGATTAATAAGAGAAATTGTAATAAATATTAAAATAAAAATTGTAATAAAAGTTGTAAAAAATGTTGTAATAAGCATGCTAAGAAAGGATTTAATTTAAAAACCTTAAATAAATATATTAAAATGGGACGTCGTTTCAATCAGGATCTAGTCAGGCATGCCAAAGTAGGACCTAATCAGATTTACAAGATTAGATTTCATCTGAATACTAATCTATAAAAGCGTTACATCTCAGAGTATAGCCTAAGAGGACCTATCTTTTGTAGAGCTTTGATAGAAAAGTAGGGAAAAAATCCTTTTTTAATCTACGTTTTAAATTTCTACTCAGGAGCATTCAGCACTTATTAGTCGACATTTATTAATACTGCTTCCCCGACTTGTTATTCATACTTCTTTTATCGGTTTTGCATTATGCACAAGAATCGCGGTTTCTGCATTGAGCTGTGACCGACATCGTTTTATTGTATCGACGTATTACCATAGCGAGAAAACGCGAGTAAAAAAGACGCAGTGGACGCGTTAAGTTATCTCATGACTAATTTTCCGTTGTTAAAAGCCAATAGTTGTTGCGCGCGATACGAAATATCTATCGGCCTCGCCTGATAGATTCCTGCCGTGCCGGCTGTGCAGCAACGAGTACCCCCTAATTACGCAGTAGAAACGGGCAATCTGCGCGGCTGCGTCTGACGAAGATCCGTGCTAGGAAAACGCGAAATCGCTGGCTGCTAGCCACAACAATAAAAACAAGCGAGCGTATCGTAAAACTGTACAAAGAACGCGGCAAATTGTTTCTGGGAAGGAGCCGTCATTGGTTAAACAGGTTCCGTTACCGTATTTCTCCTCGTATTCCTATTGCGAGACACGAAGAGCGGTGTCATTTCCCACAGATTCTACAGAAAACTATAATTTCATCTTTGTGTTGTATTTTTCTCCTCTTTCGTATTGCACTCGCGACGGCGTTTCAATTCTAAGCGAAGCGTCCCATCGAACTGATTACGGAAAATTACACTAATCTACACAAAGATTGTAATCTTCATCTAAACCGTTAATACTAGATAATTTTGTGGTGTTAATCACAAATGTAACAATCGAAAGCAAAGCTTAATTCTAATTTCCATAATATAGTAAACAACAATCAAAAGACACAACTTGTACGAAATCACATGTCTAAAAGATAATTTTATATTTTTAGCTGGTGTAAGGCAGTATGACTTTGTAAATAAAACAAAGTAGAGTCTGCAAAAGTTTGTGAATAAGAGTGTTTGACATGAGTATTTGAATTTTCTACAGAAAGATGGACAGAAAAAGAGAGAGACGATTCTCTAATCTTCCGCTGTGACTTTAATTTTGAAAACGTTACACATTGTCTAATAAAGTACACATTTAAACTGAAAGAGTTTCGTGGTGAAATGTCAAATTCCCTTTACTTTACTTAAACTATTACTTAACTAGTACTTTTTTACTCGTAGCAAAAACATAAATTCCATATTTCTCAAAATTTCTCAAAGAGAATAAACAGAAAAGAAATTTAAATTTTCGAAATCCTCCGCCCTGGGAGAAATCACGCAGTCATTTTCATACAACCGCTGAAGAGGTTAATTTGCAAAAATTTAAATACAGCCTATATCTCTTGAACTAGAGCTGAGTTATTCTTTTACTGTCATTTCCTGCGTCACAATACATAAACACAAATAGAAGAAATAAAAATGTGAGAAGAATAGAAATTATGATGCAATATTTGTTGACCAGAGTTACACTTCCGCTCAAAACATACGTACATTCTGCCCGAGGGCAATGGTTATAACGTCGTGTGAGAAAAAAGCGGCAAGAAGTTAATCCATCAATCGATCGGTTGATCGTGATTCATCGCCACTCGTAATTGGTCACTTTGGAGACAAAGAGAGAGAGAGAGAGAGAGAGAGAGAGAGAGAGAGAGAGAGAGAGAGAGAGAATAAAGAGGGAGAGTGTGCGGGTCAACTTCAACTTCAATATTTGGCTCCAGGCCTCTCTAAGAGTTATGCCTCAACGTCATTATTCCGATTTATGATATATTTCGAGAGTAAAGTCTTGAAAAATTCCAAGGCACGTTCCAAAAAATCACAAGGTCCGAACTTGTTCGAACACGTCTTGTCGCGACGGCGGTTAGGTCGAGACTTAGAGTGTGCGGGTGTCGACGCGATAACGAGTGGTTTTCCGACGCGATATCGTTGGCGTTCGACTTGATATCGATCGACGAACTGACACACGATCGCCGATCAACAATTCGTCGAAATGCACCGAGTCGTGACGTTACGTCGCATCCCGCGAAAGCGCCGCATCGTGCGACAGTCGCATAGGCAGATAAAAGCGCGTCGGCGAATCGTACGCACTTGTCGGCCTTATTGACGTCATGATGACACTTGTTTGCCGCGACCGCGCGGCGTGATCTATGACGATAAGTATAATTTTCGTGCGCACAATAACCGTACTTCGTGCGCGGCGCGGCCGCGTTCAGCGGTCGCGAATGCCGTGTACGTTTATTCCAACTTTTTCATTCAATGCGAATCGAACGCGCGTACATGCAATTACTGCTCTTACCCATTAACGTTCGCGCTTCGTCTGAAAGACGCGACGACTTGGGTCGATCGTTTCATTCGGATCTGCCCGAGCGACGATAACTCTATTAAGTTGGCGCCAAACTCTCTAAAGTACGATCAGTGTGTCCTTCATTGAAACACTACACTTTAACTGACGGTTCAGTATAACGCTGCAATGAACAAAATCTTATTGGAAAAACCAATTAATAATTAAATAAATAATAATTATTTCTTTAATAATAATAATTTTGTTAATAATCAATTTAATAAATAATAATTTAATTAATAATTAAATGAAATGGGAACAATTGTTAGTGTATTTTGCAAACACAGACAGTGCCATGGTCAAACACGGCGCATGGAAGCGTTAATTCCGTCACAAGTATAGAGTGTTGAATTTGTTATATTTGCGCACTCAAAAAAATATCTCATTCTTAATGGAATCATCTAGGAAAACATTCTAAGCATTAGCCAGACAGCATAATGTCCAAAATCGGGTCATAAGACGTCTTTAAGACATCTTTAAGACAAGTTTATAAAATATTGTCTTAAAGATATCTTAAAGATGTCCTAAAGACGTCTTATGACTCGATTTTGAATATTTGTGCTGTCTGGGTATATACAGGGTCTCTCACATTCTCCAGGCATTTTGTGGGGACGTAGAACAGGTTGAGGTGAACATAAAAGTCCTATACCGTTTTGCGATATTTGCAATAATTATCGAGATATTAATTGTAGAAAACTTGTAAATGATTATGCAGAATGTGGTAAATGAGTTAGAGTAGCGACGACTACCGTCATGTACTTATACTTTAGGTCAAATTGAAAAAGTCCTCTACCATTTTCCAAATAATCATATAGATTTTTAATTATTAATTAAAGAAGATTATTGCACGATTTTGCGTGCACTCATCTTCTTTAATTAATGATCATTCACAAATTTTCTACAATTAATATCTCGACTTTTATGTTCACCTCAATCTGTTCTACGTCCCCACAAAATGGCCGGAGGAAAGTGTGAGACACCCTGTGTATATGTATATATATATATATATATATATATATATATATATATATATATATACATACACACACACATACACACACACACACAGGGTGTCTCACACTTTCCTCCAGGCATTTTGTGAGGACGTAGAACAGATATACAGGGTGGACCATTTTAATCCATCCAGTCGAATATGTCGAAAACCAAGCACGGGAGAGAAAAATGTTTCAGACAAAAGTTGTAAGGCTTAA
>NW_022639459.1:3655572-3676403 GCF_010583005.1 Odontomachus brunneus | reverse complement strand
ATATATATATATATATATATATATATATATATATATATATATATATATATATATATAAAATATCTCTCTTCTAAAGAGAATTAGTATTTCTAATCTAACAATCTTCTAATTTGATAATATATAATAATGAAGATAAGTCCTGATAAGTCATTCAACGCAACGTAGCAATCTTGTTAATAACTATTTTTAAGATGCCCGGAGGAAAGTGTGAGACACCCTGTATATATATATATATATTTTTTTTTTTTCTAAAGAGAATTAGTATCTCTAATCTAACAATCTTCTAATTTGATAATATATAATAATGAAGATAAGTCCTGATAAGTCATTCAATGCAACGTAGCAATCTTGTTAATAACTATTTTTGTAATAATTAGGATGCGATATAACACCATCTATAAAAACTAAATAGATTAAAATCTACTTGATCATGGAATAAATTTCTAATTGGATTACTAATTCAACTGAAAACACGTTTTATAATACACTCCAGAGAGAAAGTTTATCAAGTAAAATAGAAAACAAAATTATTGAAATTACTTGGTTTTGAAATATTAATAATTTGTACGAATAAAATAAGCATTGATTCAGTACTTATTCAGTACTTATTTACCTAATAAGGACTTGCTATTCTTTTTATTTTTGGCAGCCAAAAAATTTGTTATTTTTCTATTTTTCTTCCTAGGAAAAATCCACTTTTTATCTTCGCTGTGCGCAGAAACTTCAACAATAATTTGCCCTTTCCCCGGCGAAGGAGCACGCGATGCTTGATCTTGCGAGACTTTTCATTTGCAACTTGAGTCACGTAACAGGCGCCACGAGAGTATCGACAAAAAAAAACTTTCTCGCGAGAGAGGATGCGATCGTGTCCGCGAGATGACCGACGCCGATTCTAGTGAATTAATCATTCGATTAGCTCGCTACTCGAGCACGTGTTTACGCGCGGCGATTGATTTTCGCAGAAAAATCCCCGTCGATTTATCGTCGCGGAAATGCCTCCTCCGTCGGCGATAAGCATAAATCCCGTCGGCTGCTGATTTAGATTCATTACTCGCGGCGGAGCATGCGAGTTTATTAATAGGCGTAACACACTACTGGTCGCGCGGGCGTGATGCGGGCGTGAGCGCGACGTAAAACGCGTTAATGGACAATAAACGCGAGTCGTAGAATATTCCGATACCGTTACCGCCGCCGTTCCTATCCACCGCCGTTATGGCAACACTCCGCGCGAAATATGTGCAAGTTCATTAGCGCGCGTTCCACGGGGGAAAAGTACGCTGAGAGCAGTGCGCGCCGCTGCTAGTTACGTCGATCAGACGTGAAGTCCCGATCACACACGAGTAGGAGGAGGAGCAGAGGAGGAGGAGGAGGAGGAAATCCGACGCAGCTCCCGAGAACTGTTTGTCCAGGCAGCGAGGCGCGTAATGCTAATTACAAGGTAGCAGGCGGAGCATCACGGTTTTCTCGCGATATAATCACGTGTAAAAGGAAAACGCGTCGTCGCGTCCGCCGCGGTTTCGACACGGCCAGCACACCAAGTGAAGAACCTGAATATGGTTATCGTGGCATTTCTTTGCGCGAAACCGCTGATTTAAATCCCGCACGTTCCCTCGCACGCTCTTCCTCGAGCCGCGATTGAACGAAAAACGCCTGCTTTTGCGAATGCAAAATTCAGTTATTAATAATAAAAAGTACTCGGAAATACGCGCAAAAGGTATGTTTCTCGCGTACTACTTAAACGTAATTTATTATTTACTTCTAGTATGTGTGTGCATCTTCGTGATAGGATTTGGTACATACAAATATGCAAAATTTCTTCGCGTGCGTTCTCGCAGAGTCCGGAGAGTGCATCGCGAAGGATTTCGGGTATAATTGCCAGAAGAGCGGAAGCCAGATTTCCACGCGCGCGGCGATTTTACGTCACGAAGAGATAGAGAGCCTTCGTGCGTGACAACAAATCGCTACATAGATATTGGATGATCGCTTCCAGCTTGATTCCTGAGCTCATCGACCGGTTAACCTTGTCCGTACGTGAGTGCCGGAGAAATCACAGGTCTCTTATCCTCGAGATTGCCCGTGAGGTTCACCGGCTGACCGAAATATGCATGTTCTAACCGCGCGAAGGACCATACCACGTACCATGTGATTACGTGCATTAAGCAGATTACTGTTATTTTTAATTTGGCGCATGATAGACGATTATAATAAGCGCATAATGCGAACATCAGCACGAAAACGAGAGGTAATTATGTGCCAGGTGGATCTCCAGGACAGGTAAAAGAAAGAGAGAGAGAGAGAGAGCGGAATATTTTATTTCAAGAGGCATTTTACTGTCCTATATTATGAATTTTATCCCAAGTCAATTATACATTAAGGGCCGATTTTTCTAACCTCTTAGTAAGCTAACTAACAGTTAACTCGCATGTCTATCTTCGTTTCTCCTTCAAGTTAGACAAAGATAAACATATAATTTAACTATCAGTCAGCTTACCAAGAGGTTGAAACAGTTGGCTCTGAGAGAGAAGAGTAATTGATCGACACGGTCGAGACTCGCGGGCTGATTAGATACCAAAATCGAGTGCGAAAGTCACACGGACTTTTTGTTTCTTTTTGCACCTAGCAGCACGTGGGAAATCTTCAAGCGTCCCGCATACACTTTTCGTCGTCTTTCTCTTGAAGGGTGCATATTTTATGTAGAGTTCCTTTGTCCGGGCGGTACCCTCGTCGAACAAAAGACTACCATTGCGCTTGACCTCGGCGTGTACTCTTCCAGCAACGCGCACGCACATTATTCCTAGCAGATAGCTCGGCCCATAAACCACTGGCCGCGATTACCAAGACGTCATTTTTCGCGTTCCATCGCAAACTACATTGATCCGGACCTCCCACGCGGCAGATAAAGCACCAAGCGCAACGCCGCGCCGCCGATGCGCACGGTTCTCTCTTTCTCTTCCTCTCCTCCCCCCCCCCTCTCTCTCTCTCTCTCTCTACATCGCGCTCCCGCGAGCCTGCTTTCGAACAAATTCCACGGACGAGTGATCAGCCTCAGCTCGGGCAATTCATTGACCTTGAAGTGTTGCGAGATCTCAATGCACAATAGCCTGTAGTGCTTGTGGAGGATGAACGACGGACGTCATATCGGTGTTCTCGCTCAATCGATGCATCTCGACCTCGTGAAAACATAATTGACGGACGTGAGCGAAACGCCGCAGAGGAAAGAACCCTTAGAGTCACAATGAGTCGAGAAAATCTGTCGTTGGGGTATTTTCAGACATTTTCGATCCGTCAAAAAGAAAAAATAAGAGTGCAAGTGCACTGAGAGAAAAAAATAGTTGGAATAACTATAATCTCACTATATTTTATAGTTCGTTTTGGCCTTAATCATATATTTATAGTTCATCTAAACATGAAGATATAGTACAATAAACACAGATTTATAGTCACCATCTTATTACTCTATATATATGGTAAAGCACCTTTTGGGAATATAGTTACATGTATATATATTTGCCAAATATTCCAATTGTATTGACTATATAAAATAGTTAATTTCTCTTACCATTCAATATTTGCTATCTTACTATATTTTTTATTTCAAATAATTATAATTTTTGGTAAAAATTTTACACGGGTCAATTATACTATGCTTATATTGTAAATATTACAAATATTATGGTAATATTTACTATAAAAATTACATTCCTAACTATAATCTTTTTACTATGTCATTATATTAGTTCCAAATATCATACATTTTTCTCTCAGTGTAAGAAAACACTTGAGAGTGCATAGGAAGAAGACATTGTAGTAAAAATAACAAAACAGTGCAGTCTTGGATCATACAGAAATTATGACCGAAATTGCTACGTACTTGTTGAAAAATGTTGTGTTTGATTTTTCGCAACAAAATTATTATAATTTCTTGAATGCTTTTTATGTATCGCATATTCATCGACAGATCGTCATATTTACCATTTCCATAGTAATTTATACCACAATATCAATATAGTTCAATTAAATGAAACATCACAAACATCTAGCCTGTGTAAGTCAAACTGCTGATTATTTTATTGCTCACAAGACGCAATTTATTAAACGTTTCGATCATATTGCGAGTCATCTTGAGTTCTTTTTACAAAAAGTATAGGTTATAAAAGTATTTATAAATCATTGCCTTATAATCTTATTGTAATTTATTAAATAAATTAAGTAAACAGGTATTTTAATGAAGTTAATATTAGTATTTACATTAATACATAACATTAAATTATAATATGAGGAATGCCTGCTTATACTGCTACGATATAATATTTTGAAAAATTTTTACCGAAGAGATTTCAATGCAGTCCGTAACGAGACAGAAAATGTTGAATAAATTTGTGTTTTGTGAACAATAAAATAATTAGCGCACCAATATCAACGGTTTGGCTCAAAAGGAACAGATGTTTGTTGTGTTTTGTTCAGTTTTGGAGAGCTAATATATTTTATTATCTGGAAATTTTCCTGCACAAGAGCGCAATTCCAAGGCGGCTTTTATTGGAAGATCCAAGTTCTGACCGAAGGGGCCAGATCTCTATGCGTCTCGTCGTACGCTCACGGAGTCCCCGTCGCTTTATGATTCATGTCGCTACCCAGCCCACAGTTAATTGCTTTTCCTCCTTATTATAGCCACCAATCGCCTACGCGTACGCAGGCAACGCCCTGTACGAAAAAAGAGAGGCGATCCTCGATGAATTCCTATCGATCGCGAATTGAACGTGCGAAGTGACGCAAATGCAATCGAGTTGTATCAAGGATACGACGTAGTTGGAGGGATCCTTTTACCGATTGCCAATTTAATCGCAATAGAAGAGCGCGAATTTGACCAGATGGGTAAGTGCCTGCGGCTAATTTTGGAACGAGATAAAAGCTAAATAAGAGCCGATGCTTTTTTGAGCGACGACACGCATTCGCTCGCGATCGATTATCTAGCCTCGTATCACTGCCGACTATGACGACAACAGCGGCTTTTTAGCGCATCTATGTCGCACGGAGATTGATCATGACAATCTGCGCGGTGAGTCATTTGTTATCATCTCGCTGGCAATTTTTTTCCCATCCGATGTCACAGACAGATTGATCATACAAGCGTACTATGGATCCGCGGACTAACTCGACGGAACGAGGAACACATCAATGTATGAGAGGAAAAAAGAGAACAGTACTTCCCGCGCACAATCGCGCGATTTGTAATTAATTCCGGTCCGCGATCCTCTCCCTCCCTCCCCCTCTCTCTCTCTCTCTCTCTCTCTCATTCTCTCTCTTTCTCGCGCGCGCGCTCGCGTGCAGTGCGCGAGGTGCACCTACGCGGCGGCCGCGAGTCAAGGCTCTCTGAATAACTGCAACTTACGCAGTGGAATGCGCGACGGTGCTCCGTCGCGTAAACAAGTTTCGCGCCCATGCCCGCCGCGCCGCATGGCGATCCCTCATCGGAGAACGCGCGTGGGTCGTGCGTGAGGGCACGTGCGCGTGTGATGCGTCGCGGATGCCAGAAGACGGGGATGTGCAGCTGTCCGCCGTATACGCGGAGCATATACTCAGCACTCTCAGCGTCGACCCGACGACGCTCCCTGGCGTCCCTGCGTCGCGTCGCGGCGGAGGAGGCTCGGCCGTTTCCTGCGATTCACACCGGAAGTCATCCCTGGCTATGAGAGCGCGTGTCTTTCGCGTTTGTCTTGTTGCGCTTGAGGATATTTCCATTCGCCCCGAGAGAACACTTCCGTCTGCCGTGATCATTTAATAAATCAAAGTATTTTAAGCATGACGTATAGCTGTCGTGTCTTCTTGTGAAAATTTTTTTCTGGAATCCACGTCCCGCCAAATGCCCCTTTTTCCACAATTCGACGAATTCTTTCATATCATTATATCAAGGTAATCGCGATGGAGATACAATTATTATCTTTAATTAACACTAGAAGTCGTGTGTGTACATGTACCTTCGCGTTTGATTTGTTGTGCTTGAGGATATTTTTCATTCGTTCCGAGACAGCATTCCCGAGACTTATCAGACGTGATCGTTTGATAAGTCAAAGTATTTAAAGTATGATGTAACTATATTATATCTTTTTCTAGAAATTCCTTTACTGGTGTCGCTCAAAATATATCTCGTTTTTTTCGATAGGACTAATTCTTTCATATCGTCATCGCGAGGTAGTTGACCGTTATCACTTAATTGTTAATTAATTTCAATTAAAACAACATTAAGTCCATTTAATTCGGGAAGCCGTCTACGTTGCCCAAATCTCTTGCGTTTGATACTCTTGAGAATATTTATACGAATTTCGGTTATTATTTCATTAATTTTTAGTTGTTCAATGATCAGGTTAGTTCAGTTGACAAAAATGAACTGTATTCATTTTTAACAACTTTAAAAACATAACAACTATATAATGTCTTTTCCTATCAAATTTTCCTAAGATGTTATGTTTACGTCAGTTTATTAATTCCTATTAATTTTATTAATTCCTATCGTTCAATGATCACAATTCTGATGAAAATGAACCGTGATTATTTAACAGCTGCATTGGGAATTTTATTGCAAAATTTTGTGTAATTATAATTTCTTGTCTTTTTTGAAATCTTGGTCGCGTCTCGAAGAATATGCTTCTTCAAACTATTTATTTTCCCCAAAGGTCCCTTCATATCATCATCTCGAATATCGTCACCTAGACAAAATAGATCGACGACTGACAAGTGCTTTCTCAACTTTTGCTGAGATAACGTTGCCTTCACACGCAGGGTAGAGTCCGTTTGGGGCTGCAAACGAGGTCTTGGAGTGTGCAAAGAGAGATTATAATTAATCTATACGGTACTTCGAAACGTTTGCAGCGTCAAATGGATCTTATCCACACAGTGGGATTGCAATAACCAAAATCTCAAACCGGTCCTCGCCGATATACCAAGCGCGCGAGACGAAGAAAGTGCTCGGACATGTCGGTCGCCGTTGCGCGACTTGGCACGACGGCAGTGCGGCAGGTCAAGCGAACTGCCAAACGTTCGGAATAGATACAAAAACTGATGATGATGTTGTCGGCGGGCGAAAACAACGAGCGCGATAAATCGCTCAGCTATATAGCATGTCGCGGAGAGAGAGAGAGAGAGAGAGAGAGAGAGATAGAGAGAGATAATGATTTCTACATCTAACGCAATTTTACGACTCGTGGATAGTTTGGCGATGATACCGCGCGCATGTCTCGACGTGATACACGCGTGCTACACGCGTGAACTCGAGGCTTGCGCGGTCGCAATTATCACGACGCAAGTGACGGGGCTGCAATGGCGGCGGCGCGAGAACCACCTTCCGCTGACCACGACGAGCAGCACAAGGCTCGATGAATAGTCCTCGTTTGCGTCAAGCGAATTGGGCGGCTTCGAGATAGAAGCGCGGCCGGTTCACGCGGCGTGTCAAGGACAGACCGGCTATTTCGCGCGGCCCAGGTGTGGGTGGAGTGCATCGACCTGCTTACTTGCATGCTTATCCGCGCGTGCAACTGCGGCCGCGCGGACGTTGCATAGCCACTCATCGACGCGGTATGCGTAGCTCAGCCGGAACGCAAGATCTTGTCTGCGCTTAGGGCTGCTTTCGCCGCCGCTAACCCTTTCACAAGCACTGCTCCGGCTACTCGCGGGAATGCTCGCGCGGTCGTAGACATCGTGGCTCTCGAGCGGTTCTCCGTCCCGGTGCGGCTGCTGCTCCCTCTTCTCGAGGAGTTTTTCGATGGATCGGCTCGCGTAAGATAATAACGGGGCCTTGTGTTGCTCCGCATGAGCTGTGACGACTCGTCGCGTGACCCCCGACTAGCCGTGACAGCCGAGGTGGAACCGGAATAAAGCCTGGCCGCCACGAAGGGGTTAACTTTAATCTTAGCTTATCCGCGCCGGTCTTCTGCTCCAGCGTTAAAATTAGAAAAGAGACAAGGAGTAACTCAAGCTTCGGCTAAAATTAGCCGACGCCGGCGAAACCGGCGACAAACTAGTCGGTGCACAAAGCAGCCGTAGATGGGGTCATAGATAGGTAGCGCACGGTGCGCACGGATAAATCGTCATGAGGTGTATTTTTAATCTGCAAGAGACATTTCGCGGAATATATAATGTACTTTTGCGGACGCTATAAATAGTGAATAGCGCAACAGCGCGGCGGCGGAGGCGGCGGTGGTGCGTCGTGTACACGAGAGACAATTTCCATGACTGCGATCTCGTTTATGAATATATTTCTCGGGAACGTCCGGGTCCGCCTACGTGCGCGATCCTATGCAAACCAAACAAGCGCGCAACAAATCAGGAGACGCGTCGTTAGATAGACGCCGCATCTCCCAAGCGACCGGCTAAACCCGGCAGCTATCACGACCCGTCCGCGACCACACGGCGCAATAGCAGCGGCAATGCAGTAGTAGTAGTAGTAGTAGGAATAATAGTAGTAGTAATAGAGTAATAGTAGTAGTAACCAGACAATGTAAAATCGATCGCGAACGGCCCCTCGTGTGTGCGCCGCTATCGAGTACGTAGAGATAGTATCGCGCTTGGCAGCCGATGTGATAGCGTGCCATACGCGTGCCAACGACGCCGAGGCCAACGGTGCGCGTTTGTAATCCGAAAAAAATTCGCGCGTGCACGAGCGAGACTGACTGATCGTCGCTGGCGAATCCCGACGGCCGCGTAATGTCGCGCCGCGCGAGAGCTATCTCGCGGACAAAACCGTGCGACTTTTTAATTGCCGTCAACGCAACTCGGCGGAAGCGCGTGCCAAAAAGAGCTGACAAGAGAGAGAGAGAGAGAGAGAGAGAGAGAGAGAGAGAGAGAGAGAGAGAGAGAGATCGTGCGTTGGATGGTGGATTTGTATCGATGATGAATCTTTAAATCCATTATACACGAGAAAAAGGTTCGCTTTGATTAACTTGACAATGAATGAAATAAGTGCGTTTCAGTTGAGGGAAATGGAATTTCTGGTTATTAGAACCCCGAATTTTTCGTTTGTACCGAGATAGACAGCTGGTAGCAACTTCACTAGTCGATTTCAATTAAGGTTACATATTCCATATAGCATTCATATTTATCGCATATAATGAAAAAATAGAAATATGAAAGTAATATGAAAGAAATAATCAAAACTTGTTCGAAATAATATACCATGCAAAATATAATATAAAAATCTAAGAGTAAAAAAGTTTGAGTAAGTTTCTTGTCGCACCGATACAACAAAAAATCTATATTATTATATAATGTAAATTTAATGATCAATTCAATAAAGTATATTTGCTTCATCGATGCAGCTAAATTAATTGTAGAGTTCAAGTATTATCGATCGTCTCATCTCATAATAATCATAAAAGTCTGAGAAATTTATTGGTCAATTTGAACAAGTTATATAAAAACTGAGTGCATTCATATTTATCATATAGAATGACGGAACAGAATTACGAAAGAAACATGAATAAAATTAACGAAATTTTCTCGAAATAATATGTCATGCAAATATCATGCTAAATGTAATACGAAAATCTGAGCGTGACTTTTAATAAATTTATTGCTACATCAATATAACAAGAAATTTATATTATTGTATGATGCAAATTTCATGATTGATTCAGTATAATATATTTTCCTCACATAAACGTAATTTAAAAAATTGTAAAATTTCTGTCATCGATTGTCGTGATAATCGCGATGAAGATCTATTTGAATAAGAAAAGCAGAACAATATCACAATAGGACTCGAGCTAAATTTTTCCGAACAGATACGTGTAAAGAAAAAAAGAATCTATGCGCGCGATATAAGATGTTTAACATAAGAGTGTATTTTTAATACTTCTCTATTGAAATATTCCAGACACAAACGACGAATCTTTGTGCTCCTTTTAACAAGTTCATTTTTCGCACACTTTCTATCCTAATATGTTAAAATATAATTTGGTCCACATGAGAGAGAAATACATTCTATGCCCTTCAACCAAAACACATTTAGTCAGATTAATTCAACCAAACTGTGTTCTTCGTGTAAAATATCTGATAGAGCCGTTCCGATCCGCAAGTATTATTATTCACGATGTAATTATCATAGTTTCTTGCGAAGCATACTCCGTATAAATATTCCACGTATAGCATTTCCATGCAAATTCACATTTATATTTACATTTTTCGAACGTTCTATATGAAACGAGTTCCTCATGCGACAATAAAGTCACTTTTTGCTGTGATGTCTCGTCAGAGAACTTGATATCGTGTTTTTTATATGCTCTTAAATAGAAATTAGTGCACATACACGTGATTTGTTAACTTTCACGAAGGTTAGTCGCCTCCTCCGCCCGCTCACTCAAAGAATGAGTGACTTGGCTCGATGGAGAGTCTTCGAAGAATTTATTTACACACAATATGTTGTGTGTGCTCATCAGCCGCCGACGGTGAAGCTAAATTATCCAATATTGTTTTGATTTGTTGGCACTGAGTTGACACGTTTTCGTTTTCGAGTTTTTCTGACTGCGTGACTTGTATTGTATGTTGACATTACTGAAGAAAGCGTCCAAATATTGAGATCGAAACATATCGTCTATTTAAAATAACATTTGATACGCGCCAGAATTTGCGACTAATTGCACTTAATAACCCTTATATTTTCCCCGCTATTAATATTGGCATATTTGGACGTTCTCTGATTGGGCTATCGGGGAAATTCAAGTATCACTCGTGCATCAGCGTATGCGTATCGGAGAGTCTTGGCAATCGTGAGGATGATGAAGCGTCTCGTGTGAGGGGGAGAGCGAGCGCGTCGCAAAAGCTACCGAACTCGGCCGCAGGACCAATAAAGAGAGCGATGTGACGTTCCTGACACGCGCGCTTTAGCGGGCGTCGACTAGCACGTGCCTAGAAACGACACAACGGCGTAATATCATGTTGCGTATATAAAATTCGAAGCGGCAACGTAGATGCGGAAACCGACCGCATTGATAGACGTTGCGTCATCGGGGATGCAGCTTGCATCTTTCTCGCAATTGCGTGCGACGCAGCGGATCGTCCGCGCATCGCACGTACAGTCGGGGACTAAAAGGTTGTTCGTAATTTTAGAAGTGAGTTTGTAAACTCATTGTCCAACGAGAGCATTCTCCCATTGGATTCGAGTCGAGTTGGAACGACTCGCGCAACTCTACTCCTGAATTACGGCAATTTTTGCGCTTTCTCTCAGAAACACGTGAACAGTATTTTCCTTCGCGTGATGTATTTGCCTTATTAATTCGCAACTGAACAAATCGCAATTGTAAAAGCAGTCGGGATACAGAAAAAGGAAGAAAGAGTGTAAGAGAGAAAGAGAGAAAGGATGGAGGGGGAGGGGAGGGGGAGAGAGAAAGAGACTGCCGCTCACGAGCAATCATGAACTGGGAATAACGAAACGAAGGCGTAACGAAAAGTAGTAGCAGGTGTTTCTTCCGTTAAACTTGTTTACAGTTAAACGCGATTACAAAGCAAAATTGGCCTTCGAGGCCCAGAGAGATAACCGGGAACTTTAGTACGGTATTAAATCAAGATCGCATAACAAACTGTTAGTTCGCACACTTCGGCAGTTCGTTTATTTATTCGCGGCGACGATTCACGGAATACCCGCGACGATATGATATTATTCGCCGCCGCGAGTCGACGGCACACTCGCGTGTTCACCCACTATTCGAGAGAGTGAAACGCACGGCCATAAAATGCGACAGCTTTATGGCCACGCTCGCTCATAATGCTATTGTAGTCGCGGTTCACCGTTTTGCATGACTGACACGGGCGGATTGTTTCAAGCGGTAAGTCACACCGGAGAACCGTTACTCCCGTACGTGACGGCGCCTATCTGCATTTCTGCGGTTCCGCCACAAAAGCGCGCTCGGTGGCACGGCATTGAGAGACAAATAGTATACTACGGTCGTTAACGTCCGAAAGCAATAGATGATTAGGAATGTCTTTCACCTTAGGATAAAGTTGAAGAAGTTATAGAAAAAAAAAAAGATATATGCCACTATCACGAGCGGATAATAGAATACTGTCACGATAAATCTGCCTATTTTATGAGCAGCAGACTTGATTGTCAACTCGTTGAATAATTTCTTGTCCATTTTCTGTTTTGTTTTCAACCAGTAAATGACTTCAGATTTTGCGTGTCTTTCATGGTTAGTAACTGCAGGAAAAGTGTTACATCTCGATTAGGATCCCAAGTAGTTTTACTCTTCGGCAAAAGTTAACGCAACTGTCCAGTAACTGCCCGAAAAAAGCATTAAATTTTTACCATGAAGACATATAATAAAAAATAAAGAGAAGGATGATAAAATATTTAATACGTTCGCTGTCAAAATTTATCTTACGAAGCTTCCCGCAAACTACTTCGTATTTTCTTTACTTCTTTCTTACAAAGTAAAAATATAGAACAGTCTTAGTTTGATGATACGGACATAGAAAATGAAATATTTGCTGTCGCACACATACGTGACGCTGGTCTGTTGTGAAAGTACGTTGCGTCACTTATATTTTCCATACTGTATTGAAACATTCCGACTGCAAGTGGCGAATCTTTATGTGCCTTTTGACGAGCCACCTCTGTATTTCTCGCCGAATCCTTTCAAATCTTCCGCGTCTCCCTCTTTCAGCAATATCCTGAATTTGAATCGCAAATTTTCTTTAGCCTATGAACTCACTGGGAGGTATGATAATATATAGCAGTACGTCTCTCATAACGGCTATATGTTAATTTCAACATGATCGACGTTGCTGCTTATTCGAAATTCAAAAACATGAGCGTAAACAACGCTCCAAAGCATTCGTCCAAAGTATGTCTTATACCTCTTTTCTTATCGCGACGATAAATTGAGGTGAAATAACGTGGAGATAACTCATATAAATATTCACTTGCAAACATATCGGACATACCAGAGCAATCGTGTGATATTTCCAATGTCCGCCGATATCATCCTCCTTCTTGATACCCCCGGTTAACTGATATTCTCTCAGCAGCGACGCCGAAGTCTCGTTACCTAACGTAAGCGATATGTCACGAAAACATGTCAGATTTCACTTGGACACTTGAAGGAACCTTGAACATTTTAAACAAATTGCTGGCCGCGGGAGAAAAAAGTTACATACAATAATTATTCCTGAATTTTGTCCCCGAAGAAATACTGTTATACAAATGCAATTGCAGTAACTGTTTTGTCTATAGCAACCCCATGACGCCAACGTTTAACTAAGTAAAACTATTTTCTTTTTTTCTCATTTAACAGCATCTTTTTCATGTGGATATGTACAGAGTCGATAACTATTGCTATCTTGAAGATCTTCGAAGCGAAAAGCGAAGGTGACCTTAAGATCTTCGAAGCTATTCTTGCCAGAAAGAAGGCGTAATCATCATAAGAAGTTTATCTTCTAAGCTTCGAAAATCTAAAGATCATATGTAGCCTCGAAGATATCCAAGATCGAGCAATAGTTGCTGACTCAACCTGTGTAATTATATATGTGACTTTATAGAGACGAATTTCATATGTACGAATTATACATAATTTATATATGTACTTATAAACAATTTTATATAATTATATATATTTTTTTTTGCTCAAGTTCTTTTTATCATCTACGGAGTAGGTCATCAGTGTCCCAAAATACACAAGGACTTTGTATCGAACTGTGTAAAAAAAGTTGCTATATTCAAAGAAACGATCTTGCAGTCATAGCGGAAGTTATCAAGATATGAGAAATTAGTTAAGACGGATAAATGACCAACAACATCGCGATGTTGCATATATTTTGTATTTAATCAGTATGGACGACGAAGACATAATTTTTACCTAAATTACTTGTGAAATTTAGGAAGAAAGCTCTCTCTCTCCTCTCTCTCTTTCTCTCTCTCTCTTTCTCTTTCTCTCTCTATGGTGTCCATCCAAATTAAAGTCAGTCGCGCTTCTTACAAAAATTGATTGTGAGACAAGAAAGACTAGCAATGAGAGACAAATGAAATAATTCTCACGCTCCCTCCTCTTAAATTTACTCACGGATATTGCTAGAATGTTGCTGTAAATTCTACGCGTCACGGACAATTATCTAGCAGATACAAGAAAACAGCGATCAATATTAGCTGTGACACTTAGAGCTCTATCTGGGACAACAAAACATTCCTTCGAATGCTTATTAAACCAGAAAGAAACGAGAAAAAGAGGAAAGAAGTGTTATGCTAATGTTAGGTGAACGCGGAGCTGCCAGCGTTTAATTTCATTCGGCGACACGTGCACGCATTTGTCGGCGCCTATAAACAGGTACTCGCAATACAGATCAGTTCCGGGCGCCTCTTTGAGTCTGCAGCTACTCCGGCCGTTTACGATCTCTACGAGCGACGCGACCACGCGCATCGTCGACACGCGTCATCGTGACTACGCGTCACAGAGAAGCGTGACTCATGACGATGATGCCTCATCGTAGATATTTCGAACTAATTTCGAAAATGTCTAGTTTGGCGACTTCGCGAGACTCGCTTTGCCTCGCGTCATCAATTCGCGGATCGACGCGGACTTTCAACGACGCACGAAATGACCAGATCAAAGCTACTCGAAGCGGAAACTCTCGCGCGATTCAACAAGCTCGGATAAATAATTTGCGGTGATCCGAAGAAAAATTGACAGCGGAAATCTGTCGGATGAAACACATCTGGCGATTCGGGCACACGCATTGCTTTCGCACGCACGCCGCTGCCGTGAGAGGCAATTTCGCGCAGAGCCATTACCATAAAACGCGCCGTATATTCTTGCAGAAATGTGCGCGATTGCACGCACTGATTCAACTTTATTGAAAACCTCTGCAACCGGCGCACGTATCGCATAATGATCACGGTTTACAAGTGTGTGCGCGCTTATAAAAAAAAAAAAAGAATAAAAAGAGACTTGTTTACGTCGATGAAAGTCGAAAAAAGCGTCGCGTCATCCATGATAACCGACGTAGTCGCTGCGCTCGGCTCATAAATGCGCATAATTATCGCGATCGAAAATATTTGCCGCAAGACTGTGAACGTAAAAGCTCTTGAATATATAGTTATATAGTCGAAAAAGAATTGTGAATTTTATAAAAAATTATATCAAGTTTGCCGTGATCCGCGCAAAACTGCCTATTCAGAAAAACAACCAGAACACACAACTTTATGTAAGAGCGAATGAGCAATTGTCAATTCATCGAATCATTGTTCGAATAATAACTTCGAGGAATTCTACGAGTTAAAGAATACACCCACAAATAGACTTTTGTGATTAGCACGACGTGAGACGATCGGTGATGGAAACTTTACGTCTTTTTTTAGTTATATTTATAAAGTATATATGTCGCATTGAATCAATAACTAAATTTACATCATACAATAATGTAAATTCTTTGTTATATTGATGCAGCAAGAGAAATTTGCGAAAAGTCCCGATTTCCATATTACATTTTATATGATATATTTTTTTGAGTAAATTTCGATCATTCTTCTCGCAATTCCTTCGTATTTCTATTTTATCATCCTATGAATGATGAATATGAATGGCACATGACTCACTCATAAGGGACGCAACCTTAACAAATCGAGTGATCAAGTTGCTGTCAAATTTGCGTGCAACTGTCTATCTAGGTAGGTACAGATAAACAGGTGTTAAATTTGGCAACAACTTTACTAGTCCATTTGTAAAGGTTGTACATATGTTTTACATATGAATACTTTGTATATGGCATACCTATATATTTATCATATAGAGAATGATGTAACAAAAATACGAAAAAACTATCGAAATTTACTCAAAGCAACATGTTATGTAAAATGTGATATAAAAATCTGAATGTGACTTTTTGGTAAATTTGCTGCTGCATCATTGTAATATAAAATTTACATTATCGTATAATACAAATTTAATAATTAATTCAATAGATTATATTTGTTTCATAAATATTAAAAATTTGTAGAATTTCTATTATTGATTGTGATAAAATTTACATTATCGTATAATACAAATTTAATAATTAATTCAATAGATTATATTTGTTTCATAAATATTAAAAATTTGTAGAATTTCTATTATTGATTGTGTGTCTCACATTTGTATTTATTTCACAGAATTATAAATATTTTTACACGATGAAAGTATATACAAAAATGGATTGGAACATTGCTCAATGTGTGACAAAAACAATAGAAAATTTTAAAGTTGATATGTTAAATTTTCAATTAGCGTAAATATTTATCTGATATGAAAAGTTCTATAATAAGCACGATTAATTGTCTTCTCTTTAAGAGTATGATAAGCTTAAATGAACTTGAAAAATTTGAAAAAATAGGTAAAAAAGACGTAATTAGAAAATGACGCAACTAATAGAAAAGAAAAACTTTTAATTGATTAATTTTAGGCGTCCATATCACACATATCGCTCAAATTTTCTTGTTTTATATAGAAAGACATATGGACTACTCATTAATGATAAAATCATAATTTTGTAGATTGGATTCTTATGTAATTATAACCACATGTGGAGTTCTAGTATGTAAACTCGCCCTCAAAAAGTTGTTAGACTTTTGTTTGTGAGTTTAGGACGGATATGATGCTAAACTCACAAGTAAAACCCCAACAACCTTTTTGAGAGCGAGTGTACAGCCAACGATCGCAGGCTACTGGCGGGACCAACGTTCATTGGGACTTGACTACTAAGTTAACCTTAATTAATTTATCCCCCCAATCTGCGATCGTATGAGTTCTCAAGTGAATTTCCTTTCTACTTCCTCGAGGGAAAAGTTCTTTTCGAACTCGAGACGAACATCGCGTGCTCTCTTTCTCTCTCTTCTCTCTCTCTCTCTCTCTCTCCCCCTTCCATTCTCTCTTTTTCCTTCCCTCCATCTATATCTCTCGAAATTTTTGCCGGACGTTTTACATAAGCCAACGCGGACTTCATGGAAGAAACGTTCGTCCGGCGCAGAGAAAAACCACGTACACGCACACATACGCATCGGTCAATGTCGAAGCAGCCGTTATTCGTGCATCAGCCTAATAATTCTGTTTGTTACAGCCGACGACGAGCAACTGACTCACGCGCTCGCTCGCAACTCGCGCAACCCAGATCCGATTTTATCTCTGTGCTATAAAGCGCCGCGCGCGCGTTGTGCCATTACGTGGCATCCGAGAAAAACAACGTGTCGCGCTGTGCGCTCTCGTACGTCGTACGTGCCGCTCGTAGAAAATTATTATCTCCCCGCTCTCGCATGAATGGGTGGATCGAACGCGTCTCTCTCGCTCGGTGCAACGAGAGAAACCGCGCGAAAATTATACGGCGGATCGAAGCGCGCGATCGCAATTTCATCGGCGCCGCAGGATCGCGAGCAGGTCCGGCTGCGGATGCAACGGGGCCCCGCGCGACATTTCCCAACTCCCTCTCTTCACACTCTTCCCCTCCCACTACGCGTGACTGCAGGTGACTGCAGACTGTGTAATCCGTGTTCGAGTGCGTCACCTGTAGAATTTAAGTACGATCTCCGCACGGGAAATTTCCGCAATCGGAAGTTCGCACGGTGACGACAATGCCACTTTTTTTCTTATGACCTTGGGAACGCATATCCGCTCTGCCTAATAGGAGAATTCTCCCAGTGGAAAAACGGTTTCCTCTATTGGACGAGACGGATACGTTCCTAAATTTACAAGGAAAAAAAAAAGACATTTACCACCTTTACGATTGTGTGCAGTGATTCATATTCGCGAGACCTTTTTGCGCTTTTCTGTAGTTTTAGTGCCCCGAAGCGAATACCTTGATTAGCCTTGAGGCCGATACTGGTCACGAGGAAAGTCAGGAGCGCGCAGTAAATGCACACCTCGTGATGTCAACGGGGTCGTGATTTGCGTGCGAATCGTACGCACGTGCGCTCGTTGCGCGCATACACATACACACACACATACAGATGAGTATACATGTACGTACGTATATATGTGTATATATATCGGACTTTTTCCCTTTGCATAATTAATGTCTCAACCCAGGGAATGAAAGGTGCTCGATTAAAGTAACGACGGCGTACTGAGAGAACCTCGCCTCGAGAATCTTTACGCAAATAGGCCCGTGCGCGCCGACTCGGACTGCGTCGCAGTCGGGATTCCGAAGGAGGTGAAGCAACGGCGAGGTGAAGCAATCGAAGTACGATGAGATATAAGCGAGATAAATCGAAGGCCTTAACGGCGCAATTGGAACTACGCAAAACCCAACATCACTCGTAATTTGTAAACGACGCAGTGTTGAAACGAGCGTAAGTGACACGATGATGTAAATGCAGATTGCTCTCTCATATGTGTGTGCGTGTGTGTGTATCGCGCGCGCGGGTATCGTTTTCTTGCAGGTATTGTGCACATGCACAACGCAATTAAGAGACTGAGTTATCGAAATTGGAAGAATTCCCCCGATTACTTTAAGTTGTGTATACTACTCGCAGGGAAGTTCTTTTTTTAGCGATGCGACTTATCGCCTCGATAAATTAACTCACGAGTTAACAGGTATGTTGTTATCTAAACCTGTGTTGCGCAGCATGTCGCGCGGCCTCGGCGAAAGTAAATCGATTACTCGCGTTTGAAGCGTCGGAGATCACGGTGAGTTTCGCTACGGGCGAATTATATCCGTTCGCACGACGGCAGTTCCGATCGATTGCGATCGTGACAATGAATCGAGCCGGGGCAAGGTCGGCGAGCGGTCGTCGCGGACAAAGGCGGTTGTTTCTCTCGCAGAAGCGGAAACGCGGCAAAAAGGAAATGGTAGGCGTCGCTATTTTCGATAAACCGACAGCCCACATTTCCCGGTTTCACGGCGCAGCCGTAAATATTACCTCGCGTTTCCCGGAGCCGCGTTCCCATCGAGTGCAATTATACCGAGCGCTGGCTATTACTTCGGAAATCGATTTGCGCGTATCGTTTTTTGAGCGCCCGATTCACGTCACGAATTCCACGACAAACCGTGCAAGAAGAAACGAACGGTAGATAATCTCCCGCGCGAACTTCCTCGGAATGCGCGCGAAATACTTTTGAGATCAGCTCAGCGACCGCTTACCCGGATTCACCTTTCGATTGACTCCGCAGCTATGCGTTTGCAGATGGACGTGAAGAGATTGGGTGTAAGAGCGGGGTCTCAAGGTAAAAAGATGACATTAGACGTATGCTTAGTCGCAAAATAGTTCGCGTACTTCTTACTGAGGAAAGTTGCAAAGCACTTCAAGTTGTCGAGAGCCAGTGCCTAGGGATAGCTTTAGGGCGATTTTGTAGGATTTTCTCATATGAATATTGCTGTAGACCGTAGACATAAACTTAAGCTAAAGAACCAATCGGGATATTACTTCAGGATTCTTCTAATTAGGAGATTGACGTATAAGTAGGATTCAAACTGAGACTAGGATTTTAACTAAATAAATCTTAGTTACTTTTTTACATACGATCACATTTATCGGCAGTTTTAATTCTTTCTAAAGTAGCATAAAACTATAGCAAAATCCTGATTGGTTCTTCAATTAAAGTTTACGTCTTATATTTATAGTTACGGCGAGCCATGTGCAATGTACATCGACATCTGGACTTTGAAAGATTAATAAAAGTCGATTCTTGACTCGATTTTGAATCGAAATAACTAGATTTACTATATAAATCGAATTAAAAGAATTGATACATTCTAAGAAGAACCGTACAGAAAATGTTAAAACGCAATGCAAGAGAAAAAATTTTGATTTATTTTTTTTAGTTTTGTCCAGAAATATATTAATTAAAAATATTAAATATATCATTCTAAATTTGAATAATTTTTATAAGAAATTACACATGACTTATTTGAACTTTCTTGATGGTTCTAGTGTTAAAGGGTTCAAAAGTAAACACGTTTAAAAGCTGACATCGTAATTTTTTAGATACCTCAAAACTGCCAAACAGCAATCAAATAAAGGGTTAAATATCGCGGGCAAAGTCGATCGGTTGTTTGACTTGCGATTATTGTGTTTATTATTGTACGGATCTGTGATGTGTGCATCAATGCACAAAGGTACCAAGTGCACTGTGAATGCTCCTCGAAGACGGAGTCTTGAGTCAACCTATGCCAATATTGTCGTTCGACAAATTCGGCGCGAACAAACAGTCCCTCGTTCCATTATCATGTTGGCGAATCTTGCGTACAGACCGAGCGAAATGTTTTAATTCTGTTCCAAGGTTGTTTTGGGTGCGCCTTGGTCGCACGAGGTGATCATTGTGAAAGTGGTGTGAATGAAAGGCGTGAACACGCTCTTTTCTCTTTTTAAAGTCGCGCACATCGAATGACGGCCATCTACGCTGGCCGATGCGCGCAGCGATCTCGTAAATTCTCTCCGATCCCGCGTGCGTGTGTCGAGGTGAATTGTTGAGTTATATGCCGCTTATTGTCGTCAGCCGCATTTATTGTTCGCTACCGTCACACGCGCGTGCAATAAAGCGCGGCTATTAAGAAGACTCGTGAGCGACGACGTCCATCCACGTTGCGTACATGTATTATCTATCTCTGCATTGGATGATTGTTTTTCTTTTCTTCACTCTCGTGATACCCTTGGACCGCTGCTTTTGCTTTTAATGCAATATTTCTATCGAAAATTTGCCATTTGGCAGAACGCACTGACAGAAGCAGGTCATTAATCTCGCTAGTTCTGATGTTAACCGGAAATATAACCGGTTTTAACTGGAATAACTGGAAGAAAGTACAATCGCAAAACTATCTGGGAAGAATAAAGTTGGAATCTCAAGTTGATATATACATACATACATACATACATACATACATACATA
>NW_022639459.1:3612967-3655562 GCF_010583005.1 Odontomachus brunneus | reverse complement strand
ATATATATATATATATATATATATATATATATATATATATATATATATATATATATATTGAGCGCTCCACAAGAGATTGCGAAGGTTACGTCTGGAAAGGATGGCCTCTACGCCACAAGCATTCCATATTTGCCTTCTGTTTGAAAAAAAAATTAATGAAAAGTGACGTATGGTGGGGACTAACACGTAAATGTTTCACTGTACGATGAAAACACTTGTCAATGGACAATGGAAGGCGAATATAGCTGCACAGAAAAAAACTTATGGTTAGTCCACACATAAATCTAGTTGAGTTAACCATATTTATTATCGAATCTAGTTGACACCACCAGATTTATGTGTGAATCATACTGTTTTCTCCGTGCGTCCTTTACATTTTGAATAGAAGCGATGCTCAAAACGATGCTGGAAACTATAGCGTCTTTAACATTCACCAAAAGGATATAACTGTCATTTCTGACATATCTCAAGATTGCCGACAGCGTAGGGGATAAGACATTATGTTCAAGTCGGCCATTATCAAGCTTACATCAATAGATAATGTTATTTGAGAGTAACATCGTCAAATAGAAGATAGAATGCAATGATGGTTTGTCGGGAATAGTTTGAAATAGAACAGCAGCTGGAGTCAATGGTACGAAGCAGTCGCGTATTGTCGACCAGACTAGACGACTCATTGTCGCGTTCATAAATTCTCGTTAGTCTCTGCTAATCGTACAATAACTCAAAGATGCTATTACGTGGTCGAGCGCTTCTAACGGAAACATCACGTTTATCGTCACCAACTCTGGAAAGGTCGCTAACATACACCGGGAAATCTAACGCGAGATATCTAACGCGAAATTTCAACTCAATTCATTTCATGAATAATTATCAGTTTGAATATTGCACTTTACCATTTATAATGCTGAAATTTAAGGTTAAAATTAAAAAGTATTAAATACATGAAAAGTGATATTGTAATTTTTTTCTCATATAAACTCTTTTAAATTTTATTAAGTTTTTTTCAATTCTATTAAGTTTCTTAGTGCAAAAATAGAATAGACTGTCAGTGAAGTTTAACTTGTTAAAAAACATTGTAAATTTCGCTAGAAATAGTAACATAGTAACATTTTTAATAGCACATTTCAACGCTTAAAATATAAAAGTACATATGAAATTAAAGGAAAGTCAATTATTACAGAATGTCGATCTATTCCTAGGTTACAAGATCCTGTAGTAACTTGTCCTATAACATTCTTTTCGTATAATTCTTAATTTATTTATTCTAATTATTCGAACCACTTTGAATATACTGCTATGATTCATTTATCGGCTTTACAAGGAGGAACACAAAGTTATATCACCGATTATTTTACTGAAAGTGAGACTTAGTATTTTCGATATTGTACAGGACGAGCGATTGTTATTACATGTACACGAGTTAGACGGGTCACTTATTTATGACGAGAGACAGTGCCCCAACAATTCCGCAAAGTGCGCCAAATGCTTTACCCACATTTCTTGGCACGTCGTCTCAGTTCGGGATTGACGATATAAGACCCCCGACGACGTAAATATAGCACGAACCTGATTTTTGCTCCTTTGTCTATTTTACTGTTTACTTTTTCTGTTGATAACGACAATTCGTAAACAGAACACATTATTCTCCTGAGACATCGATCTACAAGTTCAATACGAGCGAGATTCGATGCAAACGATAAATTTACTTGTATCAGAGCAAAATAACGGACGGCATCTTTAAAGTCCTTCGATGCACTGAACGGAATCCAACGAACGGACGCAACGAACAGCGTTGAAGGAACATCATCGTTAAAAACATTACGTTCGAAAATAATCATAATTCGCAGTGCGTCAAAGTTCCTTCTGCGATAAATTTTAATTGCACACTGCGTAAAAAAGACGAAAATTGCATAAGCGTACGGTAATGCAGAGTGAATTTTAAGTGAACAAGATAGCGGAAGAAATAACGCCTTCCTGAATGTCAATATCGATTTCGTTATTTAGAACGAAACTGTAACGGGCACTTCCTCATGACGAAAGAAGCGCTGCTGAAAGTCGGTCATTGCATATAAGATAGGGTACAACACCCAATAATTGATATAATTAATTATTGACTCTCGAGAAAAACTAAAGTTTTTTCTTGCGATCAAATTGCACACACAGTTAAGCTTCTTGCCTGTATTTTAAAATTACATAATTATAATTACAACAACCAAAACAATTGTAATTAAAATTACAACAATTAAGATAAATACCCAGACACGTAATCTTGGACCTTCTTATTGTTTTAGTCTTTAAATAAAAATATTTAACGTTTCAATATAAAAAAATATATATACATATATTGTACATATGCATACACTAAAAGAAAAAAATAGTTGATCTAACTAAAATTATAGTTATTTTTAACTCTAACTATATTTTTGGTTGTTTTAACACGAAAATGGTAGCAATAGTATGTATATAAGCTTATAATTATCAACATTATAATAAAATTAAAATTAAGAAAAAATAAAAAAATTTTCTTGATTTTAATTTATAATAAATTTTTTATGTGATTATAATTATAAATATCAAACATTTTTTATCTCAGTGTGTATGTATTGAATAATATATTTATATAATATATACATATATATTTTATGTTGAAAATTTAATTAAAATATTTATATTTAAATATTTATATTTAATTAAAATATTTAATTAAATAAAATTTAATTTAAATATTTATATTTAAATATTTATATTTAAGATCAAAACAATAAGAAGATTCAGGATTAATTGTATTTTCGGGAATTAATATTTTTATCATATGATTCCAGAAGAAATCTTTACTGAAACTTAACTGAAACAGATGCCGCTGATTACAAGAAAAACCAAGTTTTTCTAGAGTCGAAGTAAAGTAAGTGTCGAAGAGACAATGGCTAATAATTGAATGTTTGCTATACACCAATTTGACTTACAATTAAATCGAGATGTCTGGCATAACGACACTTAATATCATTAGATACATCGGATTACGTGCATTGTTAACTATCAATAACGAATTGTTTGTTACAGAACCATTGGGGCCTATTCTTTTTAACTATATTAATGCTACACTTCTTTTTAACTATATTAATGCTACACTTCATTACGAATTAATGCTCACTACAAGCAATCCATTCTTTTAGCAGTAGAGAATATTTTTCTCTGTGCAGTAAGATGAAACTTACTAACAATCTATCCTACAAACATAATAAGAATGAAAACAGAGAATTTATACAAGGAAAGAATTATAATATTTTCTCCGTGTAAAGGCAAAAGGTGTCACCTAGTTTAGCTGAAAAAAATAAACCTAACGATGCACCAGCCCTGCATTGGTTAAACTCGGTTCTTCATTCTACACTACACCACTCAGTAAGCTTTTGGATTAGATTAATGCATATTTCCAAATCTGAATTCTAAAAGTACAAATTAATCGAGCAAGTCGGAGCTCACTGAGCGTTTAATGAGCGATGTTAATACTGAATGCGTCCATGGTATCAGCTCCTTAATTGCAACTTACTTTTTCAAGCGGAAATGAATTTCAAGAAACTCCCTCGTACGTCCGGAAGCTCTTTCTCTCCCTTTCCTCCTCCACTCTCTTTCTCTCTCTCTCTCTTTCTCATGCGAGAATTGAAATCACTGCATCTCACGCGCCGATTACGTGTCTAGTTGTTTATATCCCAGACGATGTCGTGTTCTTTACTGCGAATTCGAATGAAGCCGATGGAGCAGCGACAGCATTAAAGATCCGCGGGCAAGGCCGCGTTTTTGCATTGATTATCGGGCCGCGCGGTACTCGCTCGCAAAGTTCATATCCGCCTGAACTTCATATGACACGTTGCTTCTCGCGCTTCATCTAATCGACACAATTCGCTTGCGATTTCGTTAATTAACGTAGAAATCGTTCACTCGTACGCGCACACGCGCGCGTGCACAAAACGCAATTTCAAACCGTTTCGATCCAGCACTCACGGGTTCTCGCAAGTTCCTCCAACGGGATTGGAGCCACACTCCCTGTTTTTTCTTTCTCTTTTATTTACGCTTGCGTTTTTTTCCTTATTTATTATAATTTTTTTGCTTTAATTTAACCGCCGCGTTTCCCCGCACTCGAAGTCCTTCAGTTTTCTGTCACTAACAACGAAAATTGTAATCGCGCTCCGGTAATATCACTCTTCTGTGATTCGCGAGAAGTCGCGACGGACGGCGCGTGAGAATACACCTTCCTACGTTCACTCGGCGCGGCGGTCGGCGCAACACTGACAATATTGCGTATCGGTACTGCAAACGAGGCGCCGCGGCCGCGATGAGACAGGCGCGCGAAATCGCCGCGGTCGCCTACGCGCGCGCCGCGTGATGCACCGTTTGTGTCTCTCTCTCCGCGTGTCGCCAAAATTAGACAAAAGCATGGTTAACTTGGACGCGTCTGAAAGAATCGCGACGCGTATAAACGCAAAGAAAGAATTCGCACCTTGGCAGTAAAACAGAAAGCAATGAGGCGGGAGCCAATCGGAACTCGCGCTGGTGGTCAGAGGTGGTAGTCAACAGTTTTTGCTTTTCCATCAGCGCGAGTTCTGATTGGCTTTCTGTTTCCTACTTTTCTGCCAAGGTGTGAATCCTGGTAATACGTGGGATCACGTCGTACGCGCGGACATCATCGTCGCGTAACACGCGATCTGTGTGTACGTGTGTAATTGCGATTGTGCGATTGTGGACAAGCAGACGCTATCGTGTTTTTTAATTCTAAAGTTGCACGAATAACTTCCTAAAGGATTACTTAAGAGTTCAAGATATAAATACATGAAGAGCAAATGTGAGAAATTGTATTATTCTCTTTTCCAATAAATATAATAAAGAAAGAATAAGATTGTTCAGAAGAATGTGAATAGTCAAGAATGTCGGGATAATCTCAAGAATTATAAGAATATTAGGACAAAATTTAAGTTACTGATCAAATTAATGGAAAGCTATGGAATTTTCTAATCAAAATAAACAGAATCTAAGGAAATAAATATAGAGCTATTATTTGAAAAACGAACAGAAATTAGACTAACAACTATACTAGACTAACAAGTTGCTCTATGATCTTAAAGTTCCAGTAGGAAAATCTACGGCATGATAGCTCGCGCGTCTAATTTCCAAAAAGAAAAAAGTGAATAACTTTTACTCATACTGAAAAAAGTGAATAACTTTTACTCATACTGAAAAAAGTGAATAACTTTTACTCATACTGGAAAACTTAAATCACTACAAAAAGTCACTAAAAATTAGAAATGCCTTAATATCTGTATTTTCTATATAAAAACATAAAAACACGATAATGTTGAATAAGATATTTTTACTGTAACATTACATTTTTATAGTTTATTTATTTTATATTTACATTATTTTATATTATTTCTAACTTTTTTAAGCTCTTTTATTTCATTTTTTTTTTTTTGGTATACATGAATAAAAGTTACTTATTTTAGAATTAAGTGTAAAATTTATTTGTCACTGCAGATCCAACTATTTATCTTGCAATCATTAATTTTTCGGCAAATTCTCTCAGTTGTCAAATTGACAACCGAGATAATTTGACAAATTCTGTCAGTTCTCTATCAACGAAGGCCTCGGTAAACATCATCATGTTTCTCATCTTCATCAGTATGAAATATTGTCAAAGTAAAAGTGGATATTAGTATGGAAAAGAAACTTGCGACATTCACAAATGAGACAGTTATTTGCTCCTACTTAGATTTATCGGAGTGTTGGTTCTCAAACAGAGCCGCGCATGACACTTGAGTAATCCTTGTAATCGGTTTCGTCAACGGACTATCCGCAGTAACTATAAAAAGAAAAAAAGAAATTATACCGTTTGATTGACCATTTCATTACGTAACGCGGCGCGAACCGCTCTATGTATTTTGCACTCGTCAATATCATTCAGCATTTTTAACAAATTTAATTAACTCATTGATGTTCCATATTTTGCTGCGCATCGTTCTTTCTATATTTAACGACGGCGGAGTGTATTTTTATCCGCCGCGTATTTTTATCGTCGTGATATTGCACAATTGCGCTGCTATCCAGATCGCCAAAGTATATCCGTCTGGATCTGAACCGCTGCCCAGCGCGAGATTTACGACGTGAAACGAATAGCTGGGCATAATTTAACCAATCGATACTCAAGCTGTCTTCGATTGCTCGTTTATCCTTTCAATATTCCACGGTATTTCACGCTCCATTTTCACCTTTGAATATCCATATCGCACGCGGTTAACATATTTTCACCCGCCCGCCAACTACGAACTGATCTTCGTCACTTTCTTTCTAGTCTTTCCCCAAATTTTTTTCCATTAACTTTTTTAAGATATGAACAATATACCTTAAGATCCTTCTCTATTATTTATTTTATTAGTCATACTGAAATAGATATCACTGTTTTCTTGTAAGAGATATTACTCGAGTAAAAATTATTCATCCTTGATTATACCACGCTGACAAAAAATACTTAAATATTTATTTGTGAGAAATAAAGTTTATTTTTGTGAAATATAGAGTTTATTTATGTGAATAAACTTTACATCTTACAAATAAATTTTTGTGAGATATAAAGTTTATTTTACTAAAATTATTATTATTATTGACACAGAAATTATTATTATTTCCTATATTATATATATATATCATTATTATTATTATTATTTCCTATATTATATATATATTGTTATTATTATTATTATTTTTATGAAATAAACTTTTATTCCACAAATAAATTTCTATATATTTTTTTCAATGTATTATATTTCGAATGTATATTTTTTTCAACTACGATTAAGAAATCTAGAATTATTTTGTGAGGGAGATTACAACGAGATCGTGTTCATTAACACGTTTAGCCTTTTGGCCTAAATTAACATTTGTATCTATATATGGATATTATCGCGCAGTAGAACGTTAACCTTGGCAACAATAGAGCGGTCCTATTCGGTCCGCACTCCGCATGTCTCCGCATTATATGAAAACATTTTCGAGGTCACAACAGGCGAATTGCTATTAAATAATATAAGCGTTGCAGCGGTTCATTATTGCTGCACATACGTAATATCATAAAGTATTTGTTATTCTATGCGTAATTACTATCTTCGTGAACTCATTTTGTTATTGTCCACTATAATCGGCAACCAATTGCCACGGCATCGAAGACAACATCTCTATCTCCCCTTACAAGCGCGAGATAATCAATTCTGAATCGTCTGAGCGAAGAGCTGATAAGTCTCCATCGCCTTGAAATGTAAAAACAATCGATAACTTCGAAGAGCAGGACTTAGAGAACTTAGAGTCACTTCGCTTTCATGGATCACTCGATCTTATCTGATGATAAGGAACAGATCCTATAACAATAACAAAGAAAAAAGTGGGAAAGTTCGTTAATTCGTTGGTGACACTTTGGAAATTTATCTATCTGCCGACACGCATCTGGCGTCAACCCACGAGACGGTCCGTTCGCAGCGCAAAGTGTTGAAATGTAACTCTCATGCCTAACGATTGCGCTTATCGCTGAGTTTCCGTGCTGCTATCATACCAATGGCGTCAATGAATTGAAAGTTTTACTATTTTTTTTTATTCATATCTGGGTTAAATATAATTTGCACTTCTTCAGCAATATGGGGCACGCACATACATACACACACACGCTCGCAATATATTATCTGAGGTGGTTTGAAATATTTAATAAAGATTACGCGTTAAATTTTCGCGCATGTCGAAAATAAATTTCAGATTATACTCTTATAGCGGCATTTGCGTTTGTTTTAATTTCAAAAGTGAAGGCAATAAGAAATGTATGTTATCTCTAATGAGCATTAAAGGTGATATTTATCAGAAATACATTTATTATATCTCACATATACATATAGTGCATCTAATTAAATAAGGTTAATATATTAAATGTTACATTTGGAAATATTAAATATTAAAAGTTATATTTTTATTTGTACTTGGTGTTAATATATAATGTCTATAAAAGTGTGTTTTCTCATACTTATAAGAAATATCGCAGTTTCTATCTATTAACGATCACACATACACACACAGGCAATATATATATATTTTTTTTACCAAATTTTTTTTTAATATTAATAACATATTAGTTCGATGATATATCGTTTAATTTAATTAGATTTAATTTAATTAACGTTTAGTTTCTTAGGAGTCTACAGAGTTTCTTAATTATAATACTGTAACATTTGATGACGAGTTTTTGTCGCAAGCATGCGCCGTGACCAAGAACTGTATTAAGATCAACAGGTACGTGGTAATGCTTCCCACTATCTGCAAAAAGAATAGCGCGGGATTAAGATTACGTAGTCGCGTAATATACTCGGGAATAAACACGTTTGCTTAACAAATTCGCGAATGAGGCTGTAACTGTGGCTTACCGCGGTGAGAAGTGTCGCGTCCACAGTGAGACCTTTCGCGGAGAATGTATTTTCACGATGCAGTATTTGCAAGGAGAACAGCTGCAACTGCAGACACACGCAGAACAATCAGATGCGGAACCGAAAAAGTCGACATTCACGCATGGAAAATAAATCACAGGTTGTGCAACTAGATAGGGACCAGATGTCAATCCGGCGACGTGATATCTCTGTTACTGCAACCGGATGCATTTGTCCAAAGATTTGACAAAATATTGACTTTTTTGCATAGTTTACGTTGTATTGGTTGTACAGAATTGCAAATGCTTGCACACAATGAAAGTATGTGCAAAAATAAATGGTATTTGGTTGCAACAACTGAGAACAATTGACTAAGTAAAACTTCCCACACGAATCTTCCTGTTCCTACAACTGAATTTTTTATCTGCTCCTTATTTTTATCAGATATAACGGAAAACTCAGTTACGTTAACGAACGGAAGAATCGCAGCACAAAGAATTTTTCTCAATACAATATTTCCTTATAATGACGTCAATAACGTCAATACAGTTTTAATGACGCATTAGTGACGTCTCTAATGTAAAAAATACGTCATTCTGTTACTTAGATCGTAAAGATATAAATTAACATTTCGCTACCTCGTCCTTGATCTGCTTGTCGCTGGTGCTAATGAGTACGTCATGCACGGTGGTACCGATCTCCGCAGCCTGATCCTTACCGGTCTCGCAGGCCCATACCATCAGCGCCATTTTTATAGAATAATACGCTACGGACATGATGAAGTACGAGTACCAGATTCGTTTCTCCGGGTCTATAGCGGGTTTCCCCTGCCATTGCAGTATGTAGAAGTACAGACTGAAAGTGACCTCACCGAAGGTCATGACCACGGTGGCGAGGAGCTGCAGACTGAAGGTCGAGTTGAGCATTTGCACCGTGTCGCTGACCATCAGATGTCTTTTCTTCAGGGCCTTGAGTTCCATCAACAGAAATGGATTTCTCTGTTCATGATAGATCCTCCTGAGTAGATGCGGCTCGTCGTTCATCACGAGCTCCCGCAAGTTCGCCAGATTGTCATTGATCCGCTTGAAACAGGCTTTCAGTACGCACACGCAATTCATGTACAACATGTCGATCTGAAACACCAGTAGGGTGATGTACAACATGTACACCTTCGCCAAGGCTTGATAAACATTCGACGAGTAAACATTCGGCGCCTGGATGAGCAGGAAGAAAAAGCCGAAGATATCCTTGGCGTGGATCAGCCAAGACAGCTTGTGATACGACTCTGGCGGTAGTTTCGACGAGATATCCTGAAGTGCCTGAAGGAAACGCATTCGTTGGCCAGTCATGACGTACGTGACGATTGCCATGATGCCGCCGAGGATGAAGTAGCAATTACCTTGAAGAGAGCTAGGCACGTTCTCGTACTTTAACGTTGTGGCGATGTCGGTCTGATATAACACTACTAGTCCGTAGCCGCAGAAGATCATGAAAACGACGGTGGACAGGATGTAGCGCGCTTTGGAGCCCAAGAAGGCCGATGCATTGATCTTGTATGGAAATATGCCGATTACACGGCAGAATGTGAAGCAAGGATACATTAAAGATTGAAAGTCCGTGGCGTGGAACAGCCGCCATCGCTGCTGCGCTTTGCTCTTGGACCGCGGCAGCTTCTTCGTCGACAGCGGACGGAACATAATCAATACAGGATCAGAGGAGAACAAGATCACCTAATCCGTAGACCATAGTCCGATAAAAGCCAAAAAAAGGAAGAGAAGAACGATCAACGAGCTGAGTCGAACGCGATCCACATAATCGTCGCGATTCAGCGCTGAAGTGAGCTCTTCCTGCGAGTTTCGCTCTCAAGTTCGCTCCGTCACGACGGACTGGTGAACCGTCATGGGTGTTCTCGTGCGGTAGTCCACCTGCTCACGGCGAGTTTAAAACTGCGAGGTGTACCGGTGTCGAACCGCGAGGCAGGACACAGGGATCATTTGTTAGCCGTGAAGTAACCATGGCGCTCTTCGATCGGCCCTTGTCACCCCTGGGATGCAGCGCATAACGTAATGACATGTAATTGCTGTGACATATGACCCATCATCTTGCGCATCTAGATCACGCGAGACAGAATCGTATGTGCATACGACGCGTGGCAAGAGGACGCATCGGCTGCGCAGTATCCCGTCAGTAGCTCTCAAAGGCCGCGTTCAGCGAGCACAACGCTTGAGTGATTGACTGTTGGAAGATAGATGCCATTGACAGATCTAACAGCATACGATTCTAGATTACAGATTATTTTTTAACGACTGTACAATCACGGATACAGAAAGATTGCCCGTTCTTTTTTGTAAATTTAAGAACATATTCTGTCTTGTGCCCCATGAGAGAATTCTTCTATTAGAAAGCAACTTCTTCCAGTAAATAAGAGGAGATACATTCCTAAACTCACAACAAAAGACGAACAACTTTTTTGTCCGCGATTGTAAAACCGTGGTATTTTCTGAACGCAGCCAAAGGTCCGCATTCTGAGTGCTTTTATGGTCAAAAAGTCTGAAGTCTATAACTGTACGACCTAATGATCCTGTTCGATCTTGTTCTTATAATTAAAAAAAAAAAATACGTACGTTATTTTACATTTAATTTTCCTTTTTCCTTTTTTCTATTGAAAATATTGTCTCTGTAAATAATAGATTGATTTTTATTTTTAATAAATTAGTGCAAATCTGTCGGAAATTGTCGAGCCAAGCTCGATTCGTGAGTAGTATCGTACGCTGAAGTATCGTCGAGTTGCGCTCAGCCGGTTTTGAGAAACACTGATATAGATCGGCGTGAAAGGCATATGCGTAACAAATATAATGTCGATAAACCGAGTCATGATGCAAGGACAATGCTATTATCTAGATTAGAATTAATCGACATATTTCCCTGTCTGATGAAATTGTTAACGGACACGTACGTGGCGATACCCCGCGTGGACAACAAATTACTTCGAGGTGGCAGTCTTTTGTATTTTAACGACAATAAGGAGTGTGGGGTACAAATGACACAGACGTTATCATTACGATAATGTGTTGGTCACATTACGTCTCACCAAAAATTCATTAAATTTTCGCTGATGAATGAGACTACGCACTTCGCAGATATTTCTTTGACAAACCACGTTTCAGCTAGTTAAACATCCAATCCACTTTGAGTATGATTGCGTTCTTATATACCCAGCGAAGAATTGGAAGAAGGAACGAAGGATAGGTAAGAATAAATAGACTGGAGTATTGGACAAGATCGATAAAAAGAAAAGAGGGAAACCTCAAAAAATATTTGACAAACTCTAAGTAATCGCATTTGATAAGAATTTTCCCAATACTTATCGCTTCTATTTTCATTTATGGACTCTCTGATCAATTTAGAGTTGACCTTTTTCTAATAAAATAATAAATAGATAGATAGAAATTGTTTATATAGAGGAGATTCACAGACGAAAGGAAAGATATTTCTTCCAAATCGATACAGGATTTCTGCAAATAACTTATTTTATTTCTTAGTCTCCTCGTCCGACTTTTGTACTCAATATTTTATTATAAAGTACTCATATATCACGTTGTAAGTCTAATAAATATTAATTTTTTCACACTTGGTATTTTTATCACTAGTTTTTGTTTTCTCGATATGTAGATGTAAATAATGCACGATGGAAATGCAATCATCAATTTTTTAACACTTCTTTTATGTATGAATTTTTGCGATGAAGCATGATTATTGCCATGCACTCTGCAAAAGAAAAGGGCACATTAAATGTGCAATTAAGCATATTTATTCGACGTTAATAAAAATCGAGAAGCTCTATTCGAGTATACAAACAGACATTCTCGGCGTATGTCGTCGCTTATTTGACGTGCGTTACCTATAATGAATAAACCATGCATAACATTTTTATAGCCGTAATACTTCTTGACATCTGCTGCAAACATGTTTTAGATATACACGCATTTTTATGTATAGTACTCCATAAAATAACATGTTTGCGCATAACAGAATATTTATGCATAAGAGATACCTAAATGTACGGCTCGTAATGCGTAGACGGACAAGAATGTGATTTTTTTATAGATCACTTAGAAAATATTCAAATATATCTACATAATCTTAAAGTTGTTAGCTAATGAGATACAACAGTTGGGATACAACAGTGTGAATGGCAAGTGAATGGCATTGTGAATATTTTTAGATCGAAGTAATTGTCAAGTTGCGGTATAGTTTATACGTTTGAAAATGTCACGCACAGGAGAGCTAAATCAATATTTTTTTAGACATTCCAAAATACACGGAATTATAAACGTTTATTGAAGATGAAAGTTTGATATAAATAATTTTCTCTCTCCTACAGAGATATTAAAATATTATATTAAATTCTTATTTTTGAACACACACACACACACACACACACACACTCTACAAACGCTACACTGAAACTGCGTTCCGTGTAGAAAACGTGGCCATCTGTAAACATTAACCTGCAATCATAGCTACTCACTAGATGTCTCTTGCTGTTTTGGCGGCATCACTGAACTCTAAATAGTTTAGTAGTCGTTATGTGTTGCGTGGTCGTATATGTTTGTAAAATTTATAAAAGAGAAAAGGAGAAAACTCTTATTTTGTTTTTTAATAACACTTCTATTGTTATTGGCAAACATCATTTGTTGTATTCGATGTATTCAATATGATTCAGTAGCATTTATATTTGATACCGTGTAACGATATTACACTTAACCTATCACAATGAATAATAATATCGAAATAGGAATTATTACCTATATATATTTGGAGAATTTTGTGTGAGTAAAAATATCAATCAATATCTGATATTATGATTCATCCAAAGGATGGGCTATATACATATCTTATCACATAACCTATAATTTTGTTCATACAGTTTTTTTTTTTTTTTAAATCTCTTTTTAAACCTTGCAGCACTTATGATAAAGTTACAATAAAGCCTGGCAGATATCTCAATGTCATTATTGGACCTAATGGTTCTGGCAAGTCCACAATTGTCGCTGCTATAGTTCTCGGTTTAGGTGGTAAGCCCACTATTATTGGAAGGGCATCTCATATAGGAGAATATGTCAAATATGGATGTGAATCAGCAAAAATAGAAATTCATCTAAAGTCTGGTAAAAAGCAAAATCGTATGATAACCAGAATGTTTACTAAGCATGGGAAGTCTACATGGATGATTGACAATGCACAATCAAATATAAAGGCTGTGCAACAGTTAACAGCTAATTTTAATATTCAGGTACATGTTGTCATATGTATCTGTGTACAATTTTTATATCACATGTATCTTCTAATAATAATTGCTTCTTTTTTTGAAGGTTGATAATTTTTGTCAATTTCTGCCACAAGACAGAGTGCAAGATTTCTCAAAAATGGATGCTCAAACATTGTTGGAGAATACAGAAAGATCTGTTGGTGATCCGATACTCTTTAAGTATCACCAACAGTTAAAGGAATACAGAGATACTTTCAAAGAACTGGAACTTGAAATAAAAAATAAGAAACGACTACTAGAATCTAAAACTCAAACACGTGATGCAATGAAAGAAACAGTCAGTACAATAAAAGAAAGAAAGATGATAAAAAAAAAGATTACAGCATTGAAACAAAAGAGGGCTTGGATATTGTATGACCAAGCACGTAGAAAGTTAGTGGAGGTATGCAAAAATAATATCAAATTTTACTAATATTTTATGTTGTTTATATACTATTAAAATTGATTTCTTTTTCTTTATTATGGTTAATAGTCCAAGAAAAAAAGAGACAATGCTGTAAGGGATATGCAAGCAGTAGAAACTTTGTTAGAACCAATAAAGAACAAGATTAAAAAGATAACATCTGATATACAAAGCTTAAAAAAGTCTCTAAATGATCATGTAAGTATAAAAAAGAAAATAAGGCTCTAAAAATATTATTTGATAATTTTATAGTAGATTATTTGAACAGTTTATAATATGTTGTATAATTTTAGAACAACAAAGTTAACATTAAAAATAAGCAATTAAGAAATATCATGAATGAGATTCTCAGCATTGAAACCAAAATTAAAGATGCTGAAAGTGCATGTTTACGTCGAATTCAAGTGGAACAGACTCGAGATCAAGATATTAATCTCCGACAACAGAAAAAGTGCAAACTTGAGAATGACTTATCCCTTATGATTAATGAGATTGGATCAGGTTTGTAAACTGACTACTATTTATAGTAGTAATATATATTAATGCATTATAATGTATCATATATTTCAGAGGAAAACTTAAAGAAGCTAGTGGAAAATACAACACATCATATGGAAGAACACAAAGTTACAATTAATAAGCTCAATGGTGAAAATATAGCATTGAGAAATAGAGACGACATTCTCAATCGTGATGTTAAAGGTATATTTGACATACAAATTGAGATATTATACTATTTTAAATTAGTCTATTAGCTATTCAATTGATTGAAATTATGATTACAGCTTTACAAGCAGAACATCAATCCCTAAATATCGAAGCAAAACGTTTAGCACTCTTAAGACAAAATAGTATAGATACATATAAAGGTGTACTTTGGTTAAGAGAGAATCTTGATAAATTTTCGGCACCAGTGCACGAACCCATGTTGCTCAACGTTAATGTAAAAGACGCCTTTTATGCCAAATATTTAGAAAACGTGATACCGCTTCGAGATTTAATTGCGTTCACTTGTGAAAACAAGCAGGACATGAATTTGCTAATAAGATATTTGAGAGAACAACAGAAACTACAAGTTAACGTGGTTCATTCCGATCCTATGAAGAGAGTTGCTACGCAACCAATTATACCGATAGAAGATATTCAGAAATTTGGCTTTAAACATTACTTAGCATCACTTATTGAAGCACCACCTACTATAGTGAAATATTTGGTTTCAATGTACAACTTACATAACATTCCTGTCGGGACCAATGTAGTCGAGGATAACATAGAAAATATACCTCGTAATATAAACTGTTATTTTAGCGGTTAGTATCATCTTTTATATCGATATTGAAAAATATTTTAAATTAATTTTTATTTAAAGATTAAATGATTTTTGCAGAAAACAACGTTTATTTTGTCAGTACATCTAAATATACTCACGCAACATCCACCAGAATATCACAAGTTTCTGGAAATGAAACACTATCAATTGTTCTAGATAAAAAGAAGCTACAAATGCTTGAAAAAAAGTATATTATATGGACAAAAGATACTAATAATAAAAAAAGAACTTGTACTTATTAAAAAATATGTTTCAGATTGCAGCTTTTGCAAGAAACGAAGAATACAATTGCCAGGAACATTAAAGAAAAAGAAGACAGGATATGTGAGGAAAACAATGAATTAGAGAAATATCGATCCGAGAGAAATAAATATCAACAAAATATTCAGCAAATTGAAGCGTTAAAAGGAAGAATACGTATGGCTGAAAGCAGTATTAAAAAAATGGAGATGGAACGGAAGAGTATTGATGATATAAAAGAAGAATGCACCAAAGAAATTAAGGTTATTTATTTAATATAACACACGCGCGCGCATACATATATATATAATCCTAAAAATTTGTGTTTAGCTGTTTGCTTAGAACTTTGTGTATATTTGAAGGATACACATTTACATTTAATAAATTTTTTCACAGACTATAATAAAGAAACAACTAAACATGTACAAAGAATATAATGCAGTTCTGAGAGAATGTTTCGATTGTGTCATGGGCAACGAAGAAATCAAATTTGCATTATCATTATTACAACGAACTTTAACGACCAAAGAAAGTAATGCAGCGAATTTAAACGATACATACAGAGAGGCAGAGAAAATATATAAACAACACGATGAGGAATTCCAGCCGTTAAAAAGAAACGCTGAGAGTTTATATAGCGAAGCGTTACAAACTACAAATAATATAAGTCCACAGGATTCGGCGTTCAAGCCTCTAAATAAAGTCTTTGAAAAATTACCAGCTACCATAATCGATATAAATAATGAGTTGGATGTTGCCAATGCAAAAGTTTTCTGTATGGCAAAAAACGTAGATGCGGAAAATGTAAGTGTAACAATAGAAGATATAATTCTTCACGTATTATAACATGTAAATTATTGTATTTTTATTTCTAAAACTTCTATTTTTAGGCCGATAAGAGTCAGTCGCGGAATATTTAACATTTGAACTAACTACGGGAGGACAAAATCATTTGTCAGTGTAAAACGCACATATAGGAGGATTTTATCCGAAAATCCGTCTATATGCGTGTTTTACATTGTTAAACAATTTTATTCTCCCATAAAGAGAGAGAGTTTAAATTATTGCGTTATTCCCGATAACTCTTCTATTGTCCCATTATATGCTTAGTTGAATACCTAGAAAATCTGTAAATATTTATGTTTCCTTTCTTATATTTTTAGGTAATGCGTGAATACGAACAAATAATAAATAATATTCACTCTTTGACTGAGTTTGTCGAAACAAGAACTACCAAAATAAACAATATGACCGATAAGATTGCAGAATTAAAAGAAAAGTGGTTACAACCATTGGAGGAGCTGGTCGAGAGAATAAACTCAAATTTTAGTTCTTATTTTTCCGCGATGGATTGTGCTGGTGAAGTTACACTGTCGCGTGCCGAAGACATCGTAAGTATATACACGTGTGTATATAAAAGTTGTTCCACCAATCTTAATAGTCAAATATATTTCCAGATGGACTTTGATAAGTATGGTCTGAAGATTCGAGTAAAATTCCGAGATGCCGATGAATTGCAAGAATTAACAAGGCATTTTCAGAGCGGCGGAGAAAGAACTGTGACCACTGCCATTTATATGATCGCGTTGCAAGAATTATCGCGCGTGCCATTTCGCTGTGTGGATGAAATCAATCAGGTTCGTTGTTCATTATCGATAACAAAAAAATACATTTTATCTGACTAAACATTAAACTGATAATGATTTTGTCAGGGTATGGATGCAATAAATGAAAAACGTATTTTTGATTTCCTCGTTAAAATGACAGGAAAGCGAGGTAGTTCCCAATATTTCCTGCTTACGCCAAAAGTAAGTTTGTTACAACGATGTAGCAAAAATATATAATGACGTTAATTCCTATTAATCATGTTATTTTAACAGCTTCTACCTGATTTAACGTATACCGAGACGGTGACTGTGCACTGTGTCTATAATGGACCAGCTATTGATGCGACCGATGGAGATTTTAAATTTGATACGGAAGCTTACTGCAATCAACTTGCATCGCGAACGGATCAACAGGAGGAATGAAGTGGTTTCGTGTAAGAAAGCAGTATTTTGTTTTTTTATTGTATATATACGTACACAAAAAAAAAATATATATATATATATATTAACATATATTAATCGTTTGAAAACAGAACTGAAACATTTTTTATTTTTTTTGACGTACGTTTAAAGAGGTTTAAAAAAAACATGATACATTTGTAAGACATAAAACGTACAAGTCAATATGAAAAAGTACATGTTTTCATCTTACTAATAATAATAATATAAAATTTTACATACAAAATGTCATGAGATATAATTGTTTTTCTATATAAACTAATAATAATACTATAAGTTTCTCTTTCGCATAAGAATCGATATTTTTAGATACTTGAATGAGTATCTATTTATTTCTTTCTCTTTCCCTTCTTTTTTTTCTGAGCATCCGGCCATGGAAAACCTCGACACTTCAGCACGTCCATGATGTTGTGACACGTGTAATAGGCGTTCTCCATCATTTCCTCGTTGAAAATATCCATAGCGAACCGTGCTTTTCCTCCGCTTCTTCTCGATTTCTTCGAGCCTTTAGACTTGCCGCCATTGCCACCTTTAGCGCCTTTTCCATTATTTTTTCCGTTAGTCTTTGCGCCAGCGCCTTTTTTCTTGCCCTTGCCACGCGTTGTCATTGTTGACGATTATTCCATTAATACCTTAAGATCGCCGAGTCACTAAAAAATGTATTGTAGCTTATTGACAGCGAGAAGAGTCATATTTTTTAAAGTATGTATACATATATATAATTGTGTTTGTTATTTACCGCGACGCTCAAACTTGATTAGTTACTTTCTCTGTAGCGCAGGCGATTCTTGTCGCATTCTCGTGAACAGCCAGTCTTTAACCAAAATAAATAGCTCGCGTTGCTGTGTCAACTTGTAACACCCGTTACTATAGTTTCAGTTATATCATGAGATAACGTGAACTCATTGATCGTGCAACCCCTTAGAGTTAGTAAACACCAACATCGATAATTTATCTATACTTCTTCTTAAATATATTTTTAATTAAATATTCTTACTTTTCATTATACAAAAAATTATTTTATTTATACAAGTACGAAATCTTGACTTTTACGTAAACTTTACGATTTTTTCAGTGAGATCAGTAAAAGTTATGTTTATCTATTTCATCTACATCGGAGAAACGAGGATGATTAAATGCGTCATCGAAATACGGGATCATTTCCAATTTACAACAATTTTACGTAGGCAAAGGGTAAACTTGTGAGAAAAACTTGGTCGAAAGAAGACTGATGTCAAAAGTTGGATTTACAAGCAAAGAATAAATTTTCATTAATTTGAGTATTACTACTTAATTATATATAAAAGAATACATAATTAGCGTTTTATTTGATTTTTGTAGTGCGATAACTTTTAATCGACATGTTTTCGTGCAATTTTGGCCTTGACTGCTAACCATTAACCGATGGACCTCAAACAAAAATTAGAGTAAACAAAAATCAGTGTATGTGTTCGCGTCACTTTATGATTATCTATCAAAAAATTTTCGAACTCATTGTAATAAATATTGTAAACACGCACGTTTATACTTCACGTTTATACGTTTAAACATTACGGTGTGTTCAATCCACAAAATACACATCCAATTCAGATGAAATATGTGTGGTCTGTTTGAAAGATCGATAACGATAGTATCGTTATCGTTTCGCAAGTATAGCACGATGGAAAAGCTGCGCAATGAATGACATATCATGCTAGTAACATTGTCGTTAGGAGAAATTACAGGATAGGTCTGTGGTAGCTGGATTCTGTAATTCGTTAACTGTCATTCACGACAGTATCACTAAAACTATATATCTATATACTATGCGTTTTTTCAGCATATGTTATGCCTACGTTAACGACAACTCGTTAACAACAGTTACAGAATCCAGCTATTAATAGAGTTTTATAGCAGAGAAAACGAGAGCAGTTATGGACTTGATTTAGCTGGTCTGGTATATGATAAGTCACTATACAAACGTGCACATAACTACGTAGCCATGCGCACGAATTTCCTCGGTGGGTAACAAGTAGTGTCCATAATTTTTAGTTCTGTTCCATGCTATATGCATGGATGACGTAAGTTTATTTTAAAACAAATAAAACCAGACATGATTTGACTGTTAATTAGCTTATATACTTACGTACATATACTACTCGGTTGGTGTAACCGATTCTTATAATGTTTTCACATACATGAATTTGAATTGACTCGGAGTCAATTAATAAAGTATTAAAGTGAAATATCCAAGTTTCTATTTTGTTTACCAAACCCTGTGATTGGCTAGTATAGATTTGTTATATATATAAGTAATTTATTATATATATTAAATGATGTCCCGGATCAATTAAAGTTGTTGCAAAATTTTGAAGCGTCCAATGGGTCCTATCTAATAGTCTGCGTGGATCGATCATGAATCTTTTTTATGAATTAGTGTAATTTCATGACAAGAAAAAATGTTCTGACAGGAAGAAAACTTGGAAATTTTCACATGCCGCAAGTTTACACCGAAAGAAAAAATATATCGTCTCCGACGCAGGCTTTGGCTCGAAACTCCATGAACGTCATGGATCGCCTTTCGTTGGCGCGCGACGACAGCGCGGCGCACCGGTATAACTTTTGCGGGCGCGTACAGATGTCAGTCGTCCGGCGAAGTTCGACATGAGTGGACGTGTATAGAGGCGTTCGATGTGATGCGTTCACCTGCGTTCACCGAACAAGCTTGACGTTCTGTGAAGTGAGCCGGTGACGCGTCTCTCGAACACGAGGTTGCCGGTCGCGGATCAGTCGCCTGCAGGATCATCCGGTGAGCTCAGTTTCTCCGTAGCGACAGCATTTCGTGTGCACCTCGCTTCGACTGTCCGTCCGTCTCCTCCTCGCCGGATCTCGTCCGTTCGATAATTCGGGAACCGAGGAATGCGAATAAAACGGTATTCGGCTTCACACTTCCGTGTTTTGCGGACGACAGGACGGTCAGTTTTGCTCTTATCGACAACTGTCGCGTGATAACAATACAAGCCGATCACTTCAGACACTATCTTCGTAGTAGTCACTCATCTACGAGATTAGCAATTCTGCTTGTGTTTCTAATCTAAACGTCGATTGTGACTCCGATTATAAGTTTGCTCCTCTCTATTACTATCGTCAATCATTAGCTTTGGCTTGTTTTTTTGAACTTAAAAGCTATAGATGAGGACGAAGATCGGCGAACAAGGTTAGTTTTGCGCCGGTGGGATTCATGCTTGACAATTATTTCGATTTAAGGAGCAAGGGATAGTACTCGTTAATATTATAATATCTAACTCTTCGAGATGTTGCATTGGATGACACAACTTCACGATTGAGTATGAATTCAGTTTCAGAGAGAAAAAATGAGTCCCGAATCCTTCTCAGTCTCTAAACAGCACAAGTCTTTGAAAGATATCTTTAAGACGACTTATTCTTCTTAGACGTATTTCGTCCGTGAAATCCGTGCTGTCAAAACTTCACGCAACAGAAAAAGCATACAAATATAAATTTCCATGTTCGTCAATGTTGTTCATTTTATGTTAACTTATTCCCGCGGTGCTGAGAACTCGCACGCACGATTTTCTTGGCGCGAATTAATCGTTTATGCGAATCAAAGTCCCAAGGCGCTTGATATTTTCGTCTGCGAGCGACTTATCGCAAGCACCGATGCGTAAGCACTTTTTTTGCAAACCTTTTATCAGACATACCGGTACTACAGGACGATGAAAAGATACGTGAAGTCGCAGAGTTCACTCATCAATCTCGATTCTCCTCGCGCGTCTTCCATACGCTTTTCGCGTCGTATGTGACAACTCTACGCGCGAGCCTGGAAACATGATGCCAGATCGATCTGTTTACGCTCGCCGCCGGCAACATCCCCTTCAAACGCACATTTGCGATCGTGCGAGCGATCCTTTTTCTTTTCCCGGCTTATTTGCACAGCTATTTTCCGGCGCGCACACACACACACACACACACACACATACCATACATATACACATCGTTCTATATTTCAAATATGACGAGAATCGACGTCGCGTCACGTCGCGGCTCCCGTATCAGACTACGGATTGAGTATTGCAATCGGACCAATGAAACGAAGCAGAACCAAGATTTAGATTGCCCGATTGTCCCAACCCTCTCAATCCATAGTCTGATACGGACGTAACGAGCTGCAAATTCTGCTTCCAGGTCACGCTGACAAACGTCGACCGCATGAATCAGTGCAGCCTCCAATCCATAGCCTTTTATCGCCCCGAAGAATCTGTGGAAGAGTATATAGACAGTAAAATCCACTTCGCCAGGGAGATCATAAAGAGGTAAAAGAGATACAGCGCGTTCGTCGCGATGACTTCCGAAGGCGGTGTGACTGGCGCCGTTAGAGAAGCGAGGAAATTCCTTAAGATGTGTCGAAATCATAAAGAATAGTACGAGTGTTAAATGTTGAAAATAGCACTGCCATTCTCAAGCAGATGCGCGCAAACAGCGGTCTTTAGGGACAAGAGAGAACTTGAGTAATTTCGGCAAGTTCGTTTCGGCGGAGGAGAAAAATGAAAGACCTTCCTGTTGCAGCTTAACGCGACGAGAAAAATGTCCACTGCGCTATTGGCCGTGTTCGCCGTGATCCTCTGCATTCTCTTCAGGATACTAAATGTGAACAGCTCGCCGCATAGACCTGTTCTCGTCTGCAAGGACCAGTTCTTCTTGTCGACAGTGCTGAAGATCGCACCGGTCCTCGCCGAACCGTGAGTCGATATGCATATACATTTGTACGTGTGAACTCGTCGAGTTGCTCCCAAAATAATGCTGATCGAAAGAACTATCGACACGTTCGAGAAATAAAAATCTCCCTAGATTCCGGAACGTGCATCCTCTGCCGGGCGAGTGAGGTTAGGTTGACGTTAAACGCCGGTCAGCGGTCCGGCAACAGCCATGAATAAGCGTGACGTTTATGCCATTTTGCTCAACGTGTCAACAATATTTTTTGATGGAATATTAACATCATCGTGACATGCTATGTGTAATGGAAGTGAATACACGAGGAAAGGCAATTCTTGCCTCTCAGATTGTGTGAGAAGCAGAAAATTGTATTTTGTGGGGAAAGCATAAACTGTATTTTATCGTTCTTATTCGTTTATTTACATGATACAATAAGAAAATGTAACGACACGAGGAGAGAAGGCTGAGCAATGTTCATCTGTGGCTATGAAATTTATGCTTTATCTTGTCAGACATAAACAGTGTTTAACTAATGCCAAATACAGTGCTTATGTGTAACAGATTCAAAAATAATTGTATTAAATTTATATTTTAAATTAATTTTAAATTTATATTTAGATATTATATTTGTGTAACTAACAAAAGAAATGTATTTTGTGCTTCTGGAAATAGGGAAGATAGGTATCTCGTTCCATATAGACAGTAAACCAACTAGTATCGAACACAATGCTTATATGTGAGAGATACTAAAATAATCATATTAAACATATTGTGATCATGTCAATAATGAAACATACACATTGTGTGCTTTTGAATAAGATATAAAATGACAATGAAAATATGGAGATATGATTTATTTGCGTAGCTGCTTATATGACAGCAAATACTCTCGTGCCACTGTGATTGCCTTTGAATAAGCATAATGGAGATTTTTATGCCAGTACTAGGGATATTCTAGATAATGAACTGTTATGGCAGCTTTTGTTTGAGATTGTTAGGAAATATTTGCATGGTGATTTACAAACATGTTATTTAAAGCGCTTGTTACAAGGAATGACACATTGTTACAGTAGTAAAATATAGCGTAGCAGAGTATAATCCTGTAATTGAAGATGAATTCTTTTATCACCTTGAAACTTTAAGCTGTTAATACGATAACATTAATTCCTACAATCCGGCACTTTCTACAAAGTGGCGCGACAACAATTTTGTGAAATACTGCTTCACTTCTTCTTTTAATTATTATTATCATTATTATCATCCCCCTTTTTTATAGAAATTAGTAAAGAGAAAGCAACACGAATATAAAAAGAAAGTTTTTCTATGATTAAATAAGAAAAAATTTATTTGAAAAAATAATTACCGTAAATTGGAATAATTTTGGCCCAATCAGAGTAACTTTAGCCGAGAGTCGGGAAATGTTTATTTTCGATATAGTAGCTGTATATATTGCTTGATTCAGTTAATTTTGAAACTGTCGCATCAAATATTCTCTAATACATATTCGAAAAATATATATTAAGATTTCTTTGTTCTCACTGCGGTCATTTTGATTAATAATATCATAAGTGAAAAAAACGTATGCCCAAAGTTCTGACAGAATACATCGAAGTAGAAAAGGATATGTCAATGAAATAATACTTGCGATCAATTCAGTACATTTGTAAAATATTCTTCCTTTTATTCTGACGATTATTAAATGGATTATAAAATTAACGTGACAAAGTCCTGAAGAAAGATTAAAAAGAAAGATTGCGTGTCACGTTAATTTTAAAATCATTTATTGATTATTAGAGCAAGAGGGAAATTTTCAAAATATTTTACAGATGCGCTCAATCAACCTCAAGGATCATTTTATGGATATTTTATGGATATCTTTTCGTTATTTTAGCATATTTTGCAAGAATTTTGAGCATGTGTTTTCCGCTTTTTTCGCTTCTGACGTCATCGATCAAAAGTTCAGTGGCGAAGAGACGGAAATCTAAATACAATAAAAAAAATAAGTCGAGATAATCAAATCTGCATTACAAAATATCAAACCTTTAATCCAAGGAACTGCATTTCCGTTAAACTTTGCTGTACATTTTGCAATATGATATACTGAGGAAAAATACTTGAAAATTTCTTCGTAAGATATAAAGTTTATCTCTGTGAAACTTTCTATCGCAAAGTATTTTTCCTTAATATATCATATGACAAACTTTAATGGAAATGCAGTCCCTCGAATATTAAAAGTCTGACATCTTGTTATGCAAGTTTGATTATCTCGATTTATTTTTAACACCGCGCGCGATTCAGTCGCAATGCACTCCAAGGGAGAATTCGGAGCGGGGCGTTAACTCTCGGTACATATTCCAACGGAATTTTTCTGTTTCTGTCGCGCGTGTTTTATTACCGTGTATAGAATACCATGATCGGCAGAACTTCCGCGTCACGAAAGAAACGTAAGCACCGTTGGTCGGTGCTTCTATCGTTGCATACGCTAGAAGGAATGCGTCGTGTGTCTCGCTCGCGATTCGTGTATCAAAAATGTTTATCCGGCACGGCGAAATTGCGCTCTGATTGTACGATGCCAACGGAGCAAGCAAATTTATGTTACATTTTTAACGTAATTATATAACACGCTCCCATTAAACTAGCCAATGATTTCAATGAGTTCATTAATTCTTTCTTTTTTATTTTAATTGTCGGACAAAATATGGACGATCGGGAGCAACCGAGATAAGAAAGCTAAATCGAAACTGCAATTTGTAACGCATGAAGAAAGAAGCTGAGGTGAAACATTCAATTATTGACATCTCCCTTAGTTATTAGCAGAGTAGAAAAACCTGGCCGTTCTTTCGACCAGCGGCGATCATTTACAATTTTAATTGTAGAGTTTCCTTTCGAAATCATGGAATGCAAACAAGAAGTTTAACTGCAATGCTGGTCGCAAGAAAAACCAGGTTTTACAGAGTTTACTATTGAGAAGAATCTGGAACTAGACCGCAAAACGTTTGGTTATATCGTATTTATAAATAATAAATATTCTTAACTAAATATTCTTGATTATATATATACACACACACACATACACACATATATATATATATATATATATATATATATATATATATATATATATATACATGCATACATTATACATACATACACACACACACATAACGAGTTAATTTGAAATACTTCTGTAAAGCTTGATCTACAATGTGTTATTTGCTTCGTGTTTTTTTTCTTTATCTCTTTCTGACTCAAATCTTAAAACCTGATCTACAATGTTCTCTTTATGTTCTGTTTCTTGTCTTCTGTCTTTTTCTGGCTTAAAGCTTAAAATTTGAGTCAGAAAGAGATAAAGAGAAAAAAACAGAAAGCAAAGAATACATTATATCAAGCGTTAAGCTTTAAGCTTGTTCTACAATATGTTCTTTGCTTCCTACTTTTTTTTCTTTACCTCTTTCTAACTCAAACCTTAAGCTTTTTAAGCCAGAAAAAGACAGAAGACAAGAAACAAAATGCAAAAAGCATATTGTAGATCAGGCTTAAGTCTTAAACTAAAAAAAAACAAGAAACAGGAAGCAAAAAGCACATTGTAGACTAGGCTTTATGATACTAACAAGTAAACCTACCAAAAAATACACTCCGATTTCTTTCTAATTTGACACAAATGTAGAAGTACAAAAAATATTTTTAGATCATATTTTTTTATTTTAACTCATTTTGAGTTTCATGGGCAGTTTATAGCTTTTTAATGGTCTTACTCTTATCAACAAGTACAACAAAAATGCATAAGAAATAAAATTAAATACAAGATATAGTTAAATAATTTTAACAAAATCGGCATAACTGAGACACGAATCATTCTAAATTTCTTTAACCGAGATTCCAACCGAAATATTTTAAATCTGTGCTAAATTAGTCAAAAATGGTTCGAATCTCGGCCAAACCGAGAAATTATTTATTTAAAAATAAATAATTTTTTTCAACTTTTTAAATGTTTTGTTTAAACATTTTATTATTTATATAAATAATTTTACACATTTGATTTCATATTCATAATCAACAAACCAAAAACGCCTATATCTTGTATTCAATTTGATTTCTTATATATTTTTGTTGCACTTGTTGATGATAAGAGTGAGAACATTAAAAAGCTACAAACTGCTCGTGAAACTCAAAGTGGACCAAAATGAAAAAAATATGACCTAAATATTTTTTTATATTTCTATATTTGTGTCAAATTAGAAAGAAATCGGAGTGTAACTTTTTGGTAAGTTTACTTGTAAGACGCGCGTGCATAAGCTCTCAGTGACTTCCTCGACTTGAGTTGATTTTTGCAGAGTGTCAATATTATAAGTTATAAGGAAACGGTTTTTTTTTTTACATTCTCTGATAGGCAAATTAAGACTATATAGAAAAATGATTATTACTACGTTTTTCTCATAAAAAACTGAAGTGAATAGGATATATGCGAATAAAAATCGCTTTGGTCGTGTCGCTAGTGTTTATTGTAGATACCTACAATTGAGTGTTTCGTCTTGTTTCGTATAAAACGTGCGATAATAAAAACCTGATTTTTCTTCCGATCAACATTGCAAGTTAAGCTGCATTGTAATAATTGCAGTTAAGCTTCTGGCCTGCACTCCATGATCTCGAAAAAGAACCTCACAACTACGATTACTAGACTAAGAATATTAGATTACTAAATAACAATAAAGCTTAATTTACAATGTGTTCTTTGCTTCCTGTTTCTTAATTTCTATCTTTTTCTAATTAAAAGCTTTAGTTTTAAGTCAGAAAGAAGTAAAAAGAGAAAAACAGAAAGCAAAAAACACATTGTAGATCTGGACTAACTAGATCTGGATTAACATTTTGTATCCGTCGAATTATTGATAACAGCGTAAACAAAATCTATGTCGTGTTTTAACATTTTTGCACGAGACGTTTCATGCATTTCGATATATAACGAGATACAATTCTACTTCTCTATAGGAATAAAATAGCAATGTCAAGTAAACATGATTTATGATTACAATTGCAATTTTCATTTTTGTTATCGCGATAGCCGGCTCGTTGAATATAGATAATACATCATGGACGATTACGTCGTCAAGCTCATGATAATTATCATGAGTCATATTTGTATTTTTGTCTACCGCGTGATTTTCCGTCGTCCCGCGACTAGACACGTGTCCGCTCCATTTGTAAATGATCGACTGTGTGAAAGCGAAGTGATTAATTAGAAATTCCGCTGCGTGACGCTGACGCCATGGAATAATCTCGATCGGAATTTCAAGCGAAACATTCACCATAAACATTCAACCATCGGCTGGACAACTACATTGCTAATTACGATTCCTTTCCTCTCTCAATCGCATCGCGTGAAAGCGCTTAAGAAAGCGGAAACATGTAACAATCCGAAGCATTGTCTCATACAGAAGAATAACTGCTGCAGTGAGTGCTGCTCGCCCATATCACTCGAGGCGTGCACACTTAATTGAAGGTGTAACCACATGACTCATCATGCGTTCTGCGCTCAGAACCGATATCAGTTTCGTCGAATTCGTTTATCGATGCTATAACAATGTGAAAAAGTATCTCGCGTTTAACACTCTAAGGTGCACTCTGAAGTGCGAAGGAACAGCGTATTCCTCACTGAAATGCTTTATTCATAACTGCTATTTCTCTGGTTCAGTTATAAGCATAATACTGTAAATGAAATCTCGTTGTGAAAAGATCAACCAGCGAATCTCTCCATTGTTGTTGTATTTCGCGATATATTTTATTTAATAACGTTGGCAACATTGATAGGAGTGGCTTGAATCCTCAGTAGTTTTCAGCTAAGTTTTCGTTTTGGTCCCCTCAAGAGGTCGTTACTCTTTTCCCATCTCATGGACTCCCGCAGTTCGCAGATGAATAGCAGCAGGTCCGGCTTATATTAATATATTCGTAACTTTGAAGCTTCGACATTTACGTAAATCTATTGTGATCATTTAATCATTGTAATTTTTGTGACAATCAACTTTTGTTTAGTCAAACATTCATTTTTGTCACTTCTATTTTAGAAGAAGAGAAGAAAATTTACAAATCTAAAAATTCAAGTTTGCAAGTCTGAGAATTGTGATGTTTTGCTTATATAATAATTGTTGGGCTTTTTTAATCGATAAAATTGATATGATTAGTCTTCATTATTTGGTCACGGCGAAAAAAATTTGGTGGCAGGAACTGACGGAATTGTCGAAAAAACTGTGAGATACAATCATATACCCTAACTTATGATTAGCGTCCCAGATATCAAGTCTTGTCAAGCATTGCCGGGTTAACATCCTTTTTTTATAGTTGCTATTCAGAATTATGGATTTTATTTCTCACCAAATAGTCTGGTCAATGTACTCAGCTTTCAGATGAATCAACTTTGTTTTTGTGTAGTTTTTGTCGTAGCCGATTTTTTAGTAAATTTTTTATAAAGTTATTAACATTCAGAGAGAATTTTAACGGGTCGATTTTTCGTCGAAACTTAAGAGAATACATGGAGAAAAAAGATTGAATGAACATAATGGTACAACTGAATACGTTTCACAATTGAAAGAAATAGAATATATCTGGTTTGTAAGAACCGGATTTGATTCATAAAAAGCAGAAGTTTTCCTTTTCGTTCAACTAAAACATATTCAGTTGTGTCACATTGTCATGTTAATTCCAGCAGTTTTTTCTCCAAGTAGGTATCGGTTTTGCAATGTCTGCAGTCGTCGAAAAGTGTACTGGTTTCAAAGCCCACTTTACGCACGCAACGCGATGAGTAATCGATCGCTCGATCTCACGGTGCAGGGGCTTCCTGCAGTTCATTGAGATAATCTGAAGTTTTCTGACCATCGTCACCTGTTGGCTTTGCGCTCTTGCTAGCTTCCTTTGCTAAATAGCGTTTTTAAAACAAGTCGGAGTCGAATCCGGGATTAAAAATTATAGATTCCACTATGTCATCGTGCTCGTGACTTCCAGTTCGAGCTCGTCCGTAATTAATTCATCTTGCCTTACGCAAAAAGATATTTTACTGATCCAGATAGAGTTTTAAATGTGTCGCGATTAAAATTTCTCTCTGTTTTTTGTATCTATTAAAAAACTGTCTATGGTAGGTAGAATTTACAACAGCAACAATATCTACAGGCAAATTAAGGTGAATATAAGAATTATATTCGTTTGTCTCTCATTGCTAATTATTTTGTCTACTACACAGTCACTTTCATAAGAAGCAAAATTAGCCTCCTTCCAGATGGGCGATAGAAAGAGTTTCTTGCTCAATTTTATAAATTATAGTTCGGATGTAATTATGTCTCTATGTTATCTATATAAGTTGAATATATGATATATGTGATATCGCAGTTGCTAGTCGTTTTCCATCTTGGCTAATTTCTCGTCTCGTCTCGCGAGCGAAAAAACACCACGAAAACAAACGACTTCTCTCCGTCACTCCCTCTACCGCTGTCCTCTCTCTAACGACTCATATCGCGACTGGCAACGTCGTTCCTGTATCATTAACATGATTGATTTTTTTGTTTCACGAGCGCAAGTTTTTGTATTTCCACCATCGACATCACAGAAAGAATAAGAAATGCGGAGATGAAGCCATTGCCAACAGCTACGTGCGTGTTGGTTCCCATATTTCACCTGGCAAACCGGCGGTCTCTAAATCTCCAGCAGTTCCACGTGCGCGGAAACAAAAAAATTAATCGCAGACCAGCCGAGAAGTCACGCGAGCCTGTATTAAGGGATTCAACGCGGCATGAGGTCGGCTAAGGTTAAAACGGTCGAGTCGTACATTGAAGTTGCGCGTGAATGCTTACATATGTCGAGTAGAAATTCATAATCCAGTCGAATTAGCATCAACCTTTTGGTGGCAACGTTGTTAGTCCCGCTAGTGCTTCTCGATAACGCATTTTCATACGGCTAATATATTTCAATTACGAACACTTGACCGAAATACCGAAGGAATGAATCGTTGGGATATAGACTGCATGGAAATTGCAGGTAACACTCCTCAAAAATAGGAAGCGCACCTGCACGAACGACGCAATAACGTCCAGCAAACGCGGATAGCTCCCAGGCGTTCTGATCGATAATACCAACCATGACCGTGACTTTGAGACGCGCGAATCGCACATTGCGACCTACCTAACGCGAGTTTACCTATTTAATAAATGCGATTGTATAGACCGATAAAAGGAAGGACACGCGGACGTTCTCGCGGCACTTACATCGAAGTATCTTCGTCGAGGTAACGGGATATCGGCCGTCGCGATAACAGAAGTAAAAGCCGAAGTTCACTAAAATTTATCGTCCGCGTTGTATCGTATTGCTTCTGTACCAACTTGCTCATTCATCACTTCATCATTCTTCAAAGAGTCGACCAACTAACCAGCTTATCTAACATTTTATTTTTTTTTTATACTTGAGATATCTCTTAAAAAATGGAAAACGGAGAAGCCGAGGAATTGAATATTGTTGCTTCGATTTCACAGCTCGCTTTTCTTCTTGTAAAACTTTTGAAGATACCTTCTCAGGTATTTCTTCTCGAAGAATTGCGAAATAAGACAATTAAAAATATAGTTTAATTGTTTAATGATTAACATATCAAGTGTTATAAATTAATTCAATGCTTTTTCTTAGAAAAATCCAAATCTATTTACAAAAAGGGAATATTATATTTTCAAATATCAAAATTATCTCCATTATTCTTAATAACTTTACGCTGTCTTTCGGACAATTGCTGAATTCTATCTCAATAAAAGCTGGGCAGTTTCAACAGAATTCTCTCTCTGTGCAACATTTAAAATTTGTCTAAAGTATACATCTGACGGATGATGCTGTAACGATCGAAACAGATGGTAATCTGAAAAGGCGAAGTCTGGCAAATAAGCCGCGTGACGGAGATCTTCCCGCACAGCCTAAAAATTAAAGATGATCTTTTCCATTCCTTTTGCTGTCTGCAATCGAGCGTTATCATGCTGAAAATAATTTTTTGGTTTCTTTATTTAATAATCTGTCTTTTATTCTCTAATCCACCGCAAGTTATTGTTGGTAGCCGCATTTCAACAACTTTAGCGACATTTTATCTCAATTTAGATATACCTCAATTGAGATAAAAAACGTGTAGCGTTACGAATATTTAATTATTTACTATTACATAAATCAGGAAGTAAAATCTCCTGATTACAAAAGAAAACAGATAAATATAAATGTAATAGGATAAAGCAGAGTCGTATAAGGTAAAGAGAATTAGAGCGAGAAAAAGTCAATTCAGTGAAATACATAACTTAGAATATTTATATTGTTAGCGACACAGTTGCATTTATTAACATTTCTTGCAGTTTTTACATTACTGTTAATCATCCCGTCATTTTATGGGGCGTTTTGTGAAAGATATTGATGACATGTCAAATCTCTGTACACAATTGCGTGGTAAAAAATATCTCAATAATATTTAATTGATTTGAAGTGATATTTAGAAACACAAAATTAGAAGCATCAAATTAATTTATACACCCAGTACATTGTTCCTGTGATCAATAACTCGCCGCCTTATTGGTACGGATTGTTTCGTTCTATTTGCGAAAACCTTAGCGTGCCGCGTCGCGGGAAAAAGACATTGCAGGTTGAAGGTTCCCATCGGTTTTATCGTCGCATCGACGAAAAAACGGAGTAATAACCGTGACGGAAAACGATCGTTATAGAAAGAGTAGAGCTCTTTCTACGTCTTTGGCAGTTTAGTATAGCCTGGTATAGTTTACCCTACTTTTCCTTATAGTGTCTAATTCGCGCGATGACTTCGCGATGACTTCGCGTCACAAGCGGTACGTATTGACACGTTTCTCCTTGCACAATTACAATGGCATATTGCGACGTTTTATCGGCTGTGACTGCACGTAACTTTGCGCCAACTCATTGCATGGGAGAAGAACTTTACTTCTGCCTGTAATTCGCGAGAGCGCGGAGACGTCTTTTCTCCTCTCTCTTTCTCTCTCTTTCTCTCTCTCTCTCTCTCTCTCTCTCTCTCTCTCTCTCTCGTCTCGTTACTCCCAAGCCGCTAAGAAAAGCAGATTGGATAGAAAGTACGATAGAGCGTAAAGTAGAAAAGAAACTTAAAAAGCGGGAGACTCATTAGGTGAATTAAGTTTGGTATTTTGTGCTGTTCTCGCGGGAGCAGGGAAAACGTGGCATTAAGAAACGTATCGGGAGGCTGGAAAATGCTACTCTTCGAGTTATCCGCCAAGTCGCGGAGCACTTCGGAGCATAATGTCTAGTCGAATGTGGTACACGTAATAGCGAGGCATAAATTTCCATATGTAGCAGAGCATTATCATCATCATCATCATCCGCTTCGGAAACTTTTATTATCTTCTTTCGACTCATCCAGAATTTGTCTCTCCTCGTGTTGAAAAGTTGCACGGAAGATGCAATTTTTAGCAAAGATAGCATCTCTCGTATTCAAATGCACTTTCTCAGATGAAGATCTAATACATATCTTTTGCAAGCAAAAGCGAGCCACGTTTTCCGCGAGCAGTCTTTGTTCCGAGCGATCGATATCGCGTTGCCGTATTCTATCGATCCGTTGTCATGCAACTTCATATATTTCTCTCATTAAAATGTAACACAGTCACACAGACGCTTGATGCGATCTCTTGCACACGCGATATTGGATTAATAATACATATTGCCAAATATCAAATTAATAATCAATAATTAATAATTAATATTATTAATTATAATATGATATAAAGGATATAATATATAGGGTGTAAAGTTTATTCACAGACATGACTCTGTTTTATATAAACAAACTTTATTTTACAGAAATAAACTTGATATTTCACAAGTAAATTTTCAAATATTTTGTTCTCTCAACGTATGTTTTTACCACGAATTTCATTTTGCAACTTTCCTCTTTGGCTTTTGTAAAACTTTCAAAACAATTCCGGTTTCGGTCGAAATTGAAAAAAAATATTAAATATTTGTATTCGGTTTCAAAACAGGTTTCAGTTTTGTTTGTTTCCGAAACTGAAAAAGCCGGTTTTGGTCAGACACTAATAGATATATATAGTCAATCGAATTAATAATATAAATTCCTAAATGTCTGTTCTTTGGAATTTATAATCGCATGAACTTACATATGACTGTAATTGATATTTGAATAAAAACTGAACAATAGTCGATACCGTGGCAATTTTTTGCGACTTACGAACGATGAAGGTCGCCAGAAGCGGGAAGAGAAATTCGGTCAAACAGTTTTTGGTACGTAAAATTACACGATCCATCAATGAGTTAGAAATTGTTGTAAATTTATAACTATCATAAATATTTATTATTTTGCAACATGTTTGCGCGGCTAACGACCGCGGTTTTACAATACTGTATGCTGATGGATGCTGATGGATGTAAATTTTAACGGAGGACGCGCTGATTTATGTAATTGTAAGAAACAAAGCGTTTTCGTCGAACATCGAGACTAGTGCGAAGACTTTTTCGTGCCGTGATAATAAAGCGTTCTTTTCGCATGTTTGTTTCGCTCAACACGCCAAGCCATGCTCCACTGATCCACTGCGACTTCTTGTAATACTCTATAAACAAGTTTAACGATGCGACGCATTGTTCGATTTCGCTTTTCACCGTTTTGCATCGCTTGAGTTCCGAGAAATGCAATGTACGGTATATTACGCAGTATGGAAATTTTTCCATCTGGCAAATAATCACACGAATCAAAATTTTCCCCCAATTAGTTTATCGTAACTTGAAAAAGTGAGATTTTGAATTTTTACGTCGTTCATGTTGCGTTTCATAAATTTTATTTACTTCCAATGCTTAAGTTAAATTCTTTAAAGTTACACATAAGAGGATAACTTCATGCAAAAATAATTGTCGTGTGTTTTATTCTGGGATAAAGTGAGATATTTCTTATTGTGTAACTTATGAGATTAAAATTTTATTGTTACGTTTAATGTGTTAAGATTCCTGAGTATTCGCCGCGGCTGTCTTGATTTAGGATGTTAAAAAGACACAAGAAGACACATATTTAAGGTCCTTGCAAAATATATGGAAATAAAAAGAAAGGTATCCAGAAAATGATTGTTGCTTGAGCAAATTAGCTTGAATTGCTTAAACAATAGTCTGAACACATTTCGCATACATCTTTCTATTTATCTACTATCAAACTGTCAAAATTGAGAAACATTATTTGCGCACTATTAACTGGCTTCAGTTGCGCACTAATAATATAATTAATAATATAATTAAGAATATTAAATAATAATAAATAATAACAATACTAATAATATAACTACTAGGCAAACTCGTCGATAGTGGCATGCTCTTAGATTCAGCTCAAATTAAGAATATACTCTAACGAATTCCAATTTTGACTATTTAGTAAGTTCCCAACTTCATTTGCGTCTAAACCGTTTCACAACCTACTACATATCATCTGAATTTATCTAGATACTTGTCAATCCCATGCAACGTAATTCACATATCGATTAGCAATATTAATAACCGCGTTAATTAATAATATTAACTCGGCATCAGTTTTCTAACAGGTGTTTGCTTTCATTTGGTCTCGTTGAATGCCACTCTAACGCTGTATAATCACAAAACAACCAAGTAGAAACGTGCTCGCAAGTGAAATCTGTGTTTTAGTTGTATTTGCAGAATACCAGGATGGAAATACACGCAAAATGACAGAACTCTCGTACACTTCCTCAAACGATCAATGCCCTCTTAAACGAAACGTGTCATGGACACTTTTCAAAAACGGTTTACTGTTAAAACACACGAATGCTCGTTCTAATTGTGTTTGTTCCGTCGCGATATTTCCGTGTAATTCGTCGACCTTAGGCGTTCGGCTATTGAAAAGCTAACGCCAGCGGAATAATATATAAATCGGAAACGCGTTAAAAAGCAAATGTAGTCTCTTAATAAATGATGGACAGTTTCGGTACAGACTAAAATGGTCCTTGACCCGTTTCAGGTACAAGCCGACGAGGTTGTGGGGTTTCAGTGGGCACGTACAGACCATCATCCACAGCGTCATAGGGCGCGTTCGGTGCCCTTGGCCCATTGGCGAACGCGTGTGCATCAGTCTTACGGATGAGACCACGCTCACGTACGATCTTTATCAACCGCTGACCCACGGCCATGAAGGTACTGTACATTGAGAAAAAAAGCGATTGGATTGACAAAATCGGCGGTCACCAGCCATCAAAGAAATAGTGGATCAATTCAACAAAATATAATGTTAATGCAACAATAAGTTACGTTGATATAGTGATTTCAACTTATTGTTGCATTAACATTGTATTTTGTTGAATTGATTCAATATTTCTTTGATTGTTGGTGACCGCCGATTTTGTCAATTCAACCGCTTTTTTCTCAGTGTATTATCATTCGTGAATTACAATTAATTTACTACTAAGCGGTTGGATTGATAAAATCGGCGGTCACCGGCTATCAAAAAAATATTGGATCAATTCAACAAAATATAATGTTAATGCAACAATAAGTTGCGTTGATATAGTGATTTCAACTTATGTAACTTATTGTTGCATTAACATTGTATTTTGTTAAATTGATCCAATATTTCTTTGATGACTGTCGATTTTATCAATTCAACCGCTTTTTTCTCAGTGTATCACTCGTGAATTACAATTACGCGATCCTCAAGAAAAAATGACTAAGCGCGAGTTCTTTGTAGCGATACACTTACTACTTGTAGAATAGAATGAAACTTTCTCTAAAAATTAGTCTCGGCTGTGTGTTCAATTGGAAATGTAGAGATCGGCCAATTAAAGCCCAGAAATCTGTCCTTACTGCGTCGATGAATCGAACTTTGAGATTGTCTGTATTATTGACATGTACATATGCTACCATCGTCATACACATGCGATGCACTGATCTCTCACTTCATACACAAGCTCGCCTTTACTTAAAATTTCTAATTCTACTTTAGGCTTCTGGGCATTCGCCGCGGCCATGTTCAATTATGACGTCAAAAATGACACGCTGAAAATTCTTGCGTGCCACTTTCAAATAAGATATTTGAATGATAGAACACTCGAGATCACTTGGGATTGCTTGAGATCGCTTGACATACTTGTAAAATACTCCAAAAACTTTTCCCTTGACAGTCAATAAATGGCCGCAAAATTAACGTGACAAAATCATGAGAAGAGGTAGGTTAAAGAAGAAAGTTGTGTGTCACGTTAATTTTACGGTAATTTATTGATTGTTAGAGCAAGAGGAAAGTGTTTGGACTATTTTACAGACGTGTCCGATCGATTGCAAGTGTCATTTTATAGGCATATCTTTTTATTTTAACGTATTTTGCAAGAATCTTAAGCATGCATTTTCTTGCTTCTGACGTCATCGGTCAAGAGTTCCGCGGCGAGAGACGAAAAGTCTTAACATATTCATTAAGAAACTTTTTAAGAAAGAAAGATTAAGAAAGAAAAAGTATTTCAAAAGTAAAGGATATTTATTCAATGGATACTAATAACATTTATTTAAATTTAAGTTCTTCTATTTAATAAAAGATTGCTTTCTTGAAAAACTAAAGTTTTAAAATATTTTCTTATTTTAGAAATATTTAGAGATGTTGCTTCTTGAAGTATTTCTGAAATATATTAGTACATAAGTATAAATATATTTTTAGAACACTGATTAAATATTTCTTTATTTCTCGAATTTTTTTCTCAAAATACTATATATGTGTGGGACAGCGATCATTTTTCTTTCTTAAAAAAACCAAGTTTATTTTACACAATTACATAAAAACAAATGCAATGTGATCTATGAGAAGAGTTCCCTAAATAAATTCGTAGTAGCGAACGTGTTAAAATCTATTTTTAAATTAACAACACGCCACGTTTTATTTATTAGTTATTTAGATTCTTATCAGCAGCAAAGCAAAACTGTGAAAATATGTATTATCAAGTTTAATGTCGTATATATAGAGAGATTATGCGCGGTTATATATAATTAAACGTTTATCATATGTACAAACAGACGCAATCCAAACCAGTCTCCAAAAGAATGAAAAGAAAAATAGCGAAAGAGCTTTATCATACTAGTGAACAATCAATTTTGTATATTATATTTACGTATTTCTTTCATAACGTCTTGAATGCACTCAGCGGTGAAGAATGACACGTCGAAGCCGAAAGAAGCGGCTTCGAGCTTTTGTGTGAAAATCGATGACTGCAAGTACACCGCACCACTGTTTTCCAGACGACATAACGATAGCCATCTGTCCCGGAATCGGGAACAGCTCGGAGAGTGTTTACATCAGGACGTTCGTGCATTTCGTGCAATGCCATGGTTATCGATGTGCGGTACTTAATCACGTCGGGGCCTTATCCAGTGTCAAGATCACAGCGCCAAGGATATTCTCTTACGGTACGTAACGATCGCGCGCGATGAGACGTGGTGTCGCCACGCCACCAAGAAAATCGATCGAGAAAAGTTGGCGGATAATAACCAGGTGTCTATACGCGAATAAAATAAGGAAAAAGATAAGGAAAGAAAAATAAAATGTTAAATAGTGTCGTAAACTTTCTGGGTTAAACTGTCGTGTAATATTTATTTGCATTCGTAAACGTGGACGACGCAAAATTCGTAAAGGTGGATGACGCAATTGATAAGATATTTTGCGAACAACGATAAAAACAATATATATCAATACGTACTTATCATCAAATTACCATTTTAGCATAATTTTATCTAATATTTGGAATTGACTTTACCTGTAATACTTGTTCGTGCTTATCGTAATTGGAGAACTCATTAGCCTTATTGTTTACTACTCAGGTCGTTTCGCGACCTTCTTCGTTTCTTTGTTTCGTTACAAATGTAAAACTTTTCTTAGACTTCCATTTTGAGGGAACAATTTGCATTCGAGTACACATGTATCTTGAATATTAAATAATATTGAATAAATGCTGTGCAAACAGGTCACACGGAAGATTATAATATGATGCTGCTGAGTTTGGTAGAGAAGCATCCCAACACCAAAATAGTTTGTATAGGATATAGTTTGGGCGGTAATATAGTGACAAAATATTTGGGAGAACGGCGTCCTAACAAATTGCCCAACATTATAGGAGGTATATCAATTTGCCAAGGATACAATGCTCTCGAGTAAGTATGAACGAATTCATTTTATACATTTTCTAATAATGAAAATGAATCAAGATAGGATAAAAGAGAAATACTTATATATATTAATACGCTGTACATATTTCAGAGGGACAAAGATTTTGTTAAATTGGCAGAACTTTAGACGTTTCTATCTCTATGTAATGACAGAGTCTATGAAAAATCTTATACTTAAACACAAAAACGTGCTTTTGTCAGAAGAAGTAAAACAGAGGTGTAACTTAAACGAGCGTGACATAATTTCAGCTGCGACGTTACCCGAACTGGATGAAGCGTATACGAGAAAGGTAGGTTGAATCATTTTGTCTTAAAAAAAAAAACGCATTAATCGTCGATGAATGTTATTTTCATAAGTGTTCTCTTGTGTTTCAGGTACATAATTTCAGATCCGTACAAGAATTGTACAAATGGAGCAGTTGTATCTTTTACCTGGATAATATCACAACGCCGATGGTATTCATCAATGCGTTAGACGATCCCATCGTGCCAGAAGTATTACTAAATCCAATTAAAGAACACGCGGGTGAGTATGTTGCTCACGTAATATATGTGCGAGTAAGACGATACGTAAGACTATATTAATATCGTGTTATTTTTATCTCCAGCAAATCGCCTAAATACGTTGTATGTGGAATTAGCGCATGGAGGTCATCTAGGTTTTTACGAAGGAGGTCTTCTATATCCAAATCCTATAACATGGCTGGATCGAACACTGGTGTCTCTTGTGGGATCTCTGACCCTAGCACACGCAGATAAGGCTTTGAAAACCTCTTAACCTAATTTGACTCGGTTAACGTACTCGTATTATTGGGCGTTGATCGCCATTGTATCACACATCATGATCTTCTAAGATCAGTCAGCACTGCACTTGACCCCGTTGGTTGTCCTTTTGGGCGACCAGAGTTATCTACAACGAGATGCATCCATGATGCAGAAGAAACGGCACATTGTAGTCTATATAAAAGAAAAAAAAAAAAACTGGTACAGACTTGTCACTTCACGATACGTGTATAGAGAGAGGGAATGAAAACAGAGAGAAAGAAAGAGAAAGATTGCATTTACTTTCGCAAACGATACAGTGGAAACAAGTGATAAACACGACTGTACAATAAAAGATGTTTGCTCACTGACGATAGGCAACTTCGCTAAATTAAAGGTAATTTTGGGACGCCAGCCAAATTGTTGCTCGCAACTCTTTATACATGAAATTACAGTTAGTAGAGTTTTCATTGCCGTACAACCTAGCGCAACAAAATTAGACAGCCTAATTTCCCGAAGAAAATGGAGAGAGACGAAGTGGATTTTTAATATTTTACCAAATATTGACGCTTCTTCCTCAGGGATCTTCTATAGAACGGTGGTTTGATAACAGGACCTTCAACGGTCGTTAACAGGTTGCTAGTGGTGCTCACTGTACAAGTGATTAATATTATGATATATACACAATAAGTGTGAGTTCAATGCAATACAGAAAATCTTGTGTATTCCCCACTAAGAACCTGTATTTATGTACAGAATGTGTATTCATATAAGCTATGTATCGATTTACTGTATTTATAAACGCGTCTCAATTACATTTTAGGATTATTAGCTTTATCGATATGGAAAATTCGCCACTGTACAAAAATCGTGTATACATCATTTAATCGGAGATTGGCAAAGTGGAAAATACCCGGTCGATTATGATGTTGGATTTGCGAAAAAATCTATTAAAATCAAATTTATCATTTCACAAATTTATAATTTGATAAGTGTATTCAAATGTACGTTATAAATTTTGTAAATAATACTTTTCTAGCTGGATTTGTAACGAATTATGCAAAACACTAAGTTCTGCAAATCCAACTTTATTATCGATTATTACGTTATATTTACGTATTGCGAGTGGAAAAGAGATTTCTCATACAATAGTCAAATATCACGTATTCGTACACGTTATCATGTAATAATCGATATGTATATAATGCAGAGATCAATCTGCATAATGTTGTATGCATCGCGCATCGAATCATTAGTAATACTAGAATCTCGCGAGTCAATTCGATTTAATTTATTCTTATTTCATATTGTTGTACGATATGTATAAACACAACGCATACATGATGCAATTAATGTGCGATATTTAATCCATTAATATTCCATATCATGATGTTCAAAATATTTCGCGTTCGTCCATGATGTATACCTATATAAATGGTAATCCCTGTGGGATATGATCGGTTAATCATGACATTCGAATGTTAAGATCAAGAGAATCTTGATCCATCTGGATGAGTTCATATTGATAAAGCTAATGCACGCGATGCGACGTGCAATAATTTCTCACGTTAGACAATATATTTTAAACAATAGATTAAATTCGCGCCGATCGCGTGACTTAACTGATATTTATTTGCTACTACTACGTTTTGATGGTAATGGTTTAAAAATGGCACTACCGGTGGTGACTGGCGCAATCTGAGACTGCACAGTCACGAGCGGAGATGGATATTTCTACTTAAACTATTTATACTGCGCGAAAGTGATTCAAGTAATCGAGTCGTAATTCGGCGGATTCAAAGTGAGTAGATTATTTTCGTGATGATTTACGCCAGCGAGTTATATGGTCCAATATCGGGGTAATGTAAGCATTTATATTCAGGACATTTAATCAAACATTCGAGCGGATTCGCTTTCTAACCACGTGAAAGCAATCATCGTACAGTAGGGTCGAAATTGTAAGGTATCGATCAACATGCAACACTTGCGATTTTTATTTGTATAATGCACGATCATAGGAGAGTAATGAGACAATAAGAGACACAAGGTACACGCAAACGGAATAATAACGCTATTTGTTCCATAAGCAAGACTTCTTCGCTTTTTTGAACATAAAATATTGATTTATTTTTTATGTTTTTGTTTCATTTTAGTTTTTTTTTTAATAACTAATTTTTTACTAAATTCTCGTGATACAATTGAATTAGCACAAATATATATCAATCATATTGACAATACATCCATTATCCAAGATATAAAATTAACGGAACTTTATACATGTATTATTTATCACATTACATATACAAACGTTGAATACAAAATTTCGGACGCCTAAAAAATCAAGAAGAGTTGTTAAGGCTTATTTAACAATATCATTAGAGAGTCTGACAAGGAATTCCACAGAATAAATAGAAAGTTGTACTTATCAGTGTATGAGAGGTAAAACGAGCTAAGAGTCACTCTAAAATAATCGACGTTCGATCCTGTTTTATAATTTCGTCGTTACATCTTTACAGCTGGACTGATAGATGTAATTTAAGAAAAATGTATCGCCGTCTTGAAGTTGAACGATTCCTACCTTTGACCAATTTCCCCACTTGACGTGATACGAATTGCATTTGAGAACGGATAACGACCAAGAGTAGCGTGTGCATTCCTCTATAATTAATATAATAATCAATGACAAAAAAACTTTTATACACCGGCATATATATTCTGGTTGCAATTGTATGTGAATATGTATGAGAGACTTCCTCTTATATCTGTGTGTGAAATCTGGGAAAGGTGAAAGCATCTAATTTGCTGAAAGACTTGGATTGGAGTGCATGCGAAAGTTTTCATTGAATTTACGCAAGCGAACCTTTGTCATCCTATTATCAATTGAGTTGTCGAGCATATGATTCTTATCGCATATCATACAAATACCAAAGTGACGCGTGATTTCGAACATGTTAAGAGGATGTTGAACACCGACATAAAGCAGCTTCGTGCATTTTACACTATTTTTCTATTTGATTATGTAAAATTGCAATATATATATATATATATATATATATATATATATATATATATATATATATATATATATATATATATATATATATATATATATAT
>NW_022639459.1:3596083-3612934 GCF_010583005.1 Odontomachus brunneus | reverse complement strand
TATATATATATATATATATATATATATATATATATACACATATATATATATATATATATATGTATGTATGTATACACAGTAAAATATAAATATCAATGAATAGCGGAATATTTCATCTTATACAATTAAAAAAATTGTTTATTTACAGAATTTTTTTCGTTTTTTATATGACACGCTTTACTATTTATTGTCATTTGTGTTTTTGCTCTGAGCAATTCACAATTCTATTTGACTAACTAGAAAAACAGTGTAATATGCAAAAACATTATGTCGATATGCAGCATCCTTTTAAATGTCGCAAAGAATTATTCCTTTTATGATTAAAAAGTTTGACATTCAAAATGTAAATGATTCAGTATGACCAAATATATGGTATTACGGCTAATACATAGAATTCATATCGGCTAATTCCATTCTCTATTTATTTACAATCTATATCTCTATTAATTTATTATCAATTTCACTGAAAAAATTTTTCATTCTTTTTCACCGAAAATTCTTGGCAACAATTTCTGAAAGTTTTATAGCGATTAATTTAAGCAAAGAAAAACATTTTGTCTGTTTGCACTTGTATGTCACAGATAGCAACATGATATTTATTGTGACCTGTTTATAAAGAATTGTAATGTTTTATTAACACATACACGGATACAGCGAAAAATGATATTTTTAAACACTGTGTCAACGAATCAAACCGATCTTCACGATTTTCAAGATATTACGCAGCGTATCTTCGTAAGTGGCGTGTAATTTAACTGCGATATTAAACTTTTCTCAAACACGACGGATAATCACGAATGTTTCGATTTTTGTACATGACTTGGAAATATCCCGCTTGGGATACTGTGCAAAGATATATTTCGTTAAGTTACACGTGTAAAAATGTGTAGACTATTTTGTATAATGATTCAATATATGTGTCGTGCGACATGCTAAGGTTTTTTATTTACCATAACTTTCCCGTTAGCTTCCCGTACAACTCCTGCGATTCATTCAAATGTATGCACTCTCTAGAATATGTTAATTATGAGACTGTGCCGCTCCAATTCATGATCTAATCTATAGGTTCTCAAACTGACGGAAACTATTTTAATAAGAAGAAAGAGGACCTAAATAAGATCTAATAATACAATGATATTTGTAGACATCTAAAAATACTTCAGATAAGAAAATTAATGAGAAAAAGTCTCTATATAATTTAATCATTTTATTTTACTAGCTTAAAGACAAATCTTAATGAATATAATTGATAATATCGAAAAAAGAATGAGAAAATTTGGTGATATAGTTAAATATTTTCATACATATTGCATCAACATAACGTTTATTTGCTTCATTATTGATGATTTGTCAATAACTTACCTTTAACGACACTTGCAAAAATACAGAAGTATTACTTTAGAATGTTTACGGCTCCTGGGTACTCGCCGCGGCTATGTTGGATCGTGACGTCCAAGCGGGAAATGATACATTTCTACGTACCATTCTCGAATAAAAAGTTTTCCCTCGTCTATTTTTGAATGAAAAAGCACTTCTAATCACTTGAGCGTATTTATAAAAAGCTCTAAAAACTGTCTTTATCTGATGATAGTTGACAAATAGCCATAAAATTAACGTGATAAAATTATAAAATAAAATAAGATAAAATATGTTTAAAAAAAAGAGAAAAGTAGCATGTGTTAATTTTTCAATTTTATTGTTTATATATCTATATAAAGCGAATTATAGTTTTCAAATCATACATTGTTAGTGACAAAGGCTGCTATATGGCTTCAAAAACTGTCTCCGTTTTTAGACTAAGGTACTAAACTTCTTAACACGGTTTCGTATGAATACCTGTTTTTCATTGCGTCTATAATTACAAAAAAATTAACATCTCGGACTAAGAAATAATGAAAGTGACAGCTTCATGAGTTATGAAACCTTAATGACTAATCTACGATATGAATAATTTTCTCCATTAAGTATGATATGCAACTTTTTCCATATAATTTACTTTTCGATACAGTTATTCAAATGTTTTGAAGCTAACATCCAATTGAAACAAATTAATTGTAAAAAGCATATCAAGTAACCAGAAAGAATATTATTTCAATTCATTCGCTGCTGTTGAGATATTAGTCAGTATTCATAGTCGGATCTTATATTTAAGACCGTGTTAAGTTTAACTTTAGATGCTTTGTGCAATGAAATCATTAGTAGACCATTTACAGATGAACTTAAGACAGTCTTAAATATAAGATCCGACTCTGAATATCGGCCATTGTCACCTTCCAGGAATTTTTTTATGTATGGATTTCTTTTTATATTTTCACCGATGATTATGATAAAATTTTCAGCTAGCTGGTATCACAAAACAAAATATACTCTGCACAGTCTCAAAAACACGTCTCGAAATGATATGTGTATACTGCATGCCCTTCAAGTGCTTATGCGCTACGAATTACGCTAATCGTCATTCTATCTTTATCACTCATTACACGTGGATAGAAGATAAAATGACGCTTACAGTATGTAAATGCTCAAACGGAACGAGGCCGTAATGCACAAGTGGAAAGCATATATTCTTGCATAAAAGCATTATGTACAACATCAGGAAACCACCAATTAGTGACCTTAATTTCTATCATGGTAAAAGAAATGAGAACTCTGATTTATTTCCTTGTGCGTTGTAACATGCACATTCACATAATCATGATCGAGAGTGATCATGTGATTAGGAACTTAAATTCTTTATTTTTAAACTCTAATTTTGAAATTGATTAGAAACGAATGTTAGTACAAAAATTTCATTGTTACAATAGTGTTAGAAAAATAAAAATCAAAAAGTGGAAATAAGGAAAATTGCAAGTACAATTATGTTGGCAGAGAGATATTCCAAACAATTTATAATTTTTCATTAATAATTTCATTGAAATTGCCATAAACAAAAACTTTTAAAAGTTCTAAATGCTTCTATTAATATGTGAAAAATAAATTTTGTTACAATATACTGGAACATTGACATTTAAATTGGATTTAAATAAAATTAAATTTATTATTACATTTAATATGTAATTCTATTTTATATTTTTAATTGTATTTTGTTTATAATCTATTTCTTTTAATTTAAATAATTATATGCAACGGAGAAAAATCTAATCACTACAATATATAAAGTTGACTTTGAATAATTTTATACAATATTTTCCTTTTCTGCCAGTATCTGCCAGATCTGCCAGTAATACGTTATGAATTAAAAGAAATAAGAAAGAATGTGAAGCACCTTTTGAAAGAAACAGCGCAGGCGGTTAAAGATAGCAATCAAGAAATTATACTATTTGATATATGACATCTTTTTTCAGACACTTAACCAATGACAACTAATTTCGAAACGTTTTTTCGTGTTATATTCAAATCCAAAGAGAAAATGTTTTAGAAAAAACGATCAAAATGCAAGAAATGTTTTTTTATCATCTTTAAACACCTGTAAAGAAATAACGCAAGGCAATGGAACTTTCAGAATGGGATGAAATAAAAACTTGGACTTTCTTTTTTTTGCGAAAGAGCAATTACTTTTCTACAGTGCTCAGAGATAGTCAAAAACACTTTTTTTGCATTTTTAACTCCGTTTCCATAAAAAATTAAAGGTAATTCACAACTGTCTCTCTGACTTCTGATTTTACGGGATAAAACGTTTCGACATCAGTTGTCATTGGTTATGACTGAAAATCATGTCCGATAGTATTATCATTAAAACATATCATTGTAGGATTGATGATAACGGTCCTGAAAATATCCAAAATGTGCCCAACATAAAAGAAGAGGCCGAAATTACTAATGCGGCAGCCAATAACAATGACAAAATACAAGATTCCATTTTCACTAACGAAGATAATATCAATAAGATAGAAGAATTAGACACCAGCAACCAGCATGATATGAAGGTTTGTTTCATTGTAAACTACTTGTAATTAATATGTTATACTTAAGCTTTATCGCATTTGTACACTGAGAAAAAATCGATTTATTCGGTGATCATCCGCTGTCAAAGAAATATTTTGTCCACTGAAAAAAATCATATTCACTCAAAAAATACATCGTATTGACCTAATTATGTCAATATTGATATAATTACATTAACATGATGTAACCTTGGAGTAAATGTTTTTTCAGTGGACAAAATATTTCTTTGACAGCTGGTGACCGTTGATTTTTTCAAACTAACCGATTTTTTTCTCAGTATATATATATAATATATAAATAAACTTTTAATTATAAACTCGGAGATTCTCTTTTAAAACACGACGTGACACGTCTTCGCAAGGCCAAGGCTCCAACGTGACAACCCACCGTTGTTTACAATCACTCCTCGTAACCAAGAGACATCGGTTACCAGTTACACAAAAGAGAAATGAATTGAGAACAGTTACACAAAAGAGAAAGGAATTGCAAGTTATACACATTCAGTTGTTGCTTGACGGGGACGAGACACCCAGTGTCACGGACGTAACAATATATATATATATATATATATATATATATATATATATATATATATATATATATATATATATATATTGTTACGTTCGCGCACTCTCAAGGAATGAAACAACGCACGTTTAAGAAAGAACGTAAACTTTTAATTATAAACTCGGAGATTCTCTTTTAAAACACGACGTGACATGTTTTCGCAAGGCCAAGACTCCAACGTAACAACCCACCGTTGTTTACAATCACTCCTCGTAACCAAGAGACATCGGTTACCAGTTACACACAAGGGAATTGCAAGTTATACATTCAGTTGTTGCTTGACGGGGACAAGACACCCAGTGTCACGGACGTAACAATACACACACACACACACACACACACATGAGTTTCATATAAACTGCATTTATTTTTTATTTGTATGTATATAAATGGTTGAATGTAAAATTTGTATTAGGTATTGCTAAATACTTACTGTTGCAGTGTACAGGGTGTTTAGTAACTCATAAAGTCAGTGGAAGCGTAGAACTAATGCCGCTAGAGCGGTATTTCTTTTCTCTCGCCGCGCGCCGGCTTTTATTTCTATGACAACAGTGGAAAGTAGCTGCCAGCGCGCGGCGAGAGGAAAGAAATACCGCTGTAGCTGTATGCTAATTCGTCTCATATTTTCTATGAATAACTCGGTCATTTTTACGATTTTTGTAAAATGATATTTGACTTTTTTCTTTAACTTAATCAGTTTTACGCCTCCATTGGCTATGGCTTTATAAGTTACCAAACACCCTATATACTATATATACGTTGAATAAAATATAATTAAATTTAAACAAATGTTAGTTTAAATGCAACATATTGTTTTCTTGTGAACATATTCTGTGAACATATTAGTTTCAATTAAGTAATTATATATCTAAAATTAAACTTATTTCTTTAATTTTACATGATAATTGCTTAATTTAAACAAATATATTCACAGTGGCATTTAAAATAACATTTTGTAAATTAACATTTTGTACATTTTTTTTTATTGTATATAGTACATTGCAATAGTAAATATTGATCAATACTACCTTATGATACGAATATTATTGAATACTTAGTATTCATCAATACTAAGTATTGCCCAAAAAAGTGTTGGCCAATTTAGTATTAAGCAATACTAAGTATTGCGCGCTCAATACTATTTTTCAGTATTCATGAATACTTAGTATTCATCAATACTAAGTATTGCCCAAAAAAAATTGGCCAATTTAGTATTAACCAATACTAAGTATTGCACGCTTAATAGTTTTTTTCCGTAAGGGTACTCAAGTGGCTTGAAGTGTCTTTTTATACAAATGTTTTTTTATTTGAAAATAGCAAGCAAAAATTTTGCTTTTTTTGTTTTTTTTTGTTCTTTTCATTATCTTCTTTGACGCTTTTTTTCTTATTTTTTTATTCATTCCATTCTATTTTTTGTAATATTAAAATATGTATTTTGTAGTATAAAATTTATTCTTTATGGATTGTTCATTAAATAAAGATAACAATAATAATAAAATATATCTAATAGATATCACTTGATCTTAAATTGAACAAAACATATACGACACAAAACATAATACGAAATACTTGTATTTATTCTGATAAATGAAAGTTAATTCAATTTTACAGATTAGATTTAAGTTTATTATCTCCAGTAGGAGATTGTTCTTATCCTTTCATACTGTATTTATCTACTCTTGTATGATTATCTTATTTTATCTCACCTTGTTATATCCAGCATCTTTATCTTATCTGTGACATATATTGGGAGTACAAATTAGTTCGGTCCGTTTTCAAAAGATGGTTCTGGCTGTTATGAATGTTTCATAGTGACAGCTGATTTCGGTAGTTTCAGAGAGGTTAGACATCTGTCAATAATATTCAGTTTATATCGTTTTGAGTTTCATACAAAACCCCTATTTTTTTACTATGTTGAATATGTCAAATTTTGTGTTAACTAAGCAGCATTTGCGGGAGGTTTTTGTTTTCAGCTTTAATTGGAAGAAAAGTGCAGCTGAAGCGCATCGAATGCTTGTAGAAGTTTATGGTGACAATGCTCCAACTGATAAATCATATAGGGAATGGTTTCGACGTTTCAAGAATGGTGATTTCAGCGTTGAAGACAAGCCTCGCTCTGGACAGCCAAAAAAATTCGAAGACAAAGAATTGGAAGCATTACTCGATGAAGATCCGAGTCAAACGCAAGAGAAGCTTGCAGAATCATTGGGAGTTACGCAACAATTGATTCGTTTGAGCCGTGCATTACGAGAAAAACGGCCGGAATACGAGCAAAGACATGACAAAGTTATTCTTCTGCATGATAACGCTCGGCCTCATGTCGCAAAAGTCGTAAAAAATTATTTGTAAACGCTCAAATGGGATATTTTACCGCATCCGTCGTATTCGCCGGACATTGCTCTTTCTGATTACTGGTTGTTCTGACGGATGCAACACGATTTGGCAGGTCACCGGTTCACTTCTTTCGCAGAAATCGAAAATTGGCTCCTAACTTGGATCGCCTTAAAAGACGAGAAATTTTTTCGAGATGGAATTCGAAAATTGCCTGAGAAGTGGGAAAAAGTAGTAGCCAGCGATGGACAATACTTTGATTAATCTGTTCATTCATTTTGTTCTGAAATAAATGCATTTTTGATCACAAAAACGGACCGAACTAATTTATACTCCCAATATGTATATCTACGCTCACATATTTAGCAAAGTGCGCAGATTGGCAGCAAATTTGATTAGAATTCCATACCAAACCATAGTCATCTGTGTCTGCATTCAGCTCATGTTTTAACCATGCGAGTAGATTGGCAGCAGAAACCGCGAAGATTCTGTCACGCAGCACGATCTGTTCGGTTTCTGCTGCCGTCAGATCATTACAGGTTCTACTCAATTTCTGCCATCAATCTGCTCAGATTTCCTATCAGTAGGCTCTGTCACATTTCTGGCCGCAATTTGACAACATAATCAGGTATAACAAATCCTGTGTTGAATTTGTTGCCTTTCTGCTATCAAAAATTTATAGTAGGTTCAAAATCTATTTACGCAAGTTTGCCTATCTGGGTAGATAATCGCAGTGATTTACCTGTAAGTCTTATCTGCAATCACAGTCTGTATGTACAAACAAGTTTAATTAGAATAACTGATAAGAAAATAATAATTAAGTGAATAATAATTCTATTGATCTCTCTCTTTCTCTCTCTCTCTCTCTTTCTGTCTCTCTGCAATATATTTATCTAGAAACTATTTTGATTGCACATATACGATTTCTGTTAATAATTTAAGTGAACATGTAAAAACAGATAATATATTCAAGCTGTTTTCTCAAAAGCTCCCCAGATAGCATAGAGAAAAAGAATTCAGTCGTATATCATCAATTCTGAATTCATTTTTAGATGCGAAAAGAATTCTTTTCACTGAACTGAACTCTGAAGAATTAGTGACATACGACTGAATTATTTTTGAATTATCTGTGCTATCTAGGTCTATTAAAAATAATAACTCCGATAAGAAAATACGAGACACTTTTTGAAATATCATATTGTATAATTTTTTCAATATTCTAAAACAATCTTCAATCATTTTCACAATGCAGTAATAACTTATGTAATATATATTTCCATTATTAAACTACTAAAGCACACACATTACAAAATTTCATTATTAAATATAAAATCTCCTCATACATGCATCCTCTCATACACTTTCTGATATGATTACCCCTCATTTTCAATACAATTAATTTGGGATGCACTCATTTTCATTATTGCCTCCATATCTTCGTCGATGAAAATTTCGTTTCTATGAATTTAGTTAGCCGATGGATCGCTCCAAAAAAACGGTCCCCACAGTTTATAATTTCATTAATAAAGAATTAGGAAAGAGGGGATTGTGAACAAATAGAAACTCGAATAAAATTGAACGGTGACCCACACGGCAAGAATCGATCGTGCATTTATACAGCATGTACCTGAATTTCTATCAAAGTTAATTTATGGAAGGATCGATAAGTATATGCTGCTCGAGGATGGGAGGTGAGCGTCCGTTATCATCGAGCTACCGGTTGCAAGCATGCTTCACGCGTCGCTCGTCCATACGATCGTCCCCAGTGGAAACGAGTCATTCAGTGAAGTTCGAGCGGCCGTGACGCTCGCATCAGACCTGTGCGTCACGCAGAACCCGCTTATATCTCGGCAGGATCAAGCACGACCTTCTAATGTATCAGACGATTAGACGACCTCGACAGGTCGCGTTCGAAACTACGAAGATGGCCAGATTGCTGTTGCTTATCTTGGCGATTCTGATGAGCGGCGACGCCATCCACGCGCTGATCAAACAACCAAACTACTGGCAATTAAGAGAACAATTGCTAATGGACGAGAAGAGATTAGCACTGGGCGGTGATTTGGAGCTCGGACCCGTCGAAGTCAAAGCTAATCAAGTCCTGATGGCGGCTAAAAATCGGGAGATCTTGAACGGTTCGATATTTTCCTTCATAATCGCGCGTGAACATGCGACCCGGTCGGCTACTGACAAGTCGTAAATTCTTATAATTATGTAAATCGTGCATCGTTAAGGTCCATGACTATTTTAATTGAGTGAGAATTTTAAAGATGACATGTGCGGTGAAAGAAATGTTCGAGAGGAAGATTGTATTTTTAAATTGCCGATTGACCGGTCTGTGCGTCTCCTCTTTGCCATTTCCTTCTACGCAAGGTGTTTTGTAACAAATGATGTAATCAAAAAAGTGATAATCCTACGTAAATAAATTAATAGAAAATATACTCTCTCTAAATTTGGTTATAAATACTGCATTGTAATCGGTAAAATCTCGCTGAAAGGATCAGTTAATATTACTGATTGTTACTGATTGTAACTGTTATTGATTAGTGTGTTTACTATTTACATTAGTAAACGTGTTTACATTAGTGCGTCTTCACTGGAAATCAGTAAATTTGTTGCAAATCAAAGTATACTATTTTGACTGATCTTTTCATGTTTCTTACTGTTTTAAAACGTCATTTAAAAATATAATTCATACGTCATTTAAATTATAATTTATACGTTTTAAATATGTTAAACAACGTGATTTAAAAACCAAAGAAACATGTACAAAAAACTTAGCTAAATTATATGTTTAAAAATAACACATTTAGATTTGTAATGTAATCATTAATTACTGGTGAAATATTACTGTTATTGATTCATTCAGAAATATTTTTTTCCGATTCACTTTAAAAAAGTATATAGCTATATTATTAGAATAATAATTCATCTTTTCTGTAAGAGATAAAGAACTTCCTTCTAAAGAGATTTGATTCTATAATCTTTATGGTCGTGCCACCCATTATAAAACACCCTGGAAAATCGATTCACGAGTATGATATAAAATAGCTATGGTATAAAATAGCTTCCAAAATTCTTAAAAATGTCGCTTTAATTGCGTGAGTTCTGTCGCTATGATGCTAATTCGATTATTCAAAGCATTTGTACTGCAGAGCACATCTCTCGAAGTAAAGCCTGTGGTATTTCGGTTCTTGAGCTTGCTCACGTCGGGTAATAATTGACATATTAAAACTGCTGTCAATAACCTTATGTAGAAACTCAAAACCACATCGTTGCGATAAACAGCCTTATCGAATGCTACGGTAAGAATTATCGGACGACTCCCCGGAATAGGGAATAATATTTATCTACGAAATTTTTCAGTCACCGGATCTTTCATGCACTGCGCGTTTTCCCGTAGGTTTTCGCACCGGCGACAGTTTCCTGCCGGCGCGCAATTTCATGGAGGTGATACCGGAAATCGAGAAGTCCGAAGTCTTCAAGATCCTACGCGAGCTACCCAAAGGCGCCATCCTCCATTGCCATGACACCGCTATCGTCTCCCACGAGTATAAACTCTACAATATCACTTATCGCGACAACCTGTACATTTGCAACATTAACTCTACCCTGCGCGCCAAGTTTTTCGACGTCCCTGATAATGAGTGCGACTGGCGATTGCTGAGCGACGTGCGCCAAGACCCGATGCAGGCCGACGCTATCAACAAGAAGATCGCGAAGGAGATGACGATGATCACGCAAAATCCTCGCAGTGCCTACGATACCGTCGACAAGGCGTGGAAGAAGTTCATGACCATTTTTAACTTCGTCGGGCCGATGCTCACCTACAGACCCGTCTACGAGGACCAGTTCTACCAAGCCCTACAGGATTTCTACGACGACAACGTCATGTATGTGGAATTGCGAACGACGTTACCCTCGTTGTACGATCTCGATGGTAAGACGTACGGACCACTGGAGGTCGTGAAGGTCCATAAGGACGTCGCTGAAAGGTAAGGCATTTAAGACATTTAAATTTCTTGTTATTTTACTTTTTTTATGATTTAACGTACCATTCGTAACGTTCAAATCAACATAACGTTCCATTTAATCGGATAATTCATATTTAATAATGTTATCCTGTCTCTCTTGTAAAAGTAAAAATTACTCGAAATAGATTGTTTTTATAGATAATTATTATGTAATGTTTGTTTTTCTTTTATCATATGTAGATAAATATCCCATGATATGCCCGCTCTTTTGTCATTTTTAACTGGGAACTATAATTACGGACTCCCCAGTGTTACATCACATAATTTACGCCAATCGCGTTAAAAAAATTCTGTGTATACGTTCATATAATACGTATATGTAATAAACGGATGCAACACAGATTCACGAGGGACCATCCCGACTTCGTCGGTGTTAAGCTCATATATGCTCCGTTGCGAGCCGTCGACGCCGGACAAATAGATAATTATCTGGAAATAATGGCGCAGCTGAGGAGAGATTATCCGGACTTCGTGGCTGGTTTCGACTTGGTTGGCCAGGAGGACAAAGGACAGCCCCTCACTACGTTCGCGGACAAACTGAACGCTGTCGATCCACAGATTCAGTTCTTCTTTCACGCCGGGGAGACTGACTGGAATGGATTATCCACCGACATGAATATCCTCGACGCTTTCTTACTCAACACTAAACGCATCGGTCACGGGTTAGTAGCATAATTCTGAATTTTTAAAAATCGATTTACGATGTTCTCGATTATCTATAAAATTATTCAACTGGATCTCAGCTTACTTAATTGTCTGCTTAAAAATTCAAAGAGGAAAACTATATAAAGCATTTTATACTGTAAAAATTTTATACTGTAAAAATAACATTAATATAATGTTATGAATAGTTGGTGTTTATTAGATAATATAAAAATATTCCGATCACCGTGCCATATACATGATCTAATAATTATACCTGATATATATAATTGACCAAAAGTTTCATAATATATTTCTAGTTGCGCCAGATACGGTCGTTCAGAAATATTTAATCGTATCGCGTTGTTGCCTCTTTGTGACGAATTTAGAAAAAATATTCATACATGAAATATTCTTTGAACTATATGATTCATACATGAAATATTCTTTGACTTATATTATTTAACAGTCAATTCAATACAGAAACAGACTTCGCAAGTGTCAACAATTGTACCTTTTTAGATACGCGTTAACAAAGCATCCGCTCTTGCGGGACTTGGTAAAACAGATGGATATCGCCATAGAGGTGTGTCCCATCTCGAATCAGGTTCTCAGTCTCGTGGACGACATGAGGAATCACCCGGCTGCCAGCCTGTTCGCGTCGGGATCACCCGTGGTAGTCTCCAACGACGACCCCGCGCACTGGGGCGCGAAAGGACTGAGCTACGACTTTTACGAGGCCTTCATGGGTATCATGAGCGCGAACTCGGATCTCAGAAGTCTCAAGAAATTAGCGTTGAACTCGCTGACTTACAGCAGCATGAACAGCTCACAAAAACAGGACGCGATTACGCGATGGAACATCAAATGGGACACCTTCGTGACGAAGTTGGCTGAACTGTCCAATTAAAAGATAATCAAGCCGATTAAGATTAAGATCACGAACTACATAAAGTATTTTTACCTTCTCACTCTTATTATCAGTAAGAATAATCGATATCCCTTAAATACCAATTAACAGTAACATTACATCAATATTATAATTTCTCAATTAACTTAATTTTATTAGTCCCTTAATAAATCCCTTAATTATATTATTTAATTATTAATTATGTTATTACGTCAGTATTGACTCTTAATTTTGATAGTTTGACGAACTTCCAAGTTTATTGTCCCAAATCTAATGCCCGTTTCTGTCAATTTTAATTAACTTAATCGGCTGGCTATTACAACGGAATCAACCAATCACATCTGTCAGTTCCGACTAACGAGAAATGCGTTTGATCAATTCCGTTGAAATAAGCAACCGGTTAAGTTAAAGCTAGTAGAAACGAGCATAAGCTACAAATTTTTCAAGTCACTGCATAACGCATTTTATACTGTAAAAATTTTATACTGTAAAAATAACATTAATATAATGTTATGAATAGTTGGTGTTTATTAGATAATATAAAAATATTCCGATCACCGTGCCATATACATGATCTAATAATTATACCTGATATATATAATTGACCAAAAGTTTCATAATATATTTCTAGTTGCGCCAGATACGGTCGTTCAGGAATATTTAATCGTATCGCATTGTTGCCTCTTTGTGACGAATTTAGAAAAAATATTGTTATCAAATAAAACTGTTAACGCATTACATCTTTTTCATTCTTACAAGTTCATGTTTGCGTTTACGTCACGAGTATGTGCGAACGTAGACAGTGAGTATTACATCCATAGAACTATTAGAACCGTTGAAATATAAATCTCGACTACTTTATCATTAACGAAGCGTTACTGCGAAGTTTTTTTTCGCACATGGCCAGTAGATTATGCTCGACGGGAAAACCTGTTATTGTAAATGTAGATTATTCGCGAGGATACTGCGTTACATAATATACGGCTGATTAATTTGCGATCTGCCGCGGGAAGTTGAGTGAAAGGCCTTACAGATCTGTTGAAATAAAACTGAATTCAGCATCGCTACAACGCATAACGGATGACATTTAATTACATTCGTGTCGATTGTTATTCAACTGTTGTATTTTTGTAATGATCCCAATATAACTATACACAGGCTTATGTACAAGAGTGCTGTGTATATAAAATATCGATACATTAGTTTACAGACGTGAACATTCAAGTGCTTCTCTTTAAAAAGCCTTATTATCGGTACTTAACACATCTGCAAAATAATACATCAATACATATATGCATATATAACTACGTACAAAATCAATATCATGTTTTCTTTTTGTTATACGACGCAAATAATTAATTCGACGCATGTTGCAGGAGGTTAAAAGCCGAGTAAGACGTCTTAAAGATCTAAGGAAATGAAATTGCAGTTACGTCATTACAATATTTGTATATCTTCGCACACAGTCTTTTTTTTTTTTTTAATATTTGTCTGAATATTCAGAGTATTCAAGAAGCGCCAATGCGCTTTAAATGTGCATTTTAATTAATATTAAAAGCGCATTGTAAATGTACATTTACAGCGCATTTTGTCCCGCATTAAAATTGCGTTTAATGCACATTATGGCAGCGTATCCAAAAAATATTTTTCGTGTGTCTTGTTTGCTGGTATCTTGCGAATTTATGTTTCTGCAATGTTTCTGCAATATTGCATTGCTATGTACAATATTGAAACGTTGCAGTATTGTTGCTGCAAGCGTCTGTGCTGTATGAGTTGTTCTTCTAACATTATTTTTTATTAAATAAATGACAAACATTGAATCAACTACAGATATGGCATTCTGTCACATCGACATTTCATTAACATGAGGAATTTCATCTGGAAAACTTATTTGAGAATCTCACTTAGGAAACCTAAGCGAAATATCCAATAGGAATCCCAGTTGGGTTTTCAACTGGAATTTTTCAATAAGAAGCACCCATTCTTATGCTTCAATATGCATAAATTTTTTAAACTAGTACAGCCATTTCATTAAAAAGGAAAAAACTTAAACATTTTGTATCACTATACATCAGTTTAGGAAGTTTTATGAAAAAGAACAGGTCTTTTATAAGCAAGCAATAATTTGTGGTTTGACGATGTATCACGTAAAAAATTATTCATTTATTTTATAAAACTTGTTATTACGAAATGCATAAATATCGCATTAATTTTAGTGCATTTTAAACATACAATTAATGCCAATACAGTTCAAAGTCAATGCAAAGTGAATGCGCATTAAAAACATTGGCGCTTCTTGAGTAGCAACGATAACAATAAGATCGAGAATCTGATCGAGATCTGTTTCTCATTGATTTTAGCAATATTAAACTGTTAATAAGCTAGCAATTGTTTTACACATATGAACTCTTTGCGGTAAATATAAATATATATATGTTTATTTATATATTTAGTTGCTTCCAACTTACCCAAGTAAAAGTGTCCAAACACAGTGTGAATAGTCCGTGATAAGAAAATACGAATCCTTTCTGGCTGTTTATCATAATAAGTACCAAAGATCTGCGTTCTCGTGGCGTCGCCATTGTCCAATCGCTAAAATAAATAGCGTTCGCGATTCTTCTGCTCTACAAACAGCAACTGCACATTAATATTATTTTTTATTATCAATATAATCTTGTCAATTTTCTTTTCACAAAAAAACTGACTCTTGATAACAATTTTGAATATAAATAATTGAAGTGTTATATTAATCGTGTTTTACCTTTAATTCAAGCTCATTCCCATACCAACAGTAAAAAAATATTTGTAACATTATGCCGCTAAAGTATAATAGCAGAGAAAAAAACTCGGCGCTAAAGAGTTTTGTCTGCAAAAGAAAACAAGCAGAATTGAAAAGCAAACGATGTCGAAAACAATAGAACGCAATAGAACTGTGAACCTCTTTTATGTAAAGTAATAAATATTTATTATGTGCTTAGTCAAAAGTGAAAATTAGATAAATTACGTGTAAGAAACACGCTCTAAGAGATATGATAAAATACAAATTCCGTACAAATTTTTCTTTTTCTCAACCTTCGTTATGAGGAAAATGCTGGTGCAGAAAATGATCAGACTGAAGAAGAAGAGGATCGTCACCGTCCAAATGAACAATGTCTCTACTCCTTTCACAAAAGCATACACGAGTACATGATGCTTGACGCACTCTTCAATCGACGTATTCGATCTCTTCTCCGAAGTTACAAGATCGTCCGTTAGTCGACGACAGATCAACTCGATTTGTCCGCACGCGTGTATAGTCAAGCCATAAACAAGGGAATCGAAGGAAACGTTGAGCATTATTGCGTAAAAAATCGCCGCAGCTTGCTGCAGATACGTCGCCGCGTATGGAAGTAATCTCGTAATGGAATAAGGGATATACGATTTCAATGGCAGAACTCGTTCTCCCGTAACTGCTTCTAGAGCCGGCGTGATTATTAAACCCAGACCAGTAGCATGCGATATTATCAGGAAGGAGAGAGTGCTCCACTTAGCTGTTACGGATCGTTTCGATTTATGTCATTAACAAGTTCACTACCAGCGTCATATATACAGGGTGTCTTACAATCACCGTAAGATATTTTAATAGCATATTCTGAAGGTAAAGTAAAGTAAAAAATCATTATAAAAATAGCAAAAATGTCAAGGCTATAATAGTTTTTGAATTATAACCGATCAAATATTACTAGTAATATCGCGTAGAATTCGCGCGCTCAAGCCCGTAGTTACACAGCACACACATCGTTTTATCATTTGTTATCGATTTCACAGTTAATATTGATTTTTGCTACACAGCTGATTCCTAAAAACATTAATAATTATTATTGTTAGAATTATTAAATTTAATAATTTTACACTTAAGAAATAAGGATTTTTGCAATTTTTGACATAAAAAGTAATCATGGAAAATAATTTATTATTATTTTTGTTGTTCACATTTTATGAGGAGTGAAATCGTATAATTCTAATAAAATAAGGCAATAAGATTAATTTGTCCAGAGTTCTTAAACAATTTAAACTTTTATTAAAATCTTGATATACTGAAATTATAAGATCCGAACTAAGATAATAAAAATTTTAAAAACTGTGGACAAATTAATCTTATTAGAGATAAGCCGAAATTGTAGAAAACTCCTTTGAATAACAGTAAGATTTGAAAATGGCATATAAGGAGCAAGCACGGATGTCTTAGTGCTATTAGATATTAATACTACTTTTTAATATTAATATAATAGTGGGAGGATAATATGTCCAGCATGTTAAACGCACATATCAAAATTTCTTTGATTATCGTACGCGGCGAATCAACCTTCCACACTTAGACCAATCCTTAAGTCCCAATTTTTATATATATATATATATATATATATATATATATATATATAT
>NW_022639459.1:3577177-3596073 GCF_010583005.1 Odontomachus brunneus | reverse complement strand
ATATATATATATATATATATATATATATATATATATATATATATATATATATTTATATTCCCAAAACCCTCATTAAATCGATGACTCAAATAGATTCATTATATATGTTGCGAAAAAACTGGCGGAGGCAGGTCATCGGTTTAATGAGGGTTTTGGGAATATAAATATATATATAAAAATTGGGACTCAAGGATCAGTCTAAGTGTGGAAGGTTGATTCGCCGCGTACGATAATCGAAAAAATTGCGATACGTGCGTTTAACATGCTGGACATATTATCCTCCCACTATCATATTAATATTAAAAAGTAGTATTAATATCTAATAGCAATAAACATCCGTGCTTGCTCCTTATATGCCATTTTCAAATCTTACTGTTAATCTTATTGCCTCGATTTATTAGAATTATTCAATTTATTACTCCTCATAAAATGTGAACAACAAAAATAATAACAAATTATTTTACTACTACTTTTACTCTACTTTATTTTTAAAATACGCTATTAAAATATCTTACGGTGGTTGTAAGACACCCTGTATATGACGCACTAATTTATCACTTCAAGTTCATTTTCAATAAAAATTTTCAATTTTACATCCAGAAAAATACATTCAAGTAAATATTACTTGTTTTAAATATTTCATAATGATTATATATCTACAACTTCGATGAAGTTTTATAATATTCTTATAAAAAAAAAATTAATTTTTTTTTGGGATACATAATAATGAAATTTTCCAAAATATGATGAGTATATTTTAGAATTATTATCTCAAGAAAAAGAAATATAATCTTAAGAAAATAAAAAGTAAAAGTGAAAAAATGAGTCATAAAAATTAGAAAAATAAATAAAAAATTAGACGGTCGTTCCATGGTGCAAAACAAATTTCAGCCGGATCACGTGCGTCTTGATGATGTCAGGATTTTGGCAATTATTTCAGTACCTTTCCGACTATGCGCTTCTATGATCAGTCTCTCCTTAAAGTTCCTCGGCTGACACATTTTAACGCGCAGACATTCCAACAACGTCGACAGTTGGTCCCTTCGTAATAAGAAGTTTGCGTATTTCAGACACAAAGTTACAAAAGTTGACGTCAGGAAAAGTACTTCCGTCACGTCGTCGATGTGATTGCGCATGCGAATCAACTCGATCACCTCGGATATCGTCAACTGATATATCAACAGGAGAACCGCGTACCTACGAGCACCAATATTGTAATCAAGAATTTTCAAAACAAACGATCTGAGATTGACACTATTTTCATCTTTAAAACATACATTTTTTAAATAACTTTCACTTGTTTAACTCAAGGGATACAGATCTTCTGATTTGCTTACACAGATTTGCATGGTATTGGCTTGCATTGGCCTTCTAATTTAACTCTTTTTTTTATGATATCCGCCTTATTTTTATCACAGTCGTGTCTTGCTCATCTCTTCACTTATAAATACCTGTAACAAGAATGCAAGAAAGCGAGAACGATATTCTGGTCCTTTTGTTCCTTCCACGCGCCGCAGAACCATAGAACTTTGAAATTCACAGGCAGGATATCCATAATCTCTTCGTGTTATCACCCTTGTGTCGCTTAGTCTAATTTCAGTCGATATACATATTCTTTTCCGTATCTAGATAATGTATAAGAGTCGAGACGTTCGTATAAAAATGACGGGAAATCGCCGCGTCATTCCGGCGCGGCGAACTTCATTATTAATAGCGTGCGTGCCATATTATCTCGAACGCATTTGAAATTTTAATACGGTCGATGGAGTGTTCCTTCTCGAGTTTTTCCTCCACATTGCAAAGAGAAGGAAAAAATGAATATATTTGCCTATATGTTCTCGACATAATAATAGGAGTGCCGTAATAGACGACGCATGTCGTGCCTATCGTTGACAGAGTATATGTACTCAATGAGGCTTTCTATTAATACTTGATGAAGTATTAAATATCGACGTTCTCTATGCTTCACGAATAAATTACGTGTATGAGGGACTTCTTGCTGAAGATCGTTGTGTAGGACGCGAACGAAATTATACTACGTGATATGCATAAATACTTAATAGTTTCAGTAATCTAGAAAAGTTTCTATTTCAAAGGATTTTTACGTTTGCTTGAGGTACACGGATGTAAAAAGGACGGCATGCAATGCGTTGTTTTCTCTAAAAATACATATCTGCTCTGTCACATCGACGACTGTTGCAGGACGTTGAAAGTGGAATAGGACGTCTTCAGTATCTGCAACACAATCGTCTTCATTTCGTCATTGCTATCGAGTTATCCCAGCAAACACAACGTTACATGTAACATACATGTTAGTTATAATTTCCTACTCAACAATGTAACTGTTATATAACATACGTGTTATATAACAATTATATTGTTGAGTAAGAAATTACAACTAACATGTATGTTACATGTAACGTTGTGTTTGCTGGGACATGTATCGCACGCCATCGTCGTCATGAACTTTACCCAGGTGAAAGTATCGAGAGCCAAGTTGAAGATGCCGTAATAGGACAGCTTCAGTCCCCTCTGACTGATGGTCATCACGAACAGCAAACTTCTGCGATCTCTCAACGTGGCGGTCGTCCAATCGCTCGAGTAAACAGCGTCACCGATGCTTTTGCTCTACGCACGCGACAAAAAAATTCCTTATCAGCCACCACGGTAAGCTCCCAAGCTTCGGACGATCTATGTACAATTCGGAACAGAATTGTAGATACAGATAGTGTATAATAAGAAAAAATCAACGCAAAGAAGAAAATATAAAGAAATGCAAAGAATCCAAATAGCACGCGAATGTCTTTCAGATATCCCAAAGACATTCTTATTGGATATCCTGAGGATATTATGTTGTGATCTACGTACTTCTTCAGAATGTTTCAAAGAATATCACAAGTGAACGTTTCAAGTATGAAAATCCTCAGGATATTCTATTTTAAAGTTCTAAGAATGTCTGTAGTATTTCGTTATAGTTTTATGAACGCGATTCCGATTGCACAGATATCCTCTCGATTTCGGATCAGAGATCATCCAAAAACGAGCTTGAGAGCAGACAATCACCCGTCGATTCGGATCACCTTCAGTTGCAGCTCGTTTCCATACCAGCAGTAGAAGAACACTTGAAAGAGCATGCATCCGAGATACAAGACCAACGAGAGAAATCCGACACTGAGAAGCCTCTTCTGCGAAGTAAACTTCTGGTCAGTATACTCGCACGGCGATATGTGCCGCACTTTGCGTACTAGATACTTCAGCAGTAGCGGTGTTTCTTTTATTACCGACGACCTGTTGTGCGCTATACAAAAACAAAAATACACTCTGATGTGTTCGATTTTTACAACGCCCGTTAAACCATAACCTAAATAGCACAATATACCACAGAAACACGAGATCTGTTTTATATAACCTTGGACATCTGGAAAATACTGGTGCACAGGGTGACCATGCTGAAAATGAACAAAATCGTCACGGTCCACACGAACAGCGACTGTATCCTGCGCACTAACTCGCGTACGTGCAGGTGGTGCTTCACGCATTCGTCGATCACCGCCGCTCTGTTCGATTTGGTCCGGTATTGATCGGTGTCGAGATGATCCTTGAAGATCTCCGACAGCCGGTGGCGCAGCAGGTCGATTTGCCCGCAGGCGTGAAGAATGAAGCCATAAACGAGGGAGTCGAAGGAGACGTTGAGCAGGACCCCGTAAAATATAGCAGCCACGTGCTGCAAGTACGTCGCCACATATAGGTACCAGCCGGATATGGAGTATGGCATATACGTCTTGAAGGGCAACGGTCTGTCGGTGTCCTGCGGCCCCACAATAGGAGCGAACACGAGAGCCCAGCAAGTAGCTTGAGATATGCTCATGAAAGTCCTGACGCACCACTTGGCTGCAAGTAACACACAGGTTGTTGCACTTACTTGCAGATCAGTACAATGAGTTATCTATTTATTTCGCTGGCAGGTGCGCGTACACAGAGAATTGAATTAAATAAATGTTTCTTTGGAATATAGCCCAAATAAATTTTTTGATTGACACAACAAAAATATTTCTTTGGAAATAAATATTTTTGTTGCGTCAAATAAAATTTTATTCAATCAATCAAAAAATTTGTTTGGACTATTTACAAAGAAGTGTTTGATTCAACCAAGTCGTTCTCTCTGTGTAGTTGTACGCTATCTCACAAGTAAACTTACCCAAAAGTTACACCCTGATTTCTTTCTAGTTTGGCACAAATGTAGAAGTAAAAAAAATATTTAGGTCATATTTTTTAATTTTGACCCACTTTAGTTTTACGGGCAATTTACAGCTTTTTAATGTTCTCATCAACAAGCATGCAACAAAAATGTATAAGAAATAAAATTGAATATAGGCGTTTTTTATTTGCTGATTATGAATATAAAGCCAAATGTATAAAATTATTTGTATAAATAATAAAATATTGAAACAAAACATATAAAAAGTTGAAAAAAATTATTTATATAAATAATTTTTCGGTTTGACCGAGATTCGAACTATTTTTGACTAATTTAGCACAGATTTGAAATATTTTGATTAGAATCTCGGCTAAAGAAATTTAAAATGGTTCATGTCTCAGTTATGTCGATTTTGTTAAAATTTTAATTAAAATTGCCGGATTTCTCGGTTTGGCCGAGATTCGAACCATTTTTTACTAATTTTAGCATAGATTTAAAATATTTCGGTTGAGATCTCGGCTAAAGAAATTTAAAATGGTTCATATCTCAGCTATGCCAATTAAAGCTATGCCGATGTTAAAATTATTTAACTATATCTTGTATTCAATTTTATTTCTTATGCATTTTTGTTGTGTTTGTTGATGATAAGAGTAAAAATATTAAAAAGCTAAACTGCCCGTTAAACTCAAAATACCAAAATAAAAAAATATGACCTAAATATTTTTTGTACTTATACATTTGTGCCAAATTAGAAAGAAATCGGAGTGTAGATTTAAAAATCTTTTGGGTAAGTTTACTTAAATTTAGTAGGTCTTGACAGAATGCTCATTTGCGCGCTCTTTTTCCTATGAAGTTCCAAGTGAACATTCCTACCGAGAAAAACCTATCGAGATTGCGCACCATTACATGCACCTGCCTGCGAAACGCACAGGCAAACCATCGTACTGATTTGTATATAAGTGCAACACCCTGTACATTTCCAGATGCACATTTCCAATGCATGATCTTTAAGTGTATTTCTTAAAATAAAATATTATAATATTACAATTTTGAATTGAGTTGATTTCAGAATCTGTGGAAGATCACGAGGGATAACGAGTGATTATTGCGTTAAAAAGTATCGATATTCTAATCTAGACATAAAATTTGGACACAACTTTTAGAAATAATCTCCAGAACAGTCGATCATCACAATAGAAGAAAAGGGAAGAAAGAATTCCTGTTTGTCTACCTTTACGGTCGTATTTAATTAGGATCATCTGTTCCTCGAAATTTTTTGGTTGGCACGTCTCACCCCGGAAACAATTCAACAGCGTCGACACTTCGCCTCGTCGCACTAAGAAGTTTCCGTATTTAAAACACAAGGCTACATAAGTTAGTGTTAGGAAGAGACCCTCTGTTATATCCTCAATGTGGTCGCGTGTCCTCACAAGTTCGATCACTTCCGATATCGTAAACTCGTATATTAAAATCACTATAGCGTATCTAAAAGTTTCATTTTCACAACATCCAGTGAAAAATATATAGTCTAATTCAAACGTTATAAAAGAAATTAATCAACGGAGAGAATTACAATATCACATCATTATCATACCTGTAGCAAAAATTCAAAAAACGAACGAAAGGATTGCTCTCTTTTCGCTCACTCCACGCGCCGCAGAACCACAACACTCGAAAGTTCAGCGGCAGTATGTCCATAATTTCGATGATATTGCACCCGGACAGCAATCACCCACTCGTCATGTCTCGCTGTACTTCGAAATGTCGCAACTCAGGTTGTGGAAAAAGAAAAAATGCAGCGAGACGTATATTGTCTACGATCATCTTCGTGAATTAGTGATGACGCCGTTAGAACGTTCTGAACGTTCCTTAACATTTCATGCATCGTTGAATAGCGGACGGAGCTCCATATGCGGATTTCCTCTTTTAGCTGTATATTTTCCCTCTAGCCGTCATATTTATTTTGAATACTCTTCTCTGGGCGAAGACGCAGCTGTACATTATTTTTATAAATTATGTGATCGCGTAATGTATACTTTCTATGCGAAGTAGAGATGCAGGATAGATAAATCGGGATATTGGGAGTCCAGTGAAGGATATATTATCGAAGTGCCATTACTTTCAATGGGATTTATTCACGAGTAATTTATTTCTTTTTCGTTCATTTCAGAAGAACTAACAAACGGAAGTTTTGCAAGAGGAATGCAATCATGAAACTGTGAAAGTGTTTAAAACGGACTACAGGTGTATTTTCGGATTTGTATGTCCGATCGAATTGCTCGGAAAATTATTAATATAGGAAATCTCATTTTATTCCCTTCCTCTTACGATGAATCACACGAAATGTGCTTAAGGCAATCTACAAAGCATCTAGTACAAAAATATCTACAATTCTATCGGTATCTATAAATATACAGTATAAACTACAATATATCTACAAACATGATACGAAAATACAATCAGTATAATTCCGATTGGTAAACTCGGAACAAAGAACGGTAAGTTTCGTCGTGCATTTCACTACCGGCGCGAGATACTAACTCGAAGCTTGCTGCAGTAAGTTGAAAGCAGAGTAGGACGTCTTCAAAATCTAGGCAAGTATGAAAAATAAGCATGTCATTTATAACATTCCAGTAAACACAAACTAAGAGTAGTATTATCAATATTATAATTTATAATATCCGATCGAAATTATTTTTTTTTCAGTTTTGGTCAAAATCAAACACGAATATACAATCTTTTTTACAATTTTGACTGAAATTTCGGTTGTAACTGAAACTTTTGTAGCAGTTTTAAAAAAACCAAAAAGAAAAGTTATGAAATAAAAAATTAATAATGAAAAAATATACTTTATTAAATTTTAATAAAGCACAACATTTAAGAAAATTTCAGTGATTTTAATGATAACAGATGTAATAAACAAAAAAATTAAAATTAAAATAACAATCTTTAAACAACTTGACTAAAAATTTATCCTTGGTCCTGGTCAGGTTGATCTCAATCAGTTATCTAATTAGTATAAGGTGATGTTATCAGATCCTGATGGAATATGCAACGCAATGTAGCAATCAGGACCTTACTAATAATAAGCATTATTAATAACAAGATCTTTATTTATAATTAGATCCCGATAACATTACTGATGAATTATAACATCGATGTAACGTTATTGTTGATGTATTTATTGAGATCTTGTTAAATCTGCATTGTGTGCTTCTCAACTGTATATTTTTTAAAGCTTTGAATCACTATGTCGCATGTACTCACCCACGTAAAGGTGTTAAGAAGCAAAGCGAAAATTCCATAAAAAGAAAGTATCCTTCCTCGTTGGCTCATCATCATCACGAGCATCAAACTTTTACGTTGCATGGTCGACACCGCCGTCCAGTTGCTGATATAAATAGCGTGCGCAATACTTTTGTTCTAAATAAAACATATATTCGTGACACAACAGGCAGATACGAGAGATTATCAAGTAATAAGATTAAGATATTAGCGATACCTTCAAGTCGAGTTCGTTACCGAACCAGCAATACGAAAATGCTTGAAACATCATCGATCCTAAGTACATTATAATCGTAAAAAATTCAGGACTGAACATCTCTTTCTGCAAAATTTGATTTCGATTTTACCAGAGCGCATCTTACATTTATAATAGGCTTGTTTCTTTCAGCTGAACTAGTATTGCACTGGAACTATATTCCTTTCATTAATGTTAGATTATATAAAGTGCCTGACCCAAAATGTAGATTAAGTTAAAACTGAATACAAAATTCTTTTACTATTCTGCAAATAATCACGTAGATTTTTTACTAATTAAAGTTCTTTAATTTAAGTTCTTTAATTTTTACTAATTAAAGTTCTCTAATTAAATTTCTTTAATTAGTTACTAATTAAAGAATATTAAGGGATAATCGCTCACGATTGCTCGTCAATCTCCTTTAATTAACAATTGAAAATTTTGCGTGGTTGTTTGTAAAATAGTAGAGGAATTTTTTGTTTAGTTTAGCCTAACCTACCTGCACACGAACATTCTATACACTTGTTTTATTCTAAAGGCAAAAAGTACAATCTACTTCAGATAAAAAGAACAGATCTAATGAAAGACGAAGTGTGTTACGCACTTACTTTGGACATCTGATAGATGCTGGTGCAGAGAGTAACGAGACTGAAGAAGAATAAAATAGCGATGGTCCACACGAACAGCGACTGTATTTTGTATATGATATGGTACACCCAGATATGATGGCTCACGCATTCTACGATAGCGAAGTTTTCAACAGCGTCGATTTTCCTCGCCTCGATCTTATTTCCCCGGAGAAACCTGAACGTCTCTGTCATTCGATGGCACAGAAGCTCGATTTGCCCGCAGGTGTGAATAATGAGACCGTAAACGAGACAGTCGAAAGACACGTTCAAGGCTATTCCGTAAATCATGACCGCGACTTGCTGGAGATAAGTTAATGCGTAAGGAAGCAACGCCTCAATAGAATACGGCAAGTACACTTTATACGGCAAACGTCTCGCGTCCAAAGCCGAGAGAGGCAATATGAGGAGGAACAAACCCGTCGTTTGACACATGATCATGTAGAACCAGGATGTCTGCTTAACTTCGTTCGTAGTGTATCACAGCAAAAATTGAGTTTACAAAATAGAGTTGCTGATTAGATTCTACGAGATGCAAGGACTTTATAAGTACACTGAGAAGGAAATACTTGAAAATTTACTTGTAGAATATAAAATGTATCCACAGAAATAAACTTTATATCTCACAAATAAATTTTTAAGTATTTTTCTTCTCAGTGTATATCTACTCTTTTATTTCAATCAAAGTAAAATCTCTCGGTTTAGAGATCATTCTTCATCATTAATAATTAATTAGATCTCTAGGAGATGAATTTTTCAATGTATTTGCGTATATGATCGTTTGCATAAAAATTGCGATATTTTTTGGACAAGTTTATAATATAATAATATTTATACTTCTGCTTATAAACTACACACACACACACACACACATATATATATATATATATATATATATATATATATATATATATATATATATATTCGCAGTCTCGTTAAATTCGCGTTCATAACTTGTCCAAAAGTATCGCACGATTTTCATACGAACGATTGGATAATGTGTCTAACTTTACATTTATAATTCTTTACTATATATATTGTTTCCTTAATATAATTTTTAAATTAGTAATATTTTTCACATTTTATATTTTTGTAAAATTATGTCAACCGCTTAATATACTGGCGTTAATAAGAATACCTTTGCGATCGTATCGCTTTAGTATTGATTCCTCCGCGCTGTTCCTTGGCTGACATAGCTTGACACGAAAGCAATCTAACAGAGCACGCACTTCGAACTGTCGCACCAAAAAGTTCAGATACTTCAGACACAGGCTCAGGTAAGTTAGAGTGACGAACAAACCTTCCGTTAATTCCTCGATATTGTTTCTTGCACGTACGAGTTCAATTATTTCTGATGCCGTGAAGTGATATATTAAAATGACGATGGCGTACCTATTGAAATTACGTGAAAGAAAGAAAAAGAAGAAGAATATGTGTGTATATTGAAAAAAATATAATAAAAATAAATATAAAAAATATAATAGAATTTATTATAGGATGTAAAGTTTATTCACTGAAATAAATTTTATTTCACAAAAATAAACATTATATCCCACAAATAAATTATCAAGTATTTTTTTCTCAGTTAGATGATTGAAGGTTGCAATTTTCCTCGATGAGTTTTGACACACATCTTGTACTCAGTAACAAAATATATCTCCTGAAAATTATTAAAAAAACAAATTCTCATATAAAATATGAAACACGTAAAATTCATGGAGAAAAAAAATGCAGTCTTTAATCATTTGACTATACAAGTCGGGGAATCTGCATCACTCGAACGATAAATAGCAACGGAATCGATTTTAACGTATCAACAGTAAACCTTTTTCATTTTGTTCCATTTGTACTCGACGTACATATCGTACGCATATATCGTAACTACCGTACCTGTAACAAAAGCTAACAAGGCGTATCATCAAGTTACTGTTTTTCCGTTCTTCCCATACGCCGCAGAAGCGAAAAACGTAGAAATTCACTGGTAATAAGTCCATATTTCTAGCGTTGCTTCCAACATAACAGAAAATCTCTCCCCGACAATGATGAGATATAGCATGTCATCAGCCTGGAATTCTTTGACTGTTTCCGACGACTATGTTCCTGCATTAATAACGACGTCTATGGTATATGGTAATATTAAGACTCATTAATTTTTAATGACGTGCGCCATACAAGACATCTACTCCTTCATCCATTCTGCTCTCTGCATATTATTATTCTTGCTTTTATATTCCTCATAGATAGTTTCAGCAATGCGCCACGCGATAGTATTTTCAGTATCAAGTAAGTTATCACTTATTCACAAAATTGTCGTCTAACATTTCTTGCAAATTTCTCCAAATAATCGTAAATGCAAAGTTGTCAAGGTAATACTGAGGATTCATTGTAAGGAATACCTTGTCCTAAGAACAAAACATTTTATATGACGAACAATTCGGTTTATTAGGGAAACGGTACGATAAGTATGAAAATCGACACAAATTCGTTTGTTAAGGTAATCGTATCGTTACGTCGTATATTTTTATATATATATATATATATATATATATATATATATATATATATATACAGAAGTGCGTCAAGAGGATCACTCATAAATTTATTATTTATCAAACAAAATTATGTTATTATACATTTGTTTCATTATCTATGTGTCACTGTTAATTTGAGACAAAGTTTATATATATACACATAATATTGCAAATATGTAAAAACTATTATTTTTTACTTTAAATTTATATATATTTTTTTTTGTATCGTGATGTAATTCTTCCGATGTTTTAATATCCGATCTTACCGATATAAAAATATTTTCGATCAGGTCGAACATAATATCGTGGATAATAATAATATCGATTGATCTTGTGGTAGACAAGAGGACGAGACGGCCATGGATGTATCTTAATATTACTATAAAACATTGGTCTCCCATGAAGCATTCTAAACGGTAAATGTTTCGATCTAAATATTAATCCGTCAGAAGTTTCGTTGCTCTTTAATGAAAAAGCGCTATTGTTACCGAGCATTTTATTAAACCGACTCATTAGCGGGGGACTTCGAGTCGCGTTAATCGTCGAAGGTGCAAGAGTATGAAGAGCCTTTCGATTAACTTCTTCGTCGTAATAAGACGTTGTCGTTGTTCCCGCTGACGGAAACGGTCGCGATAAGTCATTGTCATCGTGTAACGATGAGGAATTCATCTCCACGTTCGATCTGCGAGGTACGCATGCTCCTGACCCTTCAAGTTTGTCGCTCATTAATTACCGTCACTTATCATCCCTTTACGTAATTACGCTCGTAACTGTTCTATTTCCAAGACTGGCGCGAAAATCCGACTTTATCGAGTCTAATTCTGACATCTAATTTGCAGTGACTTATATAATCAAGTTAGAAAACCTGCGGAATTCCCAGCCAATCTTGGGCACCCTTAATCCTTAGTGGCCCTGCATGGATATTTCGAGTTCAGACGATTTCTATTCATAGAAATTTCTTAACATGTTGAAGGATCTCGAATATACTATATTTTAATTTTTTTGTACAAAAAACTACAGGTATTTGTTCTAGAAACGTGAAAGTATATCCGTGAATTTTTATAGATTTTTCGAACCATTTTAAAGATATGATAAAGATATGATAAAAGGACCAGAATCGAAAGACCCATGTAGGGTCTTTGTATGTTTGTATGTTTTTCACATAAGCCACTAAGGATTAATATGAATAGTTTCCACACACATATATTCAGAAGAGTTTGTCACTGAAATAATTTCGTTATTTTCTAAATGCCTCATCGTTCAATGCCTCAATATTCTATGCTCTTTAAATATCTTAGACTGAAATTTCACTCAGAAGGTAGGATGACTAAAGTGATATTTGAATTCGATTTTTCGTTCATATACAGTAAATTCTCTATTTTTTCGTCGAGTGGATGTTTTCATTCAATATTAAACGAGAATCTGATTACAGTATGTTGCACCTATGTACAGGTCTGTACAACGCAATATTGCAAAGAGTCTGTTTTCATGGAAAAAAAATCGTTTTATGAAACGCGAGACATAAAAAGTTCTTCTTCTTGCAAACTAAAAATATAGTATCTGAAATAATATAATGCGTCTACGCATAAAAAACGCATAAATAACATAAAATTTTGATCAAATACCAATCTAACTGTTCGAAAAATTGAAGCGAACCAAAAGAATTGTAAGTACACATATGAGTATCTATATTAAAGGTTCATATCTTTCATAAATTATCAGTAAATTAGTACTAGAGTGAAGGTGGAATTATTCGGATCAGAATCTGCTTTTTGAATAATTTTACAAGAACTGTAGGAGACTCTCGTCTCTTTTAGAACCGAAATCTCTTCAAGCCGTCGGGAGAAGTAACGAAGAGTGTCTTGTATACTTACAAGGTTGGCACACGTACGTCTGGATCAGTTTACAGGGCAGTCCGTACACGATGGGAGTGTCGTAACTTGCACGATCCAAGTTCAAGCAATTCGCATCATTGTCGCGACATTGTCCAGCCATACACCACGGAAGAAAGCTGGCTCCTATCTCGGGGACTGATTCACCGGTGCTTTCCCAGATCCATCTTCGTATCGTCATGCCACCGAGCGTCATTTGCAACAATTTTCGCCGGCCGTCAATCCAAATGTGTCGCAGTTCTATAATTATCATTAAGTAAAAATCATTAACTCACGAACACAAAGTAAATAATTGATTCCGCGATTACGCAGTAAACTAATTGACAATATCATTATATTAATATTACAAATCTACTTAACAATGTAACGTAATTGTTGCGTAACACACTTGTTATGTTGCATTTACATTGTTAGGTGGGAAATTATAACATTGATGTTACGTTACTGATAGTTGGTGTTTTTTTACTGACAAGGAAACCCACACAAGTGTCTGCCTCCGATTTTCATAAACTTGTAATATGTTGTACTTTAGATCAAAATAACAGATACGTTTATATTATGTGTCCTTTCGCAAATTTAGGGGGTGAAATACCCCTTTAAAGAAAATCGGTTTTTTTCATTCGAAAGGAATATAATGAAAACTATAAGAGGTAGAAAAAAATATTTTGAATAAAAGTTAAATGGTTTGTGAAGAGTATTTTACAGAAATTATTTGAAAACAAAATATTTTTGTTAATATTTCACCACTTCTTCTGATTATAATTATTAAAATAATTTCTGTAAAGTATTCTTTAAACTATTTAATTTTTATTGACAATTTTTTTTCTATCTCTTATAATTTTCATTATATTCCTTTCGAAAAAAACAGATTTTCTTCAAAGAGATATTTCACTCCCTAAACTTGCGAAAGGCACATATAATAAAAAACATATCTGTTATTTTGATCTAAAGTACAACATATTACAACTTCATGAAAATCGGAGGCGGACACTTGTATGGGTTTCCTTGTGAGTAACGATATTCGATCGAACGCATTTCGCTTGCAACTAGTGACTGTTTTATATTTTCATATTATGTCTAAAATATTTATATTACGTAAAAATTTTAATGCTCACTTTTAATGCATAATATATTCTGTCAATTCTTTCTAGTATATACTATTTCTAACGTGTGTGCGTTATCTTACCTTCTCCGTTATCTTCCATCAGAGACATCATATGATTAATTATTTTCGGAGAATCCAATACGACGAGCGACGCGTTTAATTCTTTACATGAGATTTGAGCTTGAAACCACGTAAGCCCGCGGAATCCGATCCAATAAAGGCATTCCTCGATGTAAACCATAACAGGCTTTTTGCTTATTGGCTTCTTGGATGCTGAAATTACGATTCAACGAAATTACCTCTAAATGGATTACTTTCCGTAAATATTGTAACAATCCTCCCAACATAACGCAATAGTTAATAAACAAATTAACAAACAAAATACCGCGAAATGTCGAATCGATACTAACGAAAAATGTAAACATAGCACCGATCAACCGCAAAAACAACATCGAATCATATGATTCGGTGTATAAAACCCGTCACGAAAACCGAGACGGCACGCAGTTCTTCCGAGACACTCCGCTGACAAGAGCTAGACTTCGACAGCAGAAGCCTCTCGAACACGTCAACCGCTGCGAACCCGCCACATCCTAGATACCGCTCCGTCGACTCGTGGATACGTGTAGTCGACATCTTCCTAACCGTTCCATCCACTCGGGGATTCGTGCAATCCTCCATCGGTTCAGACACGACTAGAATTAAGCAGTCTTATACACCGAATCTCGTATGATTCGGTGTTGTTTTTGCGGTTGATCGGCGCTATGTTTACATTTTTCGTTAGTATCAATTCGACGTTTCGCGGTGTTTTATTTGTTAATTTATCTATGAATTTGTGAATTTAGTTTTAAAATTAAACGCATTTATGCAAAATTTCTAATTCGAAGACATTGTTGTACCGCACAAGTTGCCAAATATTACCAAACTTATAAAATTTATAATTTATAAAGTTATTACATTTTTTACAGTTACCTTAATTTTTTTACACTTACACATAGGCATTAAATATTTTATAAGTGTAATTTTACAACTACATTTATAAGATACTTAAATTTACTCAGGAAAAAAAGTTAATTATATTAACATAATAATGATACGAAATTAAATATGTTTTGATTGAAGAAAATAGTAATTTCTAATTCCTAAAGATTAAAATTGTTATATAAAAATCAAAAATTCTGTCTTATTCAACCGTGTTTAATTGTGTCATTGTTATGCTAATTCAATCAATCTGTTTTCCTGTGTATGTATGAGATGAGTAATGATATAATTAACTTTGTATATAAAGTAATTAATCTTTTTTAAAAGAAATAATATATTACGTGAGTAATTCGACGAATCGATTTATGAGGTGATTATGCATATTATGTATTCTATGTTAATGCTCCAGTCGTGACTCTTACGCCTTTGGCATATAACATCACGCTTACGGTCGCACTTTGCCTTCAAGTAAACCGGTAGTTCGCACACATGCCTGTCTAACAAAAGACAACCGTGAGATCCTCTGTTGTCGTCCCTCCATAAATTATTGTTTGAAATACTGCTGCTAGACGGCAACCACTTCCACGTGTAGTCGCTCGCGTAACCGCCAATCCATGCATTCTCAATCGTTTCTGAAATTAGCCGGTATTACGACCTCCAGATACACAAGTAAGTCAATAATTTATTACAATAGATATTCTTATCTGAAGATTAATTATTTGTTTCTAGGTTTTTTAACGTAAATATCAATCGACAAGACGTCTAATATTGCAAATCAAAGCGGCCACGTCGTAGACACAACTATTCGGAAAATTTTGCTAAATTTTCCAAAAATCACGCATTGTCTCGTTTCATGAAATACCAGGTCGAGTTTGTATCATGAGAAACGCCAAGGACTGAGCCTCTGCCGTTGTCTTGACTTCAGCAATCTGCAAGCCTTCCTTGCGACAGTTGATCACGGCTTCCGACCAGGTGAGTCTCGCAGAGTACAGAACAAATTCTTCTTCATCCACGCGGATAGAACTCATCATCTTCATAGTTACATCGTTGTACTTTTTTCTAGCTAAATGTTGCAAAAGTAATTGAACCATTTTGGTCAAACCAAATTGGTATCGTTTATGGTTCATATTAAAAAAAAAAATAAAAGAAATTATCGTTACCTCTTTGACAAATGAAGGATCTCCGCTGATTGCATCGTAATGGAACGAAAATCGGTACATCGTGACTAAATCTGTCTATACTCAGGCATTGTAAATCTTCACCGAAGGAATCCGGATACCGTAGACTAACATTTCGTCGTGACACATTCTTCAGGATCGTCCTACTTCCGCCCGAGATCCAGAACCAAGAATTGGAAGAATCTTCGCGCGCTCCAATCCATACATGATCGCTAATCGCTATTTACACAAGTTATTATCGTTCTTCTTTTATATCTTTTTCTTTAAATTATACACGAAAGAAAACTAATAAGAGTCAACGCAACATAAATTATGAAACTTAATCTTTAACATGCTATCATGGTTTATTTTATATGGTTTATTTTAAGGATTTTCCCTAAACAGAGATCACTTTCCAGATAACACAGAAAATTCAAAAAAAATTCAAAAAGAATTCAGTTGTATGTCACTAATTCCGAGTTCATTTTCAGATACAAAAAGAATTTTTTAGAGTTCAGTTCGGTGAAAAGAATTCTTTTTGCGTCTAAAAATGCACTCAGAATTGGTGACATACGACTGAATTCTTCTTGAATTCTCTATGCTATCTGTATTTTATCTGGGTTCGTATTTTTTTTTTTTTTTTTTACGAATTTTAGTTTGCACACAATATTGTAAGTATATCTATAGAATATTAAATTCAAATATTCTAGAATGAAGAAAATTCATATTTTATAAGAATATTCATAGAATATTTTATACTGTCTGGGTCAGCATCTCCTCGAGTGGATTTCAATCGGGTTTTCCCCGACTCCAACTGGGTTTCGATACTCACGTAGATCACTGTCGGCGATCTCGCGGCTTACAACTTGTGCTTGTCGATCGGTGTTCACCGTCGCAAGCTCGGCTTTGTAACTCAAACATATGACACAAGCCTCGTGCCAGGTGACACCGTAGCTGCACAAAATATATTCCGTTTCGTCGTGAACAAAGGTATGCGTATCGAAGTAATCGTGCGATAAATCTACAATGTATACCATAAACTGTTGAAGCTGTTTGACGATATCAATCATTAATCTATGAGCACTTATAAAAGATGAAAAAAATTCTCTTTCTTCACAAAAGGAAAAGTGTTCACTAGTTGGTCCTACGGATGATCATTTTCCATCGAGACATCAATATTAATGATTATCAGAATTAATTAATTTCAGCAGGTATGTATTTACACTTGCAAATGTAAATTAAGTTATTAATTTTATAGATTAATATATCGTAAGAAACTACTCGTTGCACGAAGTATCGGGTGAGACAAATTGTTTCTTTATCGGAAATATTTATAAGTATTCAAACACTAATGATCGATACAGAATATTATACGTAATATGATGTATTTTTGAGAAATATTGCAAGTTCATTATATGTTCGAAAACAAATATGAGGTACATCCGTCATACTTAAAATGTGCGCGGCGATTTCCAAAATCGACATTAAAAAATATAGCGGAACAACGACAATCGTTAACATTACGCTCGATATATCGTTGCAGCTGCCAGCCCGATTAGCCTTCGACTGATTTTATCGCTGGCTAATTCAAACGGCAATCGCTCATGTTTCTAAACAAAACGCACCAATAATTTGCTCTCAATATAGTGTTAAAATCACGACTACTTATACCCAAAGAATGCAGAGGGAAATTAAAGCGACACGAAAGAAAATCGTAAAACTATGAATTAGTAAAGATAAAATATAATAAATAGTGAATTTTTGCGACTCATTTTATTTGACAATTCGCATTTGTATTATAAATCTCAATGTTTAATAATCAACTGCATTTTAAAATAATAAAAAATAATAATTGGTTAATTCTGATGCTTTGATAATTGCTTGATATTTGATAAATTATTAATAGCAATCTTTAATAATAATATGTTGAAAATCCATAATTGATCTATACGGTACTTTAAGGCTAATATTATATGTGTCATACGACAAGCTCTAGACTGCGTTCGGAAACACACACTGTGTGCACACTACTAGACAATAGCGGTTGGAGTGAGCGAAATACAAGAGTGAGATAAAAAGAGAGGGAGAGTACTCGAGTGACGTTTCCGAACGCAGCCCTAATTGACTGTCGAATAGAATATATCTGAGGTATATGGGGAAAAAGTTAGGGACCTTAAGCTGGCCACACACACTTTTCATAATAGTAACCGTAATGCAGGATTTATACCGCGTCCGATGTCCGACGTACGACGTCCGATATCCAATAAGAGAACAGCTTTCTAATAGAGAATTCAATTCTCTATTGGAAAGCTGTTCTTTTATTGGATATCGGACGTCGTACGTCGGATATCGACGCGGTGTGAATCCTCCATAAGAATTGACCAATTATGTTGGAAATCGTCCTGCATTATGCAGGATTCACACTGCGTTTGATGTCCGACGTACAACGTCCGATATCCAATAGGAGAATAGCTTTCTAATATAGAATTCAATTGGACAGCTATTCTTTTGGCTGCGTTCCGAAATTCACTTCCAGTACTGAAAATCTATAGTTCATGTCACATATATTATAGAATTTCAGTACTGGCAGTGAATTTCGGAACGCAGCCTTTATTGGATATCGAACATCGTACGTCGGACATCGTCGTGGTATGAATCCTGCATTATTCTTGAAATAGTTGCGTATATGTAAGTTATGTACTGCGCAGCTATTTTATGATATGATTAAACCTGCGCAGTAAAACTTACGTATACGCAATTATTTCAAGAATATAGGCCCTGGAATCGCGTAGACAAATCCTGAATTGACTTTGGAGACCTCGCGCGAGGAGAGTCCGAAGCTTCTGCCTCTGTGTGTAAGTATGCCATACCCCCCCCCCCCCCCCG